>NC_141248.1:23637459-24134959 GCF_054856555.1 Leptonotus elevatus | reverse complement strand
CTGGAGCCCATTGTAGATTTCTAACTAATTGGCTTTAGTTTACAAAGACCAGACTACTATAATAAAATACAGTAATGAAAAAAATAGATAAAGACAACATTTTCAATGTATATGTAAAATGGTTTATTTTACTATTACTTATTTTATCATTCACTATGAATCAGGTGTCCAAAGATTTGTAATAAATGAATAATTTAAAAAAAAAATGACTACATACATTTTAAACCCCTTTTTTTGTGGGAAAAGGCTCAATTAATACAACAAATATTGGAAGACTCTTAATCATGCTGGGTGGGCGGGAATCAAGAATGGAGCATGTCGTACTGCGTTGGGTGGCATGATGCGGCGGCCCCGGGTTTGCGTGACGAGCGCCCGACCTGTCAAGAGGCCATCGCAGCTCTCAAAGCGGCAAAGCAGTCAAGTGTGTAAATTACTGTCACAAATGCTTTACTTTGTCACGTCGCAAGAGTTTGGAGGAAATATGAATTCAATGTTTAAGAAAAGTTTGTTTTTTTAACACTGAGGTACAATTTTTAACTTCTGTGCAAGACATTTTCATTGCAATCATAATTCATGAACAATTTTTCATTTTGCAGTTTTGGTGGTAAAAGTTTGACACCCGTGCAAGAACTGACGTCACAAAGCTTTATTAGCAACCTCTTTCAAGGCAATGTCACAAAGAATGGGGCCCAACATGGTTTTAAGGAGAAACTTGTTCTTGACACTTTTGAAAGCGAAGCTTCAGGATGTAAAGAAGAAACAGAGCCGAAGCTTTGAATCTGACGTGAGTTTCTTTAGCAAGCAGAATGAGGTAAACGCTCACTTTGACACAGGACAGCCTTTTCACGTTCTTAACTAAATATATTCATTCAAAGGTTCGAACCTTCCTTCTCCATTACGGGTCTTCAAAGGCTTCATTTCCTTTCTATACAAGGGTTAACTTTACTTTAGACTTGTATGACTGTAAAGGGTGTCACTCAAATTGTTGGTCGATATAGACTGGAAACGAAATCTTGATTATTATTATTTATTTATTTTTTTACTCCCAACAAAAAAATTATAATCTGATTTTAGTTGTTTTTTTTACATTTCATACATCCATCTCCCAATTCTCCTGATTCCAAACTAGTTTTGAAACCGTTTAATTTGTGCAACAAAAAAAAAAGATCAAAACATAAGATGTTGAAAAATGGGATACTAAATGTTTCCTTTGGGAAAAATGTGAGCAACTCTGCGCTCCTCCGTTGTTAGTGGAAGCATAAACTCAAATTTTATTTTGAAATTAACAACTTGTTTTGCTTTATTTACTCAGATGCAAATGCACACGGCGTTAAGTCGTTGGAATGGAGTGTGCAACGACACTGCAATTGGATGCAGTTGCAGGCAGAAACTTCAATTGACACTTTGTGCACAAACACACAAAAATCCATCCAAGTAAATTTGAGTTATCACTACAAAAATGGTTTAAAAGAGCCCGAGCGTAAACCTACCTGAGTTGGAGTCCGGGAAGGAAAGGTAGCAAATGCTCGTTTTCTGAGAGGAGACCACAACAATAACAGGATTTACCTTGTGTGAATGGACCGGATCGTGTCATCGTATAAATGAAGCGGCGACACTCACCTCTTTCTCTGACAGCTTGGAATGATGCGGATAAATCACCTGGAGGAGAGATCAGCGCAGTTATCACACAAAAGTCATACATAGCTTTCATCACACAAAAAAAGAGCCTAAAGTCATTTTTGTGTTCTTGCTTAACGGCCAGAAATGGACAAACTACCCCAAAAAAAAAAACAGGTTTGCGTTTCCTGATTATCAGCTCACTGTTTGCTTTCGGTTCAGAAGAAAGCAGTAGACATAGTTGGCACTGGAATTCATTACTGCACCTGCACAGATCCCAGTCGCAGTCTAGTAAGGCATATCTGTACGCGCTGTATTTGAAAGTAACGACTGTGGGAAAATGTTGTGTCGTTTTCCAGTGAATTGACTGACATGCGGCATCGTTTCCATCAATTATTAAACTAACGGTTCTATATTCTGCACGGCAACTGGTGTTAGCAGAATCAACTTACACCAAAAAATACTTAAAAGATAAGCTCTAATTTTATGTTCTTAATGCATTATAACTTGTTTTTGAAATTGTATTACTGGTTATAAGTCAATTTAGGATATCCCTATTTATTGCGGGAGATTTGCTCCAAATCAACCCACAGTAAGTGAAAAAGTGCAAAATAGACCATATTATCATTTATTGGTTTATAGTTTGTTTTTTTCCCAACTACAAATTGTCTTGTTTTTCCAACAACAAAATATTCTACCAAACTATATGGTAGTTAATTTTTAACAGAGGCCACCAGCTTGATGCTAACATATAAGGCGAAACGTCATTGACAGACTATCAGACAACATCTACTTTAACACACACACCCAGAGATTGCAATATTCACAGGCATCGACCTTATTTAGGGACCATCTCTGCCTCTTCTTCTAGCACTTAATTGCGCTACATCTCTTCCAGTAGTAGCTCAGTGCTGCCCGGCGTGTAGTGGCACAACGTGGTATTACACAGAAGGGACGAACTCGAAAATTTCTGACATCCTGTACAGTCAAATTTAGCTGCAGTATAGCATTGCTGCATTGTAAAGTGGTTTTAGGACATCGCCGAGGGGTTTTGAGGCTGTTGTCAATACTTTTGTTTCTTGTTTTTAAGTCCAGTTTATCAGTGTAATGGGTTTACGTGTTTTGAGTATTTAGCACAGTAATACGTAATTATTTCTCATTTTTAAAGCCCAGTGTGTATGTTTAACACGCCATCTGTGTCTGCTATCACTAGTAAGAAAACAGCTTAATGAAGTGGTTACGTGTGGTTTCTAATCCAGGAATTAGTCGGAGCCGTGAATAAAAAGCTAACTTTTGGAACCATTCCCAGCGGACTCCCTTCTTCCGATGAGCCAGCTGACCTCCGCGGGTCTCCCCTCACCTCCACCGCCTGCCCCAGCTCCAGGTCGAAGCCCACCACGCAGATGCAGTGCAGCCAGGCCGAGAAGCGGTCCCAGGGCAGCAGCACGGTGGTCCCCACGGGATCTTCGTCGTCGCCCCCGGGCCCGGCGGGCAGCGTTATCTCCTCGGCCGGGGAGATACTACTGGCGTCATGGTCGTCCAGGTCCTCCGACTCCTCCACCGGCTCCCCCAACTCCTCCGGGCCTTGCAGAGCCATAACGACCGGCCCGACGCGGACACTCGGGAGAATGTTTAGTGTTTCCCCCACTTGCAAAAGCTGATATTGGTGCTCGTTTTTCTTGCGGGGAAACAACACAAATCAAACTGCAGTGCAGTTAGCCACCTAGCTTAGCCACCAGAGATGCTCCAGACAAGTTGACGCAGTGGCCCTACGTCATCACGCGAGGACGTTCACGCCACGGGTTGTGTTCACGTTACAACACGGGAACTCGGAAAAGTCAAAAGCCAATGTTTAGCAATGAAATTGAAGTCTAAACTGATTATTAACACCGATTCCTGTTTCTCGTCTAAATAAAGACTGTTAGAGGACTGTTAGAGGATTTTTGAAGTTTTCAGAGAATAGTTTCTAAACGATGCGTTCACGAAGGAGCTCGTACGCAATTCTATAGTGTAGTGTTTCACTTTAGGATTAGTTCTGTAGTTCCAAAACTGGGCGATCCCCAACATTGGGGTCCAAGTGCGTAAATTACCTCGCATGTTAAACAAAAATCAATATTTTACACTTGGGTGCCTTAAGATACGTTTGACTGGATTTAAGATTATTATTTGCTTGGAGGCAAATTTGTAGTTATGGTAGCAGTGAAGTCAAAGCACTTTGGCAGACAATGAACAACGTAAATAAGTAAGTAAATACAGTAATAAGAGTTGAACAGGAACATTTTGGAACAAATGTATAAATGTGGAAAATGTACAGCACTGAATAATTAATTGCACTATATTTACATCTAATTTAGTAGTATACAATTAAAAATGCAAAAACATTGTAATCCATTTTGGAACAAGGATGTAACAAAATGTGGAAAAAGTGAGCACTGTGGATACTTAATTTAATGCACTGTTCTCGTGATTTAGTTTACCATTTTTAATTTGCGAAATTTATTTTAACATATGATATGGAGTGTTGTGTGTAGACATTTATGAAACAAGAATGTAATCCATTTTGGAATCAGGCTGACGGAATTTCACAGTTTAAATTCCAGTTGCACTATATGGTCTAGTTTGAACTTGTTCATCTTGATGGAAATGTTACCACACGAATTGATGAATTGCAAAGCAGGTTGTGTTGGTGAAATAAATATTGTTGACACACAGGTTTGCATTTCATTCATGTTTGTGTATTAAAGTTACTTGACTTTGTGGCCATTTACCAAGAAATGTCCCCATGAGTCGTCAGTAAAAATCCCTGAATGGGATTTTGGTGACTTGATGAGTTTAGCCTTCCATTGGTACTGTGCGATGTTGCCTCGTGGCATTGATTTGCTCTCTGCTTCCAAGATAGCTCAAGCGTAACACATTTATTGACTTCTATAAGCAGAATCTGATACCTTCCACTTTGCCCGTCACCGGTGCACCACCACACAATGAAACTGGAATCAACTTTCTGGCCTATAAATGTGTTTCTCTCCTACTGACAAATATTTGCTTATAGGGGCCCTGCTGGGTTAATGGATGATTGTGTAGACTAGGGATTCCCAAACTGGTTGCTGAATTTTTCACAAAATAGAAGATGAATAAGATTTATAAAGATTAAACATTTTGGACAATTTTATACAATTTCAGCTAAGATCAAACCATCTAATACAATTATTAATTGTCTTTCTTTGTGGCGGAGACGTATGTGTTTCTGATAAATGGTTGGTTTTCTAATTGTTTAAAAAAAAAAGTTTGATGAAAAATTTAATGAGAATATACATGACGTATTATTAAACATTATTTTCTATTGTGTTTTGGACACATTCAACATGGAAATGACTTTCCATGTTTAATAATGCATAATAATTTGACAAGAACTCAAACAAACAAACCTACAGTGGCCGAGAAGTGCATTTTTAAGTTTTTCTACCTACTCAGCCACCGCTATTACAGTAGAACAACAAACAAAATAACAACCAAAATTATTGTTCTTATCAAGTGTCATTTAAAAATACTTTATTAAACGCCGCATGTTTGGTTGTAAAACATATAGTGCTTATCTTGATTATGTAAATATGTTGTGGGATTAGATGAGCTCAGCAGCCAGTGGAAGTTGATGTCATTGCGTCCATGAACGCACCACCGCCAGTAGTAGGCTCTCTGGTTACACTATGGCGGCCGCGACTCGCGGAGGAGGACAACTTCTACATTCCGACCAGGAAACTGCACCGAGGCGACGGCAATAAGTTGGAGACGCGAGCTGCAGCGAAGGAAGCGCATGACAGCGCGGTTCGGTGGGCCCGCGCCGGGGATTTTCCGTGGATTTGAGCAGAGGGCGCTGAAGAAGAAACTCCCCCCACTGGTTTATATTTTTTTTCCGCCGACTGTCACTTAGCCGGTTAGCTGTTCAAAGCTAAAGCAGATGACCGAGTCGCTAGTATCAGGACGACGGGGATTAGCGCCTCCCGAGGGCGACTAAAATGGCATTTCGTTCCCATTTGGTAAGCGAGTTGGTCGAGAAGGGTGCGCAGAGAGCCTTCCGGGGCCCGGGTGATAAGTTTGCGAGCACTCATTAGCCTAGCCGCCTAGCCTAGCCTAGCCGCGTTAGCGCTTCACTTGTCCAGTAGTCCTGGCGATCTTGCCAATTAGCATCCCCCCCCCTTCCCCGTAGTTTGCACTGCTAATCCCGACAAGTGAGTGTCTTTTTTTATATTAATTCAACCGGGGCTACTTAACTGGAGGACGGAAGTGATTTAACTCTACCTGGCAAACATCTTAATTCTCTTAACTCTGCGTTCCCTGGCTACCTTTTACAAGGTGGCTTGTGTTTTCGAAGGAGTGCTAATTGCAGAGCTTTCCCCCCTTGCCTACATAAATCAATAAAAACGAGTGAATGTTTGTGCAGTTGAACTGCAAGAATAGGCCCAAAGAGGTTGTATTGACTTTTCTTCAGACAGATTTAGTAGTTAAGATTACATTTGTAGTACAGTAGGAACCTTCCTCCTCTCCTTGCTTTAGCACTTGAATAGTTTGATGGACGTGGGGGGCTTTTTGTCAGATTGTCCCTTCTATACTCAGTCATGCATGTCCTGACACATGGCACTCCTCACCCAACTGCCCTTATGCACATGGATTGGCATCGTTTTTCTACCTGAGCCGTGCACAATGGACAATGTTTATTAGTTAGTGCCTCACCCCCCCACCCACCCCCAAAACATAGCAGGAGACTAAACACAGCGCCTGAAACTGTTGATTAATTCAATTGGGGAATTGGAACACCACGCCTGCCACTCTGGATCAAGAAAACCTGTCCCTCGTGTCCGGTTGGAGTAACACTCTCAAGCCAAAATCAATGCCTTCAGCGCTTGCAGTGTTCGCCTGCCGACCCAACTCGCACCCATTCCAGGAGAGGCATGTTTACCTGGACGAGCCCGTCAAGATCGGCCGGTCGGTGGCTCGCTGCCGGCCGGCGCAGAACAACGCCACCTTCGACTGCAAGGTGCTGTCACGGAACCATGCCCTGGTCTGGTTTGACCACAAGACTGCCAAGGTAAGATGAGGCGACGGCCGAAAAGTCAAGGTTCACTACCGACCTTCCTTTTCCGATCACGATTCAGTTTGGTTCTCAATTGATACAGTCAGGGAGGAAAATGCAAATCATAGAAGTGATTATCTTTTTTTTCATTTTTTTTTTTCATATCCTATATGAAATTTCTTTGCACTGGATAGTGGATCCTGAATCGTTTGTAATTGAGATAGGTCAGTGCCGGATTAGTGTGTTCACAACTGGCCAAAGGAAGCGCATCAAGCAGGAAAAGCCATCAAGATGCTGCATGAAAGGGGCCAAGGAGTGCCTTTTATGAAACAACCCTCAGATGCAGGACATTGAAATAGCGCCGCCGGCAAGCCTGTCCGATCGCCTCGTCGTCGGGCTGCAACTCCACAAATGGCCTGCTCAGAGTCTTGAGTCATGTTTAAATTACCAACGCGCACACACACACACTCATTTATTTATTTTCTTCCGTAAGACAGCCCAGCGCCGAACCCGCTACCCCTTGGGCAGACTTCCCCCTGAGTGTGAACTTTTGATTAACGCTGAACAAATTGGGTTATTTTTAAGGGCACACGTCCGTCTTGCGGTCCTGCGGCAGAGACAAATCCAACGTTGTGTTCTGGAAGGTGATAAATAATCTCAAACCAGCACAGGAAATGTCCCTCGCACCCAAGGGACGGTGTGTTAAATAAAGACACACATGCTGTTTTCCTCATTATTACACAGCCGAAGGAAATAAGGCCTGGAACGACTCGGGATTTATGTACTGGCGTGCCAAAATATTTGCTACTCAAGTCATGCCCGCTTGACAAAGTACCTGCGAGTCAATAATCCTGTGGACAAACTGGGCTACGCCGACCCATTTTAACAAAGTACACCTCATGCTGGCTGAAAGCATCATCGCTTGTAGCCCTTTTTTTTACACCGCTTGCAACAGCCGGAATTTTTCTGCTTCTTTTCGGCTGACTTTTCGTTACTGGTGCTATAACAGGTGAGATGCTGCCTGTATGGAAGGGAATTTGGCAACGTCTTGACAGGAATTTGAAGTTTAACATCTGACAATGGCTGTGCAATTAATCAAAATGAAATTACTATTTCAATTATTACACTCCACAATTACAAAATCAGCATATTCGTAAAAAAAAGATTATTAATAAAAAAAATTGAGTTGTTTAAATTTGCATTTGCACTTCTTTTTTTTTTTAAATAATTAATTTCATAAATTTTGTTTAATCCAAAAGGAACTTGCATAATTATAGTGTTTCACATAATTTTATTAGTCTTTTTTTTTTTATACGTTTAAACATTTTCTTGTTTTGTACCAAAACAATCGTCTTTCTGCACAGTGCACATGCTGTAATCCAACTGCAACTTTTTGCCAACGTAAATAAATAAATATATATTATTATAAATATTAAATTCCAAAAGGAACGTACATAATTATAGTGTTTCTATTTTTTTAATAGGTTTTAATATTTTTAAATGTGTAAACATTTTCTTCTTGTTTTGTACGAACAAATAAACGATCGTCCGACTACACATTGCACAAGCTTCAACTTCAAGTTTTTGCCAACATAAATAAATAAATTCAGTTTGGTCCAAAAGGAACTTACATATTTATAGTGTTTCTATTATTTTTTTTTAAAATGGGTATTAATATTTTTAAATGCTTAAACATTTTCTTGTTTTGTACCAAAAAAAATCGTTTGAATAATGGTGATTTAAATTATTGCCAAAATAATCATGATTATGCAGCCCGACATCTGACATATATTTATCCCGTCCTGATAGGTCCGCCACACACCGAGTGATGCCACGGGTTCAGCAACTATTTTGCACGAGTGGCCGACGGTCGGCTACTATTTTTCCGCGATTTGAGATGTGATTTTGCAGGTGAACGGCGTCGCAATGTTTCGTATGCCGAATTTCACAACAAATATTACATTTCCGGTCACTGAGTGAGATTCAGCCGCTGCCAAGCAGTACCAATACAATATACAGGATAGAGTATGTTGTGTTTTATAATGATACTTAACCAGATTCAAAATTTTATCGTATTCATCTGTGACTAAAAAGCAGAACATAGTTTTGTGTTGCTGGAATTGGCGTTTGTTTATCTTCTTTTTAGGAAACGAAGGATATCCTAAACCTAAACTTTGTAACAATATGTTACAAGGTAAAACAGACAAAGCTTATCAGTGTAGCGAGGCTTAATCTTGATTAGGGAATTAATTTGTGTGTTGTTTTTCTACAAATCCTCACATTCGAGGTCCGAATCAGACGTGTGTGTAATCTGCGCGGGCCCTCGTGGAGCGTCTGTCGTCACTCCGCGGAACAGGTTCAGCAAGAAATTGCAGTTTTCCACATCCACATTCGACAACAGAGCATTCAGGATAATATTCTCTTTCTTTTATGACCGATTTGATTGAATGTGTTTGACTTAATAAGGGTTACAAGAGAACAAATACAAACTGTTTTTACAACTATAGCAAAAATCACATCACCTGGCTGAGCGAACTGACTCGACTGGGTCATGTGTGCCACAAAAGCAAGTAAATGATACAACAAAAAGGCATTGCTCCAAGTTCCAAACTCGCATTTCAGTTCTGATTGTTAATAATTGAATTGTCCTTTAGGTTAATTGGTATGCAGTGTACTGATAGCTTCATGGATGATTAATTCCGCGGCCAAACTGATCAAAGTGCATTGGCAACTGTGGCTCTCCTTGCCCACAAGTGAGGGCATTACAGCACATGAACTATATATATATATATATTAGTTTTTCATGTCAGCAGTGGCATGTCTGAAACTTGCTAGTAGCTAAAAGAGCCAACCTTTAATTTTGTATATTCCTGATATATTTACATTCATTACCATACGTTACTATTAATTCTCGTGTGAAATTTCCAACATCGACAACAAGGTAAAACTAAAATTGTCTGTCACACCTTTTCATCTGTTGTCGGTGGGTCTGGAACGTACCATGATGAACGGGGTGTGTGTGTGTGTGGTGGTGGTGGTGGTGGTGGTGGTGGTGGTGGGGGGGGGTTGAATTGGGTAGCGGTGTGTTTGCACAATAACCGTAGCTTCCTCTTGCAGTAAGAATGTTATTTTGACAGATGTCTTTGTACTTCACAAGAGTTTGATAACGTCAGCCACAATTGAGCTTTTGTGTTCATGTGACGGCGAGCAATATTACAAGGTTAGGAGTGTTTGACAGCCAAACCTGACTTTCGAGTGTGTGACACTCGAACCATGTCACGTAAATCATGTCAAGCTTCAGGCGTTCCTCGAGCGTTAGGGGTGAACGTTTTAACAATCAATATGCAACTCGTATTTTGTACTTCCGTAGGTTCTGGAGTTTGGACTGTTTTACTGCCGCTTCTCCTCTTGTTCCACGAGACTTTATTATCAAATATTTGCCTCGTCTCAATAAAGGTTGGGAAACACTGCCCTAATGAAGAGACCGCTTTCAAGATGCATCTTAGTTACCCCGCAGAAGCCGATGCCTGCCAGTAAGCCACTCAGTGGTCCACTCAGGCAGATCTGTATCAGATTAAAGCCGATTGAGGACCACCAGCGTCACTCATTCGTCCACGTACCAGATGACTGGATCGCACCGGCTCTATCCTCTTAGGGGGACGTAGTCACAACCGTTGGGTCGTGACGTCTTCGAGCAATATTTATCCAGACGGACGTAATGCCCTGTAGTTTTGTTTGTACCGCTTGCTTACATGTACAATATTTCATCGCTGTCAGAGCATTGATCCTTTGCGCCACATGAACGATTACATGTGCTTGTGCTGTACTTTGGACAGTAAAACAAATACATTTTTACAGTTTAGGGATGGCTAGCTAACTGCATAGCAATTGCGCTGGATAGTTGCTAATGTGAACAAAAGGTGGTCAAGTTCTTATATAGTGGGAGAGGGGGGACCCATATTCATAAACAAATCACAAAATTCACTTTACGGGGTCTCAACTAAGCAAGATTTGACATTGAGGAATAAATTGTTCAAATGGTCCAACTGTTGTGTTTGTAAACCCCTTGAGAAGCGCATTTAGTGTTTTGAGTCACATTTTTAACCTTTGAACTGCTCTCCAAGCTCACTTTATAAGGCCGTATTGGATTGGAGCTGATTCCGGGCACAGGCACTGTTTCCCTCTCCAGCGTCTTACATATTTCAGCTTTCTCTTTTGAATTGTTGTCATTTCTGGTGCATTCCAAGTTCCGACATATGGCGGCGAGCCACTCAGCTCAATTTTGAAATCAGTTTGCCCAGTTCCCTGGCCACATAAGCCAGTTTAGAGTTCAGGCCTGGCCTGCATGTTGTTGTCATGTGAGAGAGGAATGTTGGGAAAAACGTAGAAGATAAGTGCCATGTGAATGAATGAGCGGTGAGCGTTATCAGCTTTGTCGTTTGTTGGCACGTCAATACCAGGCCAGCGTGTGCTAGCTTGTACTGCAAACATGGACATTTTTTTCCTAAGGTTTGTCATGCTGTTTATACTTTTATGTTGATATTATATGGTGACACATGAGGAATGAAATTGAAGGTAGATAAGATGCCAAACTGTTGGTTTACAATTTGTCATGGGGTTAGGGTGCGGTGACATGTTTTTTTTTTTCTTCTTCTGTTCCAGGATATTTTCAGCACACGTTAAGGTGTTTTAGGTGTGTATTTAAATCGCCAACACACCCTCCAGTCGATGAGTCACACAATTGCTTCAGGCTTCAGGTGCGGCCGTGCAGACGACAGGCTGAGGATTTTTCACTTGCTCTTTTTCTGGTGTTTGAAAGTGGACAACAAGAAGCCTTGATCTGATTGGACGCTGAAGAAATAAAGGGGTGATTTGTCTTAAGGGGGGGGGGGGGGGAGCCTCTATGTATTAGTCTGTACCTCATTAGACTCCATTAAAAAAAGACCTTGGCCCTCAGGAAACTTAATGATTTGTAGAACTTGGTCCTTTCTAACCATTAATGATGGAGGAAGGAAAATAGGGCATCTGTTGTATCCCAGAGAAATGTCCCGATAGTGGGTGTAGAAATCTGGCTGTTGTGGTGATGAAATATGCCAGTCGGGGTTGACAAGTGATGCATTCATGACGGCAGAAATAAGAAGCTGGCCACTTCATTTTCACAATAACATTATGCGCAGTATTACAGCGGTACTGAAAAATGTCTTCATAAATGTTACCACGAGTTGGGTTCATTGAAGTTGCTAAATAATAGTCTGATGTAGGACTACAACGATTATTCAAATCAAAATGTCTGCCTCTAAGCTTTGCGGCGCTAATTTTTCCGCATGGATTATTATTGCAGACTTGCATAGAAATAAGATATATCATAATATCCGAAGATCGCAATCATTTCACACTTAAAAAAAATACAAATTGCAATGTGTCTACTGCCAGGCAGATTTGCCTTACACAACACCACATCTACAGTTGCCCACACAAGGTAGCGTAATCATTGTTAGCTAATTTATTATAGCCTGCCACCGCTAGTTTAGGAGTTATTACAATGCCTCACTGATGGTCAAGCATAAAAACAGCAGCAGGCGTACTTACTTTCAATCGCTTTATTGAGCAAAGGCTAACAAAAATAAACACGTAATAAGCACAGTCGCAGGCTAACGGTTAGCCAGTTAACACTACAGCCACTTGCTAACCAGAGCTCACAGCAACCAACTCTCCAAACTTATTTGCTGACACCCACGTCACTCACCAAGACAGGCCCCGCCTTTTAAAGCCACACACATTTGAAGTCTCAGATATTACAGCGTACAATGTGAAGAGGGTGACCCCAAGTAGACAAAAATCATACCTGGATGGACCTCACTTGTATTCTGTACAGGTGTTTAATAATGCAAAATCAGTTTTTATCCCATTACTAGAATAATTGATGGGATAATCCTAGGGGCAGCCGTAAAAAAACAAACCCCCACAGCCAAGTGGAGACTGTGGAGCTGACGTTGGCAGTGTGTGCGTTTGATCGGCTCTCCATCCTCAGTGTGGACGGGATGAGCTGAATAGAAAATGGACGATTTGTTTAAAAGATGAGCGTTTACAAACGGTTGACCGTCCGTCTGTTGCAACTGTGTGTGTTTGTGTGTGTGTGTGTGTGTTTGTGTGTGTGTGTGTGCTAGGTATAGCTTTATGAATCGGTATGAATTTTCCTGACGCATAGTGTGTGTGAGGCTTTGCTGGGTGGAAACCTCTAAAGTTAGGTCCCTCCTTCCTTGTCTCCATGTTACCATGGGGACAAGAGGTAAGTGTGTGTGCATGTGTGTGCATGTGCGTGTGTGTGTGTGCTGCGGGTGGGCACGCTGCAGTCTGATGAATGGTGAGATCGGTGAAACTCTCCCTCCTCTCTGTCCGATGCGTCTCCGCCAGATCAACGCTGTCTTGTTTTCAGTCACAGTGAAGAGCTGACGGATGAAGTGCCGTTCCCCCCCCCCCCCCAGGGACCACCATCACTATCAGGCGCTTACATCACATCGTGCACTGTGTGTTTGTGAGTGTGTGTGTGTCCAGTAGCCTGTGCGCATCGTCCTATGTGTTTACTTGCCTCTGTAAGTATGTGCTTAACATTCCCGCGTCGTCGCTGACCAACGTGTGAGTGAATGAATGAGTTGTTGTTGTCGACGTTTTTGTTCACGTTCTGCCGTCGTTCCTGTTTGAGGAGAGCCGCGGTTGTGTCCTTCCCATCGTTGTGTAAGCCTGCGTCGGGGCGATGTTTACAGCAGTGGGATAAATGATCACCATGCTGACAATATGGAGATGATCAACAGAATCGTTTATTGATGGCTTCAAAACTTGTTGATTCACATCTTACCATTATTCACATGTAGTTTGCAGTCTCGGGACGAAAATGTCCACTGTGTTGAGTTGAGCGACGTCGATGCTCTGGCAAAAACAGGAGTTCAGAACCAGGGTTTTTACTGTGTACAAAATTCAGAGGCGGCCACCTCCACCTTATTTGCTCGCCACCTCCAGCCTGAGTGACTGATAATGAATGAATGCTTTACATGATAATAGTCATATTCTTATTACAACTATTTTCTTATTATTGAAACATGGAATTAATACAATTCAACTGACTCGCTTTCATTTTTGCATGTCATGGCGAATGGCCAGGACTAGGGATGTACGATACCACTTTTTTTCCCGACCGATACGCCACTCTTGAGTAGTCACCGATACCGATACCGCTAGTAAATAAAATTCCCCACCCATAAATGACAGATGATTTTAAAGAAAGACCTATATATCCCAATATATTATATTTCCTTAAAATTGCATGAAGTTAATGGCAACTTTGTATTCATGTAATGTATTCACATATTTTCTCCTTTCTTGTCCTTGATCGTAAAATGGCTGCAGGATGATAATGGTATTGGTCACCACCGTGAGTACCGATACCTTAAAATAAGACTGGTATTGGCACTGATACCGATACCTGGTATCGGTCGTCACCCATCGTAGTCAGGATGATACCACCTCGACCTCAATTTGAGCCAGGAAAATGGGAAAACCCTGAGAACATTATAGAGACTCTTCATTTATCCATTTTCTGTAACGCTTGTCCTCAATAGGGTTGTGGGTGACATTGGGCGAAAGGCATGGACTGGTCGCCGGCCAATTAAAGGAAAATTGGGACAAACAATAGACAGACTGGTCACAACGCTCTTTATTGCAACTTCCAGGTGAAATTTACTGTCAAACGAAACATCAAAGCAACCACATAGCTTATAGCCTTTCACGCTTATGCTAACGCTAATAGCATCGATGTTGTGGCGCTTTCGCCCTTTGAGCAACCGAACAAAGACAAACGGTGCAGCGACACGTGTATGCAGACAATAAAACAGACACTCAATAAATCATATATTATTTATCCTCCTCACTATTATTACTGCTATACTGATGAGCTGAGAGATAAATTGAACAGTATATCGGTCTCCTTGTCTGACGTGTTTGTTTGTAAGGGCAGAACGCTGACGTTTGAAATAATTAATTATATCCTTAATCTCCCGACTAATATGAACCTCTACTTAGTAAATATTTTGAGTCCATGCAGGAAAAAAAAAATCCAAGCTTTGTGTTTTTGGCAAGTTTTTCTTCTGTCTTGCTTTCAAACATCTTTACACCCGAAGGGGTTTCCTTTCTAAGCACAGAATCAACACTGATGTTGATGTACTTTGACAAGATGATTGACAGCACTAACAAGACAGGCTGGCAATGTATCTAATGTTAACTTTAATTGTGAAGACGGTGTTGACGCCCCTTCACTGCTTTTATTTTATTGAAACAAGGCACATAAAAACTGCTGAAATTCAGTACTTTTTTTTACAGAAATAATGGTCTTGTCTATATTTAATTACAAATGTACTCAGTGTAAAATGTGGGTCTGTTTAATGGCAACAGGCGGCTGCATGGCTTAATTATATCATCTGACATCGAGCGGACGTTATTGTTATCAACTCTAATTGAAGTAGATACATTTCATGGTTGATTTGCATTTATAATAGCGTTAGCCCAACCTATAAGACCAAAACATTGTTGTATAATGCATCTAAAATTGTTTATTAGAAAAAGGGTAATTTATTGCTTGTGTTTGTTAAAAAAAAAATGCATTGAAAGAGAACCTTGAAAAAAAATAATCACAATATTGTGAAAGAAAAATCATAATTAGTCCTCATTTTGGCACAGCAGTTGGATATTACTGCCCTAGTGCATTATCTAAGTCTTGTCGAGAAGATGACCATTCCTGCAGTAGTTACGTATTGGTTTATGTCCACACATTATATTAGAGTGTTTCCCACACCATCTTAATACTTGGGCGAGCCACCCAAGTAAATTGGCCACCACCCAAGAAGTTTTCAAGAAAATGTGTTAAAAATATATATAAAACAAAACAAAACATGTTGCGACAGGATTATACCGCATGTAACGTTAGTTCGCCGTCACTCTCTTGTGGATCGTGAGGCTTAAAGGAGACGTAGTAACAGGACTAAGACCCACCTCCTGTCCAACCTGCCTCCTTATCCACACCGCCGGAGTCCACCCACCCAAGTAGATTTCAAATCTCTGGGAAACACTGTATTACCATCACAATTTTGTAAGCGGGGTGCCTGTCTAATCATAACCCCCCCCCCCCCCCCCATCCCGTGTCAGTTCTACCTGCAGGACACGAAAAGCAGCAATGGCACCTTCATTAACAGCCAGCGGTTGAGTCGGGGCTCGGAGGAGAGTCCACCCTGCGAGGTCCTTTCGGGAGACATCATCCAGTTTGGCGTGGACGTTACGGAGAACACACGCAAAGGTATGCGCATGTTAGGCCGCAAAAAAAATGGTCATGTTGACAGTGAGAGCGAGAGCCCAAGTTTGCTCTGTTGAGGCAGAGCTAATAGCTTGACCTCGCTAGCCTTTATGTGCTGATGCAAACGGGTAACATTTGAATCATCAGACTTGAGATTGCCCTTAAGGGCACCTTGGGGCCCACCTCAAAATAATACACACGCACAATATGGACATTTGGGTCAGATTTTCAGCTCCACTACCAAACCTTTCAAATTAGAGTTGCAGTGAAAATTAATCCTGCCTTTTGACCTCATTCTACATGGCTGATCCAAATCATCGCAATATGGAGTCAATTGCGCTCACAAACACACACACACAGGAAAAGTATATTAAAGAAGTCATAGAAAATTGAATTGAAATTGATGCACATTTTTGAAACGTGGAATGAACATGCAACAAACACACAAGAAGAGGCCGGAGTCATGAAGACTCGGAGCCCAAATTCGAACCTAGATCGCTAGAACTGTCTGCCAGTGGTACTAGCCGCTTGACCGTGCTCACCTCGGCCTTGTCCTTCAGTCTGTCACTGTATATCGCTAGCTCACATAGCTGAACAAAGATACATTTTTTTATTGTAAATATGAATTCCCAAAGCAATTACGTGAAATTGGATAATTTCCTGCATCACACTTGATCTCTTCCAGTACACTAATGTGCTTGGGAATCCACTACATCAGGACAAGAAGGAGCCCAAAATGAAGCTGTAGACTGAGAAAAGGGATACTTGACTCATTGAGCCCATTTCAGCAGTCAAAAGTTAACATTTTGTCCAGAATGAATTTGATATCTTTATTATTTTTCATGTACAATTAGTACCTTTTAAAAACTTTTCTTTTTTTTTTTCACTTTCTGTCGATTGAAGATGACATCACCAGGAAGTAGGTAACGACCAATCATGGCTCACCTGTTTTCTGGGTTGTTATTGTTACCTACTTCCTCAGCACAGTTGATGTCATCTTCAGTTGACAGCAATTGTACATGAAAAATACTACAAATATTTATTTTATTTTATTTTTTTTTAACGCGTGTTGCTGTTGTGTCTCCAGTCACACATGGCTGCATCGTGTCAACAATCAAACTCTTCCTGCCCGACGGGATGGAGGCACGCCGACGAAGCGAGTGAGTACAACACAGATGCATTAAGCGCTGACATGAGTCGCTTGGTTAGCTTCGTTCAAAGACCACACTGAATTTATAGCACCCGAGCTTAGGGCAGGGCGAGATGCCCTTTAAATAAAATAGAAGAGTCTGATTTCCGAATTCATGAGATTTGCATACTTACAACGCAAATGGTAGTGATGTTATTGAATACAATTTATGCTCCCCCCCCCCCTTTCTGGAATTTGCTGTATTTATCCTGACACAGTGCAGTGATTCTGTAGTTATTTTTTTCCCCTCACACGACTTAGTCCGAAGTGTGTAGAGTCCACTGGAGGCAACCCGCCTCCTTTATCACCTGATGAGATGAGTTATTCGCTCTACTCTTTTTTTTTTCTTTTTTTTTCTTCTCCCCCCTGCCCTCTTCGCTGTAGTCATGAGGTGCGCTTGTTTCCTTGCACTGCTCATCTAGAGGGGGTGGAACTAGCACAAGTTTAAGGAAGGCTATCAGTTTATTTTGCTGCTGGTGGAGGAGCTTTGAAGGGGTGTAAAGAGAGAAAGTTTGTTGTGCGAGGAATCTGCCGTAAGAAATCTCAGCGAGTCAGTCAGGCGCAGATAGAGAGCGTGAAGTTTGAACTCTACCCCGCGCCTGTTCACGATCCGCCAAATACAGCGGGAACCACAACACAGGTAACCCGCGTCCACAAACCCCTACCGGCACTTTGTTTGACTTCTACTTTGTGATGTTTTGTTCAGGTTCAAGACTTAATTGAATTCCTGTATTTGTTCCACAATACTTACAGCAAACAGGACAGTGTAGCACGGATTTTGGTATAGAATCAGCTGACGTAACGCCGTTGCCATATCCAACCGCTGCTGGTTTTTTTAAATTAAAATTAAAATCGGGTTTAACGTAGGTGAGCCAGAAAAACGGACTGCTGTATTTCCTCATAGTTTCTGGAGGTGTTAGCAGCGGGTTACACATTAACAGACGCCTCATGTGTTGTGCAGTCGTCGTCGTCCCCCCCCCCCCCCCCCCCACACACACACACAACTCACCTTCGCAATGTCATCCAATGCCTGCTGTTTGTTCGGCCAAGTGACTGAAATTGCACAGACGGCTGCGTCTATCCTTGACCACTTGTGAGGGCATTACAGTGTGTTCTAACTTTCCCCGATCGGATTAGATTAGCTAACATCGATACCTTGTGTTGACGATCATTAATGTGCTGTCATGATATGGTAGACACATTATGGCCAAAATGACAATCATGATTACTTTTGAGCAACATTTTAATTGAGATTTTTAATCAGTCATTCATTATTGTGAGGGAAAATATCTGTATTCTTCCTGCACTGCTTTTCAACAAACAATATGTAGATGTTTTTAGCGCAGCAATTGAACTAGAAATTAATGGTTTATCATTTTAAATTAAAAGTTAATAGAAAATAAATTGGCTACTCGAACTAAGCTATTTTCTGACTTATTTAGGCATCTTAATGAAGTCTAAAGCACAACTTCGCCCCCTGATGGTTGGCTGATTACTGGTTAAAAAAGTGCTTGTTTGCGTATAAAGCACTAAAATAAAGTAAGTGCGAAGTATTGGTATTGGGGCCTAAATAGTGATCATGAATAAAATTCGATTAATTCTGCAAGCCTGCTTTGAAGTGTGAAATGATCGCAAACGTTGGACATTCTGTTTCGCTTGCTGTCATCGCGTAAACTTTTTTCTACACAGTGACGCATGAGTGTGCTGGGTGGAGGGAAAAAAGATCACTGAGAAAATTCAAGCCAGGGATTTTTCTGCAACTTTTATTGTTATATAATTTTTAGTTAAAAGATGAAGAATTTATCAATTTAGCTATATTATACTGAGCAGCCAGAACACAAATTTGTGTGCCGCTTCCCCTATGTTGCTATGAATTTTTATTTATGATGTTTCCTGCTCTGTATTTAATATCACAGTTACCTTCTTTTTCATCACTAGTACCCTTTCGGCCCCATCTTGTTCAACCTTTTGCACCTTATCTTTAATAACTCAACCCTAGAGGTTCCACTGTACATACATTTTGCACACACACTTTTCACTAGCACTCAAGAAAACTCATAGATGAGGTGTGTGTTTGTCAATAATAATAATAATATTAGCAATATTATTTCCCTGTGTCTTACCCTCCATTCTGTTTCCACCAAGTGTGCTCCTCTGTCTTTGCAGTGTCATCCAGGCTCCGCTGCCGCTGCCTGTAGACAAGGTAAGGACACAATGTGCTTGATGTGTTGCCGTCCCGACACACACACACCTTGATTTCTCCCACTCACCCACTGGCACACACACACACACACACACACACACACACACAGCGAGTGGAGTGGTCAGCTGATGTGAGGAATGTGTGGATTGCTGCCAGTCTCTCCCGCCACATATTTCCATGAGTGGGTTGAGTGAGAGTGTGCAGAGCATGTCCTCTTAGCTGCGCTGTAAAAAGTTGGCGAGAAGAATTTTTGTCCAGTTTGGCGTGTTCTGTTCTGTGTCTTGCAACTGTCAGAACGGGGCCCCAGCGGAACCTGTCTGAGGAATGTAGCGCGTGCGTGCGTGTGTGACTACATTTGAACCACTTCTCCAATATAATTAAGTGATGTTAGGCTCCCAACAGAGTTACACAGGCCCAATTAATGTTGACTGCTTTTGTTACTGGATCCAAGTATTCGCAGAAGAGCCATCATTTAATCAAGTTAGCAAAGTCATGAGGATGGATTTTTTAAAACTTTATAAACAAATGTTTTTCATTAAGGTTAACTCATTTGCTCCCAAAATCGTGTAAATACATTCTATTTTAAATGTTTTAACTGTCCCAAAGATGTGTTTATACGTTTTTTTAAAAATGTTTTTTATGCTAAAGCATACAGAAGGCTTTGATGCAGCCTCTCAACTGCAGAGAACAGTTGAAGAAATGGTAGTTATTACAAAAACGGCCAGCAGGTGGCAGCCGAGAAAAGGCTCTTTTACCCACAGTTCTCAACAGATTTGTGAATAATGATGAAACTTAACTATATTCTAATGCTAATTGCTGAAAAATGAAAACAGATAGAAATGTCCTTTTTCTTTTTTTTTCTGATGAAAGAAGATCTTTCTTTTGGTAGTTTCCATTTTTTATAGCAATAGAACACAATATTCTGTGGGCCTTGCAAAATCAGTCAAAATCCAGTGAAACAGCCGGGAGCAAAGGGGGTTGCTTCAGAGTTAAGTAGGGGCTGAGGATCAAGTGATGCGAATAGCCGAGGATGAACTAAATGCCAAATTTGGGAGCCTCAAATTGCCTGAAAGGTGCATGTATCCAGGTGAAAATGTATTTTAGTTTTGAAGCAGTCCCCCTCCAAAATTGCCACATCATTCAGTGTCATGTAAAATGTTTAAAACGTAACACACGCTACACTACAGCAGCTAACCACTTAGCTAGCTAAGCTAATGTAGCAGTCTACATCTGCATAATTTGAATTCTTGAAACAAATATCCTGAAGGTTTTGGTGAGACCCCAGATTTTTTGAGCTTTGGAGTTTTCCATCTCTGGGGAAGCATTCAATTATTTTTGCAATGTATTAGTTCATGCGTTCATTTTCATGTTTTGAGCTTTTCATTTGGCTCTCAAATGCAGTGTGTCACTTAACTGTAAGTTTTGTGTGTTTTCTAGGTGGCAGCCAACACTCCCAGTATGTATTCTCAGGAACTGTTCCAGCTCTCCCAGTATCTTCAGGTAACACAGCGACACCTATTGGTATAATACTAAAACTAATAATAACAAAGTTATACATCAGGTCCATGAGCTGCTTCATCTTTACATTTATAAGCAAAAACTTCAATAGTAGCAGATAGAACATAACAATCATCATTTTCAGTATGATGCTTTTAAAGAGGCAACGCGGTCGTTACGAGCCTTTCGTGATCTGATCCTGTGCTGATCCGCTTCTGTCTGTGCTACAGGAGGCCTTACACCGAGAGCAGATGCTGGAGCAGAAGCTCGCCACGCTGCAGCGTCTGCTCACCACCACTCAGGAGGCCTCGGAGAGCAGCTGGCAGGTAGGAAACGGCACTTCGGATGGATGGATGGACGGATGGTTGGACGGACGGACGGACGGATGGACGATTGATCCAAACACTATTCCTTCATCAGGCTCTGATTGATGAAGACCGTCTGCTGTCCAGACTGGAGGTGATGGGCAGTCAGCTGCAGGCCTACTCAAAGGTGATACACAATCGCTCGCTCACTCACACACACACACACACTCTTTCACTCATTCACGCTTACTCGTTCACTTTCTCACACTCACTTTCTTGAACCCATAAACTGTCACTGACTTACTCATTCACTCTCTCACTTATACTTACTCTCACTCTGTCATCCACCAGCTCTCATTCTCTTATTCCCTCTCTGCCTTAATGTCACTCAGCCACTCACTCCCTCTCTCATACACTCTCTGTTTTCTTTCTCTCCCTCACTCTCTCACTACGCTCATTCACTTACTCTCATACACTCAGTCGCTTTCTCACTCGCTCACTCACTCACTCTCTTTCACTCTAATTCTCATTCTCTTTTTGCTTCTCTCACCCCCGCCACCCCCCCCCCCCCCACCCTCTTCCACATTGTCACCTCATATGGACATGATTATTAACCAAAGTGTTCTTTTGGCATCGGCTGTCAGTCCCAGACAGAGGACGGCATTCGTAAGGAGCTGCTGGCCCTGCAAGAGGACAAACACAACTACGAGACCACGTCCAAGGAGTCTCTCCGGCGGGTACTGCAGGAAAAGATCGAGGTGGTCAGGAAGCTGTCGGAGGTGGAGGTGCGAGCCGCAATCCGTTTTGATGCCGGCCCACAAACACGAAGCTAGATCGCGACCGTTAACGCCGTTTGCCCGTGTCGCCCCGGCCCGCAGCGCTCGCTTAGCAACACGGAGGACGAGTGCACCCACCTGAAGGAAATGTCCGAGCGGGGCCAGGAGGAGCTGAGCGAGCTGGCCAATAAGTACAACGCTGCCGTCAATGAGATCAAAGAGCTCACTGACAAAATCAAGGTGAGGTCACTTGACGGTTGCCATTTTATGAACGCAGACTTGATGCAGTCCTCCCTCAAATGTCTCCAGGTGATTCAAAATGCTTCTTCCGCTTGCCTCTTCACTGGAACACGTAATAGGGAGCCCCATGACTGCTCGGGCACTTTAGAGTTCATTTTAACGTTACTTTTATTTTGTTTTAAAATCCATCCATCCATCCATCCATTTTCTGTACCGCTTGTCCTCACAAGGGTCGCGGGGGTTGCTGGAGCCTATCCCAGCTGGCTTCGGGCAGTAGGCGGGGGTACCCCCTGAACTGGTTGCCAGCCAATCGCAGGGCTGCCAGCCAATCGCAGATTTTAAAATCATGCTCTTGAAATCATTTTCGCTAATGAGAGAATTTTCCTCCGTCAGGCTGCCGAGGGCCGCCAAGAGGAGTTGACCCAGCGGGGGGCGTCGGAGAAGAGGGAGCTGGAGTTGCGCGTCGAGGAGATGGAGGAGAAGGAGCAGGTTCTCCAGGCTCGCATCGAGGCGCTGCAGGCTGACAACGACTTCACCAACGAGAGGCTCGCTGCCCTGCAGGGTACCGAACCCAAGCGATGCGGCCTCAAAATGTTCTCACCGCATTTTCGGGGGAAAATATTTATGACCATATATACAGGCACAATTTGATTTTATGTCAATAGTTCACTTCAAAAAGCAAACTCGTATGTAGGTAAGCGTTTCCGAGCCTAATGCAACAAATGGTAAATGGTACTTCATTTATATAGCCCTATTTCATCTTATCAAGGCCCTCAAAACTCTTTACATTCCAGGGCACATATTTGAAATTTGGAAAATCTCACAAATCTCACATCTTGTTGACATCTAAGCAGATGACCATGTTATTGTCTCTTAGCAACTTCTATTTGTAAAAAGTGTACTGCAGCTCAACAGGGAATTGCATAATAATGATAATTATGATAATAATAATAATATTACTTCAGCAGTCAGTAAGATATCAACCATGCAAAAACTTCACCCTAGCCCGTTCAAAGTCTCACCATGCTTAAATTTGTCCGATTAAATTTGAAGCCAACATAACGCGCATGCGTATGAAACGTTTTGTGCGGGCACTCGATTCCAGGAAATGATTGGTTGAGTCATGTTGACCAGCGGATGAGTAGGTACGGACCATTTTTGACTGTATGTAAATTGAGAGGATAAACAAAAACTGGGAAACAATTTTTGGGGGCAAAAATTGTTGAAAACCAAGTTTAAAAAAAAAACTAACTTGGGCACAGAAAAGCTGAGGTTCCACTGTAGTTGTTTGGTTGGCCCCAAGATGTCCCATGACAGAGCCAAAGCTTCCCTAATGTAGGCATTGCTGCCATTTTCGGTACAAACAAACCAAAAATATCAACAACAAAAACCTTGGTATTACGCTGTAAAAAATTATCCTGGTATGGTAGGAAATGGTATTTCCACCGTAACACGCCAACAGCCCCCCCCCCGTTAAGGAAGTCAACGCCAATTGTCCTTGCTGTTGTCATCCACAGTGCGCTTAGAGCAGCTCCAGGAGAAAAGTGTTAAGGAAAACAACAGTCTGGGTGAGTCCATGTGTCACTCCTCTGGGTACTCGGGTCACCTCCACTTCCTGCATGACAACCGCCCGCACGTGCCAAGTTCCATTCCGGGCTGCATGCTATTCTGTCTTTCATCTTCTGCGTGATGCTATATCCACGATGTCTCGTTCTTCCTCTTGTTGGCTGCTCGTCACGGTTCAAGTGGCACAACTTGGGACAAGCACGATTGGTTCATTTGTCATCCAGAATTACTGGGGAAGGGTGTGTGGCTTCTCTCGGCGAAGATGGTGGTGCTTTCTGCAGGTTCTGGGTGGATTTTCAAATGCTTTTTTTTTGGGGGGGGGGGAGGGTGAAAAAAAGGATCGGGGCCACTGATTGGCATCTGGTGTAGGAATGAGCTCACTGAAATCCTCTTGGTGCCCGACCGTCCACACCCACACCGTGCACTTGGCTGCCACTCGGTGAAGGATCCCTCTGCAAATGGGCATTTGTGTGATGTGGTCACATGACAGATGAAGACGAAGCCTCCCCCGAAACGGCGGCGGCGGCGGCCACCACAGAGGACCAGCCCATCGAGGACGAGCCGTACTCTGAGCCGCCTGGGGGCCACGTGGAAGAAGAGGAGGAGGAGGAGGAGGAGGAGGATGAAGATACGGACACTGACGACGGTGCAGTTGGAGATGTGGATGGTAGCCGTGGTTTGATTATGATTGTTTCATTTCAGCTGTACATTGAGATCAATTTGCAGTGCAGACTCACTTGTTGCTCCCTTTTCAAAATGGGTGCTTGAATGACCTTATTCCTTATACCCTAATTATTGCCAAATGACAATACCTAATTGGAAGTTTATTTTACAGTTTATTTTTAATTTAAAAATAAAACCACTGAACAGAAGTATTTTTAATTGAACTAATTTGCTCCCAAAAACATATAAATACGTTCTAGTTTGTCACTTGAGCCGTCTTTCTGTCTGTGCCTCGTTCACTTCCGGTACCCATTCCGCCATTTTGAACGTCCACGTCTTTCCGCTCGGATCTTCTCTGTGGCGCTCGTCTTACGTGTTTGTCCTTCCCGAGTGGTCACTCGCTGTCTCGTCTTCAGGCTCTTTGTGTGGCACAAGCTTCTGTCTTGAGAGAATAAGCACTGGACAAGTGGCCGAAGTAACGACAGTCTCTGTGTTTCTGTCAGACAACTGTCACGTTAACAACAGCGGGGGAGACACCACTCGAATCCAACAGTTGATCGAGTGTCCGCGTGAGTACAAATTCACCGGCATGCTGTTTTTCATCTTCATATGCTCTTTTTCCCCATCATCATTCTTTTTTTTTTTTGAGTCTTCCCACCATCATCTTTTTTTTGGGGGGTCTTTTCTTTGCCTACGGACTCCTTCACTCGGATCCTTCTTCAGCAGCAGAAGCCTGCGACATACTCGCATGTCCACGATGAATTTAGTGTCTGGAAATTTCTTTTACATGTTTGTCAGCAAGATGCTTTCAAATCTTGAGTGTTTTTTGTTTTTTTTTGTCTGGGTTTATCCGATGAAAATTTTTGGTTTTATCATCAGAAAATCTTACTTCGTCAGTTTCATTAAAATGAAGAAAATGCAAAATAATAGAAATTTTAACCGCCGTTTTTTTTGGGGGGGGGGGGGGGGGGTCTATGACCTAATGGCAATTACCATGACTGAATATTTACAGAGTTAAAGGCTCAAAGTCAACTTTATTGTCAATTTCTTCACATGTTCTGGACAAAATGCTGGGGGGGAAAATTAGTAAAACAAGATACATGTAACTCCATATTTCATCCAAAAAGAAATGCAAAAACTTTTTTTTTTTTTTATATATATATATATATATATATATATATATATATATATATATATATATATATATATATATATATATATATATAAAATACTGTTTATTATGCTTTTTAATTTGATGCATTATATAATTTCATATACTGGTATATAATAAAAAAATTATCATATACTGGTATATATTAAAAAATATATATATATTTTATTTTTTTACTGAAACGTAACAAAAAAGAAACCTGACTAAAACTGTTATTTGGGTGGGGGGGGGGATATACATCAGCTTGATACACATGTAATTTCTTGTTAAAACGAAAGATGCCTAAAATTGAAAAAAAGGTTAGCTTGTTAGATGGAGAAATGAAAACATTTTAATATTATAATACCATCAATTGAACATGCTCATAGAAATGTGAACTTTACCACAGCCTGTAGCTCAATTTCACCGCTTCTGTGCTTGAAAAGGTTTTGGGAAAAGTATGAAATCTTTCATTTTTTGGCCCACCTTTCGAAGTTAATACAGTTTTTTTCTTTCTTTCTTTAGTTTAAAATGTTGCCTGTTCTCGTAGCTTTCACATTGCTCTCTGAAAACCTGTCACTTGCGTAAATGGCAGCAAGCACGGCTTGATGTTCATTTGACTGACCATCGCTTGCGTTCTTTGTTTGTGTTGCATCTGCAGCAGTGAAGCAGCTGAAGGAAGCCGTCAGTTCGTCCATCCACAAACTGGCCAACTTTGATGGTGAGAAATGTTTTAAGAGATAAAAGGATGTTATTTATCAATTCCGCAATTGATGCTACATGACGTCCAATTTGTGTGCGTGTGTATTAGATGCCCACCTACAGAACAACCAGACGGCGGGAGACGAAATCCTGACCAGCCCGGATCGACTCAAAAGTAAATATTGATCTTCCCGCGCTCACTTAATTAGATGACTACAGCATATGTTCATGTAAAATTTCATGTAAAATGTAAAAATTTCACACAGTTTATAATGTCGCTCTTGCTGTTTCTGTGTTTGTGTATGTTTGTGTGTGCGTGTATCCACAGGAAACCAGATGGATGCCAAAGAGTCGGACATGTCGGATACGTTGAGTCCCAGCAAAGACCGCAGCAGTGATGATACGTCAGGTCAGCCAAACCACCTCAATCCATGCCATTCTATTCAACAACCTCATTTATTAGACCATCATAAATTTCTGTGTAATTCTTTTATACCGTGGGCTGTACCTAAGAGTGTTTTACTTTTCTCAACTTCAGCAGTGCATCCTTTTATGAACCGTGAGTTTGAATTAAGCAGATGAATTGGACTGTGTAAATAGAACCACCTAATAAAGATAAAATGTTTTGAGTGGAAACAATGATGAATGGAAACTGTGTTTCAGACGGCAACATGGATGACCAGGAGCTCAACGAGCCGCTCAACAGAGTAGCTCTGCTCAAAGGTAACCATGGCAACGTGCACTGTTTTGTATTCTCGTGAAAAAAGGCTTGTAATTAAGAATTAATCAACCCCCTAATTTAAACTAGTAGTTGTTGTAGTATTAATCCACCACTATTAGTATTAGTACACCACTACTACTGCTAGTATTGATGCCAATATTACTAGTACTCCAGTAGAGAGAACTCAGACTTTCTAAATACATTTTGACTTTTGCGATGTAAAGTTACTTTTGGCTCATTTGTGTTTTGTAGCCGAATTGCATCGGGCTGGCTTGGAGCCCGGCGACACGGAGCAGGTCATCCACCACCTCCACAGGGAACTTCTGGAGGCCCAGGAATTGGCAAACACCGGCAAACAGAAATGTCTGGAGCTTCAAGGTGAACAAAAAAAAAATCCATTATAATAATCATCATCTGTATTATAGCCCATTGTAAATGATGCATGCGTGTCTGTAGCTCTACTGGAAGAAGAGAGGAGGAATAACTCTCAACAGACGGAGGAGTCGACTAAACAAATCCAGTACCTGCAGAGTTAGTACACACACACACACACACACACACACACACACACACAATTCAGTACAACTGTTAAGGTGGAAATCCCATTATGGGAAATAACGGAAATAGAAATAATCCATTCCAAATGTACTGTCCTACAAGTGGGGAGGAAACAATATGAAAATATTACGTCACGATGGGAGTGAGCAATATGAAGATGTTCATTAGTAAATATTAGACTTAACATTGAACTACTAAGAGGAAAAAAATAAAAAATGTGGGGAAATTATTTATTACATGAAAAACACAAATATATAGAATAACCACAGTAACAACATGAATTATTTTTTTTACAAAATATCAGGTATTAGATGAATAATTAGATCAAAGCTAAGCAAATATTTGAGAAATTACATAGATAACCCCCCGACACACACACACGAGAAAAAAAAAAAGGAAAAAGCTGACAGGTTAACAAGCTATTCATCAAAATTACGAGAGAGAGAGAAAAATTTATAAAAAATAAACAAATGTTGGGGGAAAAAAATATTATTATATATATATATGTGGACAAATATACCAAAAATTTGACAATACCATTAAACATGTGGGGAAATAATGTACGCATATTTGAAAAATATGTATTATAAACATGAACCTGTTACAAAAAAATAGACAAAATATTTGCAAAAGTCAAACATGACAAAATATTCTAAAATAATAATAACTATAAGTCAATGTATTGCATGAAAAATAAGTAAATATTAGAAAAAATACAAAACAGTAGGTGTAAAATACAAAACATTAGACAAATTAAAATGTTTGTCAGAAATACAATAGTATTGGATGTAAAATACAAAAATATAAGGAAAAAAATACAAACGCATTCTAAAATAAAATCCGCCATGGTTCATATCATAGAAACGTGTCTGCTCCTTCTTTATTGGTTTGTTTGCTATCGCTCAGTAAAGCTTGACTTGAGGTTCAACTGCTGGGTCGTATGTTTTGTGCATGCATAGCTCAGCTTGGGAAGCTGCAGGCCGACATGGAGGCCCTGAGGGAGCAGAGGGAGAACACCATCTGTAGCACCAGAGAGGACCTCTACTCCGCCCAGGAGGAGGTAACCACCCCTCCGCTGGTCACGCCCCCTGACACACCGTTTCACAGCCCATGCGCTTCCTCCTCGCCGTCACAGATCCTCGTCCTGCGGCACGCCGTGGAGGCGGCCACGGCCGAGCGGGAGCGAGACATCGCCGCCCTGCAGGAGGATCTGAGCGGCGTGCGCTGCGAGCTGGAGCGCTGGAGGAGCACGGCCGCCAAGTACGAGGAGGAGATCGGTCGGCTGCAGGAGGACTTTGCGCGGCAGCAGCTGCAACGCAACAACACCAGTCAGCTGCAGGGTATGCCACAGTCAAACGCATTCAAAAGGAAATAAGGGGCCTAAAACACTCATTCCTAACCACTCTGTCATGGCACATTAGTGGGCTATGAGGAAGTTTCCCCAAAACACTCAAGTGGGCTGAAAATTATGTATTTATGCCAAATAATAGTGACCCATCTTGTGAGATTTATGAGATGAAGGCGTTAGTTGGCTTTTTTTTTTTTTTGCAGGCAAAAACATGAAATGCGAATGCGGTATGATGGTAGTGAACTCGCAATTTGGCAGTTAACATTTCTTTTAGGGTTGGGTATCGATTCAAATGTCCTGAATCGATTCCGATTCACAAAAGTTCAATTTGATTAAAAAAAAATTCCTGATTCGATTCACAAGAGTTCAATCTGATATAGATTTATTCTGGAACATCAATTGTTCTTAAATGTCAAGGACATGAGAAAAATTGCACCAATGTTAAATTCCAAAGTAAATTGTGTGGAGGCAGTAACTGCTCAAATGCTTTTGTTTATTAATAAAAGTAACACGTGTTATAATCACTTAAGTGTTACACAAACATTGACAGCAAGGATGCGATGAAAATAATTTCATAATCTAATTCAATAATTGTACATATAAATTTAAAAGATTCTGAATTGTTTTAAGGCCAATAAGTCAGGTCTTTCATAAATGTAAGAAAATACTTTTAAATTCATGTCAACAACCAATTTCAAGAAAGATACAAAAAATGGCCTTTAAAATAAAATTTTCTTAAGAATTTATGGGAAAAAGATATAAAATTATTGATTCATGGTTTTATGACTATCGGGGCTATTCAATTTTTTTTAACCCAGCCCTACAGAATATACAAGGAAAAAAATAATACTTTTACAAAAATCATGTCATATTTGTGAAAAAAATTATGATTTTTATGGGTTTAAATGTTTATCAAAAATTAAGTTGTCATAACAAAAAAGGCACAATTGTTCTTAAATGTCAAGGACATGATAAAAACTCCACAAATATTAAATTCCAAAGTAAATTTTGCGGAGGCAGTCACTGGTCAAATGATTTAGTTTATTAATGTAAGTAACACGTTATAATCACTTAAGTGTTACACAAACATTGACATCAGAGATGAAAATATTTTCATAATTCTAATTTAATAATTGTAAATATAAACTTAAAAGATTCTGATTTGTCTTAAAGTGCAACAAGTCAGGTCCTTTATGAATGTAAAAGAAAACGTTTACATTTATGTAAAAAATAAATCAGCCTTAACAATTCTATTTTGTTAAGAATTTATGGGGGGAAAAGACATTTAAGTAATCAATTCATAGTTTAGTTGTTTTTTTAAGCCAGCCTTAATTTCTTAAAAAAAAAAAAAGAGGCTACAAGCTTTTGAAGTTTACTGTCCAACTAAATATAAAACAGAGAATTACACCTCTTGTATTTCAAACAACCACTTAAGCCTTGCCTTAATAAAGTCTGTCTTAATGGTAACAAATGATGCAAAACTCTATAGATGGGATAACAAATAGCGTCAATGCTCATGATATAATAATGGCATATATTTGTCCTCTGTGAAGAACGACTATTACTGCTGCTTACTGAGCAGTTGTGACCTTCTCCTTCATTGATATCCATATGTCGCGCACACAGCAAAAAGAAAAAGAAAGGCAATTCTTTACGTTCCATTTATTAAGTCATTACTGTATGTTTTTATGAATAATAATATTATAGAGTGCTATTTCCCCAATCAGAAAACCTTTTGGGGGGCGAGTTGGAATTATTTAATGACATTTCAGTTTATTTCAATGGGGAATAACGATTTGAGATAAATTGAGTTCAAGGCATAGTCACAATCTCATCTCAAGGCGCCGCTGTATAAGCTCTTCCACTAGATGGCAGAAGGTGCACAATTAACCTTTGCATCCACCTGTTACCATTCATACAACAGAATCTTGTATATCAAATACATTTTCCCCCAAATAGTTGACCACTTGTTTGCCGGTGCTCTCGCAAGCCAAGGTATCACTTTGTTTTACTTTTTTGCGGCATCTTCGTTTCTGAGGTGTGCCATGATATTTTTCTCATTAAAAAATATCTGCCTTGGCTCTACAAATAAAGTTTGGAAACGCTGTTTTGAACAAATGTCTTGCTTCCTCCTAGTGGAATGTGCGGCACTGCAGCAGCGGTGTGCGTCTTTGCAGCAGGACTGTGACGGCCTGAGGCAAGAGAGGACAACGCTCACCGACAAACTGCACCGCCTGGAGGCCGAGCTGTGCAGGTACACTCACGCGCCTCAGTCTATTTGACTACAGTTGAACCATCGCCATTTGCAGGGATTAGAGAGACCTTATTTTTACGATTTTGCCTTTTTTTTTTGTATGCTCTAGTATTAAAAAAAAAAACAAAAAACGTTTGTACACATTTTTGGGTTTGAATGAATTGAGCTTCCATTGACCTTTTTTTGCTTTTGGCGTCTCTCTGCAGCACCCGTGCTCAGAGTCTGGTCCTCAGCAGCAATCTGGAGTCCCTGGAGAAGCGGGAAGAGGTTCTGCAGGGCAAGCTGGGTACTTTGGAGAACCGGCACCTGCAGGACGAGAGCCGGCTGAAGGGCCAGCTGGACCAGGCCCAGGACCGCACGCACAGTCTGCAGAAAGAGGTACACGCACACACACACCGTCTCGTCTCAACTTTATGACAGGACACGTTTGCGAGCGGATGAACGACGTGCGTGTTTTGTGTTGTGTGTCGCAGTATGAAGACACGCAGTCGCAGCTGTCGGACCTCCGGCAGCGCTGCGAGAGAACGGAGACGGAGAAGACAAACATCCACCAGGAGCTGGAGCAGTGCAGGGGCAACCTGAAGCTGCTTCAGGACAAGAACAGCTCTGTGAGCGCACACACGCACACCTCCGACACGGGTGTAAACATGGGGAAAGAAAAGCCATCATCCGCAGCTGTTTTTTGGGTTTGCTTCTTGATGTTTCCCTGCTGGTTTTTACGTTGTTCATTTGCAGCAGAAACGCCGACGTGTGTGTTTGTTTGTTTGTTTACTTGTTTTGTGTTGCACCTGTGGACATCTAGGAAACCCAAGCACAGTGGTATCTCCGAAGGTTGTCCGCAATCAATTCCATCACACCGGTTGATGTTTTGAGATCATCTGACTTATTATTGAACATATTATACGTAACGCATAGTATAATATATGCATATATGCGGAATGATTGATTCCAGAGTCCGCCGTAAAACAGGTTCACCATTATGAATCGTTACTGACAAAAATGTGAACAAAAAAAACAATGAAAAGGCTGGCGGGGGGGGGGGGGGGGGGGGGGGGGGGACAGACAAGACTAGAAGAAATATACCAGAAAGTAACCAAAATAGACTGACTGAAAAAAAATAATAATAATCTGACAAGATTTGCAACAAATCTGTCAAATAAACTAAGATCTGATAAAAAATATGGAAAAAAGAGACAAAAGCTAGGCAAACACAAACAAATTTGACAATCCTACAAAACATTAACTATGGGTCAAAAATAGACGGATTCTCTACTTGGGTCAATTTGACCCAACTTAGAGTCAAGAAATTGGTCTTTTAGTGTAAAACAACTCATTAACATTGGTCAGATCCTTGACTTGGGTCTAAAATTTGGGTCATTCTGTATAAAACAACCCAGAAAGTTGGGTCAAATTGACCCATAAAGTGAATTGGTCCAATTTTTTTTTAATCTCTTATTTGTTTACTTTTTATTTGTTTTTAGAGTGTAAAAAGCCTGGAAAAAAGAAAATGTTTAAAAATAATGAGAAAAAAGACTGAGGTAGAAAAAAAAAAAGACAAAACTAAAAACCCGACCAAATTTGGAAATTAATTAAAGAAAAATTTACCAAAAATATCTGACAGTCTGACAAATATAAAAAAAAAAATGTCATAACAAATCTGAAGTGACTGAACAAAAATGATAAAAAACAGATATTAACAGAAAAAAATGGCAAAAATGCTGTTAAAAAGTCTTCTAATTTACCAATCTGGATAAAAAATAGAGTAGGAAATTTGACAAATGGACAACTTAGACTAAAAAATTTACCCAAAAAATAAAAACACTGACCAGTGTGATTAAAAAAAAAAAAATAATAATAAAAAAAAAAAAACTTGAAAAAAACAATACAACATAAATGCAAAAACAAAAAAATATACAAATGCAATGAAACTACGCACACAAAACACGCCGCTTACTTCACAGTAAGATTAAACTGGACAACTTTTTTGGCGACGTTTTAAACTCGCAGGTTTGGAGGTACCACTGAAGTAGAAAACCATGAACCCAATCACACGCAACAATAATCATGACCGCCGTGGCGTGATTGCAGCACCACACACACACACACACAAACGCAATCATAATAGCGTGTCAGCAGCAGCTCATCTGAGGTGACGCGGTGATACCTCACGGCCTCGCCTCAGCTGATGCAAAGCAGACGCGAGTTTGACGCCGCCCCTCCCCTTCAGCTTCCTCCTCTTCCGACTCCACATCAGGATGTTTAGCTCGGATAAACACAATCACGCGCCGACATCAACAAACGGCTCCCACACTGACATCATTTATTTGCCAATTATTACCATATGTCAGTTTTCTACAAGTCTTCGTTCAGAGGCATGGCATTTCCATCAGATGGCAAAGTACCAGGCCCGTCTCGCCAATGGCATTTTCAGGCAAAAATGGCAAAAATCTCACATAAAAATGGTTCCCATTATAATTGCTTTGACAATTTATTTTAACCCCCCCCCCCCCAAATTCTTGCAGAAATGAAGATTTACATTGGAACTTCGGGTTCGGAATTTAATTTGTTCATTAAAATTATTTCAAACAGTGTACTTAAAATGAAGTGCTGCGCAAGATAGAAGAAGGTGAAAACACAATTTATGATGATGAAATCGCAATAAAATCACTGGGCAGTGTTTTAGCTTTTTTGGCTAGAGTCATGTTTCCGTTTACTGTGGCTTTTGGAATACAATGTCGAAAGTATGCTGCAGTGTGGAAGGTGGTGGCCATTTTGAGCACACAAAAAAAAAAAGAAAGCAGGAACCTGAAAGCGAAATACACGCACACACAAAAAAAGAAATCATAGACCAAGTTGTTCATAAACCAGGTTTCCAAGAAGCGGGGGGTCGGTTACCCAAAAATTACATCTAAATTTGAAAGAAAGAAAAAAAATCTGTGAAAAGTTGTGTCCGCTGGTGTTAAACTGTGAGTCTGCGGCGTAGTTGCAAAAGCGGGACGGCACCTGCATCAAAAGAGACGGGTGCAAAGATTCCACTCTGACTTTTTTCGCAATTTTCAATGCGCTGATGCCATCTTAATAACAATTTGCTGAAATTTTTTTCAAAAATCGTGTTCATACCCATCCCACATATTTTCGTATGAACTGTTATCGGAGGAGTAGCTAGCATTGATAGCCAGCCAGCTTGACAGTGTCAGGGTGGGCGTGAGTGGTTGAGGGATTGGTGGACCCAAAAGCCAGGAAGCAAGGCGGCGAGACAGGAATCAAGTGCAATAGGAAGAACTGGTCGCCATGACTGGAACGAGCGTGACGCGACAGGACCTGATTTGCCTTGACTTGACTTGACTTGGCTGTGACTAGGACGACTTTGCTAGCTGTGGCGACGACTTTGCTAGCTGTGACTAGGACGACTTTGCTAGCTGTGGCGACGACTTGACGCACGAACTTCCACACGTCACATCGGCAATGCACCCACACCGACTGGACAAACAACAGACTAAATACACCAACACTAATGAGACACACCTGGGGAGAGGAAGAAACACACACAGGTGGACGTGGTTAGACATAACGAGGCGAGTAACGAATCCAGGAACACAAGACAAAAAAACACCAACAACAGACAAAAAGCCACAACAAACCCCCACAGAACCGAAACATGACAGGCAGTAAACGGAGGATTCCAGTTTGCAAAAATGTACTATTTGGTGGTGAGGTGATGAGTTTTATGGAGGAAGTGATGATGTAATGATTGACAGCCGTTGCTTTGCACACACCTTCACCCCCTCCCACCCTTTTTCTGCCCCCCTCCCTCGCCACTGCTGCTGTGTTTTTTAGTTTGGTTGATTTGCCGGCTGATTTCTTCTTATCCCTTTGCTCCCCTTGATCCCCCCCCCCCTCCCCCTCCTCCTCCTCCTCCTCCCCCTCCCTCCCCCCAATAGCCATCTATACTGCAGCCTGTCCAAGCCATATTCATGGGTCTTGTCCTGGCTCTGCTCTACTGGTGTTTCGGCCAGTTGTGGTAGAAAGGTACACGCCGACATGTGTGTCCGTCCGTCCGTCCGTCCGTCCGTCCGTCTCTTTTCCGTCACCTCCCAATACCGCCGCCTGTCTCACTTTCAGCCCCTATTTGAACCTTGAAATTGAAACTATTTGAGACTTTTGCAGGTCACGGACACGGGTTGGTCGGAAGGCGTCTTCTGGCCAATTTTCCGCTGGCTGGCGAGAGTATCGAAGCGGGACGACGCCTGTGTCACTTTTTCGTCACGGTTTCGTTGAAAGCAATTGCCCAATGATTGTTTAAATCCGATCGAGTCATCCTTTGGTGGGTTGCTGTGTGAAACTGTTGTGGCGATATCCTATTTTGTTGGGGCCTGTGTGAAAAGCCAAGGGGACTAAATGCCACTCCACAATGTTGCACAATATTTGTGTAAACGTGTAACACTGGAGCAAGAGATCTTTTCACACAGGGATCCAGCAAATGTGTGCAAATTTGTGAAATCTGTCTCTCTCTCTCTCCCTGCCCCCAACTTTCTCTTTTTCTGTCTTTCTCTTCCTCCCTGCATCTGTCTATCTATCTCTCCCCCTCACCCTTTTTTCTCTTTCTCTCTCTTTCTCCCCTCTCCCTCCTTCCATCTCTCTCTCCCTCCCTCCCCCTCTTTTTCTCTATCTCTCTCTTTCTCCCTCCCTTCTCTCTCTCTGTCGCCCTTCAACTTTGCAGGTTCTCTGTGAAAGAAGCTAGCTAGCTTCTCTACCTTTAACACAGATACACTGCAAAAAAAAAACGACCTATATCGCAGAGACACTGCAAATTACTTGCATTTTTTAAGTTCTGTGTGAAAGAGGGCGGAGAGAGAGAGAGAGAGAAAAGCTCCTTTCACACAGAACTTAAAAAATGTTCTGTGTGAAAGGAGCTTTTCTCTCTCTCTCTCTCTCTCTCTCTCTCTCTCTCTCTCTCTCTCTCTCTCTCTCTCTCTCTCTCTCTCTCTCTCTCTCTCTCTCTCTCTCTCTCTCTCCGCCCTCTTTCACACAGAGTATATCTGGTGTTTAATTATCCTTTTATACCGAACCCAGTCAAATGTGATAATGTCGCAACTTTTACACAGCAACACAATTACATGACATCAGCGTCTGGTATGACGTATGAAATAATAGCTGTGACAATTGCTTTCGACGCGGACAGTCGGGACTTCTCCCTTGACGCAGGCGCAGTCCGCCATCTGATACGACCTTCCCGCTTGGCAGAAAATTGCCGGTTTGACTCCGTCCCAATATTCGTTGTCGGTGCCGCTTTTACAGATGGATGAAAGTTACAGTTTTACAGTGTGAAAGTGGTATTAAAGTTGGTTTCTCTCTTTCTGCGGATTTGAAAATGTTCTGAAGTACGAGGCGTTCAGGGGCACACTTTTGGAACGCACACATTTTTTAACACTTTTCAAACTTCAACACACGACCGCTGTGATATTTTTGAAATTTTGACAATCATCAAGTTTGGCCCTGAACTCCAGCGAGGACATTTTCTTTCCGTTCTTTCCTCATCCCGACGCCGCACGCACGAGTGCTCTTGAACGCATCGCACACGCTCAACTCTGCTCCTTAAAGCCTCCGACCAAAAAAGATGCTCCTGTCGTTGGATAGCGCTTAGCAATCTATTTGGCAAACGGCGAAAATTTGTTGGCATTGTTCTGATGAAGCGTCTTTAAGGAGCCGGGTTCCATTTTGTCCCTTCACCCGTCTCAGCTGCTCCCTCGGCTTCTTTTTTTCTCACGCATGAACTTTACGTCTTGTTTTCCAATCCGCTTGAGTGTTTTTGCCTCATTCTCATTTGCACGCAGTCCCTCAAGGTACAGACAGATTGTATTTCAATTCGAAAAGGGTGGGGGTGGGGGTGGGTGGGGTGGGGGGCACTTAAGTCTATTAGATGAGAAATGTAAAATGAACAGATATATATTTTTGGGATAGAAGGTGCAATTTTGTTTTCATTTTATGAGAACAATCTTGATTTTCATGACATGAGAAAAAAAGTTATCTATTACAGGAATAAAATCTTATTTTTCTGAGAATCGAATTTGTTACAATTAACTCGCGACACTATGGAAAGTGGCAATTTTACACGAATATTCTTTTTTATAAGAGAAAAAAAATCACATTTTTTTGGAGAGTATGAACTTTTAATATGTGCAAAAATTAAGTCCATAATGTTTAAGTTTCACTTTTACAACAAGTCTAATTTTTATGAGAACTAAATCATAATTTTATGAATGTTATAAATTTTACATTTTTAAGAATAAGTCACAATATATAAGAAAAAAATACAAAAATGAAGTCAGAATATTAGGGCTGGGTATCGATTCTAATTTCCCCAATTGATTCGATTTCGATTCACAAGATTTCAGTTCGATTCAAGTTAGATATTTCCTGATTCGATTCATAAGATTCAATCCGATATCGATTAATTATGGCACATCAATTATTCTTAAATGTCAAGGACATGAGAAAAAATCCACCAAAGTTAAATTCCAAAGTAAATTGTGTGGAGGCAGTAACTGCTCAAATGATTTTGTTTATTAATAAAAGTAACACGTGTTATAATCACTTAAGTGTTGCACAAACATTGACAGCAAGGATGCGATGAAAATAATTTCATAATCTAATTCAATAATTGTACATATAAATTTAAAAGATTCTGAATTGTTTTAAGGCCAATAAGTCAGGTCTTTCATAAATGTAAGAAAATACTTTTAAATTCATGTCAACAACCAATTTCAAGAAAGATACAAAAAATGGCCTTTAAAATAAAATTTTCTTAAGAATTTATGGGAAAAAGATATAAAATTATTGATTCATGGTTTTATGACTATCGGGGCTATTCGATTTTTTTAACCCAGCCCTACAGAATATACAAGGAAAAAAATAATACTTTTACAAAAATCATGTCTTATTTTTGAAAAAAAATTATGATTTTTATGGGTTTAAATGTTTATCAAAAATTAAGTTGTCATAACAAAAAAGGCACAATTTTACAATCATCACAGAAGTACGTAGATGTTTTTGCAATAATGCTGTTATTAGTAAAAAAAATAAAAAATAAAAAAAAGTCGCATCCCATTAGCGAGATATTATAACGTTAATTATTTTTTTTAAATTATGTTTTACGAAGACAAAATGAATCAAAACCATAAAAATATTTATTTGTTGACATTTAAGCAGGTGCGAATGAATTCCTCCCTATTTTCTCTTGTCATTATTTGTGAAGGCGTGTCCGCCAGTTTCTAGTGCGGCGCGCTTGTTCATCTGGGATGCGATGACATCATCAGGATGAGTCCAAACAACAACGGCGAGCGCAGACGCGACTCGTCCTGACAACAAGTCATCATTAAATGTGACTCATGCGCTCTTTTTGTTCGCCCCAAGACCGCTTCAAGTAGACTTTCAAATCGTCACATTTACAATTGGAACACGAAAAACAAAATACAATCTTTGTACACTTTGAGGCTCTTCAACACTTTTCTTTCCCTCTTTCTGTCCAAGTTTAGGAAAATTGACATCACGTGCAACCTGTTAACCTCAAAATCTTTGTTGTGTGCGTGGGTTTTTGTGTGTATGCGTGTGCGCCTGTTTGTGTATATGTCGCTCCGTGGTTGTTTGTTGTGGGTGCGGGTGTATACACGTGGGTGTGTGTGTGTGTGCGTGCGTGCGTGTGTGCGTGTGTCAACAGGGCGGCTGGAGCCCCTGGATGCCGGTCATCGCCGTGGTGGTCGCCGTGACGGCAGCCATCATCTACCCCAACCTCTCCAAGAGCAGCTCGGCCTAAAGCCTCACGCGCATGCACGCACACACACACACGCACACACAGGGTTTCATGGGGTTTTCTTGTGTGAGCCACACAACGTCACGATGCTAAAGGTGGAACGTTAATGGCGGTGCCACACAATGCTATAAAGACAAGAGCATACACACACACACACACACACACACACACGCACACACAATCACCCGACGTGCGTTGTTGGCGCCACTGCTTCACTTGTATAAAGTCAAATTGTACATAATTGTAGAGGGAAAATCAAAAAGGTTGTGGTTTCTCACAGATTTATTTTGTCGAGTGGCGGGAAGTTTAGTTTATTTTTTTTTGTCGTTTTTAATAATTTGTGCTCTCTCTCAGCTGTGGTGTTTTTTCTCTCTCCGTTTTTTGTTTTTGTCAAATTGCCGCCGAGCGAACCGAGCTTCCACGTGGGGGGGAAAAAAAACTGCCGTGCGTTTTCCCCGAGAGCGTTCATTCGTCAAAGCCGTCACTTTTTCATAGTTACGTTTGTGTTGTCCTGTCCAACTGCTAACACGGAACAATTTCTTGTTTTTTAAACAGGAAAAAAAAGATCTTCGCGTTTTGCATGAAAGCATTTTGAAATGCATGCTTTTGGCTTACACAAATGCTAACACGTTATAAAAAACAAACAAAAAAACAAACAGTTGTTTGTTTCTGATGAAGGGGAAAAAACACACAAAATATATATTTGTTCATTATTTGGATTTCATCTTCTTTGAACATTTTCATCAAATTTGCAATTTTTTATGAACAAAAGTATGTCCCAAAAAATATTTTGAGTTGAATGATTTTGGATCCAAACACAAATGCCAACATTATCAACAACAAAAAACATATTTCCAATCAAAGCAGATTTTTTTAAAAAAAAATTACAATACGTAGTTTGCTTAGGTAGTGACGGCAGTTTTTTTTTTTTTCATTTTCATTTTTCGGCCACATAAAAAAAAAAAAGCCAGCGAGCATCACAATGTTTGTTGTTGTCCAAAGTCCATAAAAACGTGTCGGTGTCTCGTCTACAATCAGGAAAAACAACTGCATTTGGAGACGCGTGATTTTGGTGTCATCAGAACAACAAAAATGTTGTTTTCCCAATAAAAAGCAACAAAAATAGAGTTGCAAAATGCGTCTATTGCTTGTCATCATTTGAGTTCTTTTGTGGAAGCCCGGCTCTGCTCCAAGTTGGCCATGTTTAACGATGTCTAAAATGGCCGCCTGTTCTTTTCTTGAGTTTTTTCCTGTTGTTGATTTTCTTTCCGAGGGAAGCAGGGGAGAGGTTTTCAAACTTGAAGCCAAATTATCAAATGTAAAAATAAAATTTAAAAAAAAAAAAAAGAAGTTTTTTTTATGTTAACTTTGAGGGCACACAAAAAACGGGCGTCAAAGTGCCTCTAATGTAACTTTACACCGAAATTTCTGTGCATGTGCACACAACCTCGCACGCACACACACACACACACAGTTGCCTGTGTGTTATTGTTGTGCTTTGTGTAAGCATTTTCACTCTAGAATCATCATTAGCAAGTCAAAAACTTGAACTTTCTGTCACCTTTGTCAACTTTTATCAGTTCCATATTGACTTCACGTTCACTTTGTCAACTTCATGGTCACCTGTTGATGAATTACCGATAACTTTTTCAGATCAACTTGACACTTAAAATTTGTGTGGACGTGTTCGCATCCTTTTTATGCCCTGTTAACTTCCTGTCACCTTTTCCCAACTTCATTTTTAACTTCCTGTCACCTTTTCCCAACTTCATTTTTTTGTGTCCCAACTTTGTCAACTTCCTTACCAAATTTAAATGTGTCTTCTTTTTTTCTTTTTAAATTATTGTAAAGTTTCTCAATTTAGTCAAGTTTGTTGATGTTGACTTGTATGTCAACATCCTGTCAATTTCATGTTCACTTTGTCAACTTAGTAAATTGATGGTCTATTGACAAACACTTGTCAACTTTCTGTCCATTTGGGCCAACTAAAGTTGCCGTGCCATCAAAATGTTCGAGTCATTTTCAACTTGCTGTTAACTCAACTTCATGTCACGTTTGTCAACTACTTGTCAACTTTCCCCCAACTTCTTGTTGACATTGTCAGCTTGCGGTTTCTTTTGTTAGTTTGCAACTTCAGGTAGACTTTCAATGTCTGTCAGACCAATTCTAGTTCACTTTTGTCAGCTTACTGTCAAGTTATTCATCCCACTGTGACATTTGTCATTTTATTGACGTTTTCCAGCTTCTTGTTGACTCTACCGACAACTCCATGAGGACTTTGTCAACTTTTGCCATCTTATGTCAACGTTTGTCAACTTTTTGAAAACTGTCACTTTATTGTCATCTTCAAGTCAACTCCTGCCAACTTCACGTTCATGAACCCTTTCAACTTCCAGTTCAATTCACATATTTGCCACACGGACTTTACATGACATTTTTTTTTTGTCAAGTTACTGTAAAGTTCACAGCAACTTCCTTGCCTCTTTTTGGTCAAACTTGGTAAATTTGACATCAACTTCCTGTCCGGTCACGTTATGAGATTGACATCGACTTTGTGTAAACTTCATGACGTCAACTTGCCTCCAAAATCCAAGCGCCAAATTTCATGTCAACAAAAGGACCTTTAGCCGTAGCACCTTAGCATGAGCGCGGCCACTTTTTTTTGTTCTTTCTTTTGGAATTGTATCCGTTTGTGTGTGCGCGCGCGCGTCGTGTTGCGCCATGTGTCACTGTGAGTGTAACGTCTCGTCACATCCGTGTTTGAAAAGAACATAAACGAACAAGTATCGCGAGAAACACTACAGTACGTGGAGAGAGCGGGGACATTTGTAAAATAATTAAAAATGCTATCGAATGACGTGCTACTAGAACTATTTTATTAAAGATGTGTTAGCCACGTGGATGGGGGAGTTGTGTAGATGAGCTGTTGAGGTTATATATATATATAAATGGATATATATATATATATATATATGCAGAGAAAACGTTTGGAATAAAGTTGTAGCAAGCTGACCCACCACAACTGCGTCAAGAGTCTTCTCTCACCAAATTGACAAATAAAACATCTGCTGTCAGAAATGTCGACGTCAATAAGACGACGAAACCGTCTGGAGGGCTCGCGTGATTCATTTCATGACAGACGAGCGAGCTATTAAAACACACGAGCCCGCACCTGCACAGGTGCTCAACTGCTCATATTAACTGAGGTCACGAAACGCCATCTGTCGTCGACGTCTTTATAGACGATCATCATCACGCAAGAGCGTGTGCGTGCGTGCGTGCACGTGTGCATGTGTGTGAGAGACGCTCACTGAAATTGACTTAAAAGTCACTAAACAAGCAACAAAGTCCATTAGTAGCGTTGATAGCTAACAAAACGAAATGCAAGACCTTGAAGAAGCCAGTGAAATAAAGAAGCTCATTTTGTGTATAAAGGAATGTCACAAATGTACACGATAACTAACTTCCTCATTGGCTGTACAATGTAAACGTCTACTTGAAAGTATAATTGATGTGCTAAATAAAATACAAAAGATGACTGAATTGTTAACAGTAAAAGACAGGCTAACAAAATGTAAGAAATGTGAATTCAAATTAGGAGAAGATAAGCTTCACATTCAGTGAAATTACATTTTCAATAAAATTACCTTTTGACAAAAAAGGTTCATGTTATGTTTAGTTTAAATATGGTTATGTTAATATTTTATTAAAAATATGAAATTCACATAAACATTTTTTTTAATTATGTGCACATTTAAGCGTTATTTTAATATGTAAACACTGACTGAAATATGAACTATATGTGACATCAATAAATCTAGAAAACAAAAGGTTTTTTTTATGTGCTTAATATGAGTCAATTATAATGTCCATTATGTTAAATTTGAAATAACAATGAAATTAATGAACAAACATGAATAATTCTATCAAATTAAAATGTAAATGTACTTAAACTTTAAATACAAAATTAACTTCATTTGGTTAAACATACATTTAAGAAAACGTTAAATAATTATACATTTAAAGTTATTATTAAAACAAGAAAATGTCAATTAAAATGTGAATTTACAGTATTTAAGTAATTTAAAATGTATTTAATATCTGAATTTATGTATTTATTTCACTGCTGTATAGGTCAAGAAAATTCAAATTTTTCACAAAAGTAATTTGTGGAATAAAACGAGTCGGAAGTTTTAAAAAGCGGCCAAACATAAAACAAGTATGACGTCACAATGAATCCTCTACAATCTACAACATAATGTATCACTCTTGCACGGCCGCGTGTGAGCTCAACGTGCGCAAAAACATTCAATATTTGTGTTACTTGACCTTATCAATAGACGATCTTTGGCTGAAAGTCTCAACGTCATCCAAAGCGTTGTTGCCTTCACGGTGTCGCCCCAAAATTGGACGTAGCAGAAACCGATCAATCATCAGCGCAAAGAGGTTGAGCGAAACGCGTGCGAATTCGTCACAAAGCTTCGTCTTGGCTAGCAAGTCGGGTGACGCCGTTTAACCTTCTGTCAACAAACGGTCCAAAATCATCGCGTTGTCCGCCACGAACGAACCCGATACCGCGAACGAACAGCTGAAGTCGCGCAAATTCCGAGTTTTGGAAAGCGACGCGTGAACGCACCCGACCAAGCCAGGCACTCCGGTTTGGATCCAAAGGGAAAGTTCAGACCGAGTCGAGCCGTCCTTTGCGGAGGGAGTACCGCGCAGCGGCCCGGTTATCCAGCCAGCCAGTGTGCCCCCCCCGGCCCGAAGCAAGATGCCCACCACGGAGAAAGACCTGGCTGAAGACGCGCCGTGGAAAAAGATCCAGCAGAATACCTTCACGCGCTGGATCAACGAGCACCTCAAGTGCGTCAACAAGCGGATCGTGGACCTGCAGCTGGACCTGGGCGACGGCCTGCGGCTCATCGCCCTCCTGGAGGTCCTCAGCCGCCAGAAGATGCACCGCCGCTTCCACCCCAGGCCCAACTTCAGGCAGATGAAGTTGGAGAACGTCTCGGTGGCGCTCGAGTTCCTCGACAACGAGAACATCAAGCTCGTCTCCATCGGTAAGTTCAAGTTCGGCGTGCTGGAAACGCTCCAGAAAGTTCTCCCGGGAGCGGCGGGCTTCCTCGAGAGCGCGCCCGGGTGAGCCTCCGGCAGCCCGGCCGAAGCTCGCTAGCTGCGCTCGGTCCACCTTTCGGCGTGTTTGCCTCGGTGGTGGTGCCGTCTTTCGACAAAGTTTTCACCACCGAACTTCCATTGACAATCAAGCCCGTTTTCATTCATATTCATTTTATTCAAATTATTTAAATCACATCGTGCTTGTTTTGGGTGTCTTTTGGAAACGCTGATTTTGGGCTTTGATTCGGCAAACTTGTTATACACAATAGCGCTTTGTAGAATTATGAAATATGACGTTTGTGACCAAATAGAACGAGATCTCGCAACGTTTAATGTGCAGTGTGTTGGTTTTTGGAATTTCACACGAGTGACGTGTAGCACAATGCGGGCACGTCTATTCAGTTCGAAACAAATGCATCGAATTAGTGATGTTTTTGGTCACTTTATACTCTTTTTTAACATGTGCACAGCGGGCGATTCAAATCATGAGTTCACTGTACTTTAAAGTGGCACGTTTATGAATGGAGTTAGTGGGCGTGTTATGAATGCCCAGCTTGAGCAAATAAACGTCTAAATTGCCTTTTGTTTGTTTTTTGAATGAATGAATTGGGATTCTAAACGTATTTAAAGTTTGCTGCAAGACACACACAGAAAGATTGTTGGAACTTGCAAGTGTGTGTTTTCACTCTACACACGCAAATAGTTGACACGTGTGGTCAAATTGTGCCCTGAGGGAGGTTGAGAGGATTTTTGGAGCTTTGCGAGCACTTTTGATTTGTTGTTTACTTTTGGAAGAGTTGCTACCATTTTGTTATATTTTGTTGTCATTTGGTCCTAAAGTGGATCCAAAGAAAAATATCATTATTTAGTATCATGCTGATATCTCCAAAGTTAATCCAGACAAATACTATTATTCTTTAATATACTGATATCTCAGGGAAATCTTTTATTTTGTATGTAAGTTGTACCTGTTACTCACTTTTGGTAGGCCTAGATTTTATTTTTTTTATTTGTTTATTGTGTCTGAGAAAGTGGTAGGACTGAACGAGCCATGATTTTAAAGATCAATTCTGTCACGTTTTTACGAGATTATTTTCGGTGCTTCAAAGCGTGCCGATGTGCACTGTTTACCTTAACAACATAAACTGCGAAGAGGGGAGGAGCCAGTTTACAAAAGCACATTCAGTGTTGCCGAATGAACGATTTGGTTGCTCTGTTTAGCGACATCCAAGATCTCGAGCGATTATTTTGACAGCGGCACGCATGGCTAATTTCATTGTGTTTAAATTTTTACCATTATAAATGTTACGAGAATCAGGGTTGCATTGATTTGAATTGAAGGAAAATTTGGTCCAAGTAAAGCACGTCGTTTTTCACATCTCAAAAAGTAAATGTATTTAAAATATTTGTCGAAATTGATTTAAAATGGCAAAAAGTTGCTTCAGTGGGCTAATGGACAACAATCGACTCGAGCAGTACAGTGTTAGCTAACCGCGTGCGCGCGTGCGTGCGTGCGTGTGTGACTGAGCGAGTGTACCGGTATGTCACCACCTTGCTGAGATGAGGAGGTGAAGAATAGTCTCAAAACACACACACGCACACGCACACGCACACGCACGCACTGTCATCACATCTTATAAAACATCTTTTGGTGACAACATTGAATGGCTCCAATGTATTTTTAGCCTGGCCCATTGACTGCGTGTGTGTTGCGTTCATGTCTGCTGCGACATTTCGCAACTCAACACTTCAACGAAAGATAACGTTGGATTGCGGTTTGTGGCTATTGGATCGACAACAGAGAGACTTTTGTCAGTGTGGCGTTGCGAAATTGCTGTTTGCGTGTGAAAAAGGGTGTTGTCGTGCACTCCTGGAGGCGGATGTGTTGCATCATGGTTGAATTATTTGGCTTGGGTGTGCACACTTGTTACAATAATAGAAAATCTTAATAACGATGGACGTCACAAAAGTTGTAACGGCACTCTTGACACGGAACAAAGGGAAGAAGGCGACCCACAAATGTCTGAGGCATCGGCCCAACCGGAACGGAGGTGGGATGGCGCTTGCCGGGAAAGGAGGGGACTGGCTGACATCTGATTGGCTAAACCCAGAATTTTTCCGCCCAGTGACTAAAACACACCCCAATGCTAACGTTGTCTTATCGCTATCGTATCTTCTTAGCCTCCTTACAACAGTGTCCTAACTTGAGCCTTTTTTTCAATAAGTCCGCTTCTTTAGCATTGTTTTAGCGTTTTACTTTTTATATTAGCATCCTTATATAAGAATATAGAAGTTAACACATTTACTTGTAGGCATATTTGCTTTAGCACCCTTAGCTTAGCCTTCTTTAGCACGATTAACTTTTTGATTTCCTTTGGCGTCCTTATTATAGCATTTTTTTTATGTTAGCATCCACAGCATCATTACTTAAACGTCTTTCTGTGGAGATGTGTGAACATAACTATATATATTTTTTAGTAGCTAGCCTTTAGTATTGTATTTGTCTCAGCTTTCCTTCATTTTAGAATCCATACGTTTTACATTAGCGTTCTTAGTTTAACATTATGTTAGCAACTTTGTCAGCTACTTTAGCATAGTGGCACTTCAAACAGGGTTTGTAGTGTGAACACGCAGTGATCTCACAGGCATGGAGTAAGATAGCGTTCAAGGTCAAAGTAGCACATAGCGGCAGTCGTCATGGCAACGTGGCTTAACAAAGTCGCCAATTGGCTGTTTGATTTCACTTAATGGGGTCATTGTGACTCTAAAGTTCATTCTTTGTTAGCATGTCAGCTAGCGTCACTGAGTCATGACGGACTTTGTGCGGCCAACTGAGACGATGGTGGCGACGGGCATCATAAAAGCGCCAAAGTTTGGTTTAGCACAACTTATTAGCTAGCCTGCGACGCTAACTATTGTCGCTCTCGATGTTTGTGACTGGATTTGCGGCATTCAATTATTTCCCAAGAATAGCCACAGGGTACTGACCTCAAGATTATGCCCTTATGTTAGCGTTTCTACTTTAGCATATTACTTTTAGCATCCTTTTTTTTTTTTTTGCAGACTTTTATATGGGTTAACTAAAGACACTAATTTTGCGGGGTTTTTTCCCTCCACTTTGCTGAAACAAGCAAGCTTGAAGTCCTATTTTATTGATTATTGATTTCAAATTTGAGGCCATTGTAGTAAATATAATCAACAGATAAACACGCTAATTTAGCAGCAGTCCATACAGCGGTTCGGTGCATGAACGATCTTAACTACTAATGATACCAATTACACTCTTAAACCATCATAAAAATGGTAAAGACATGCAGTAGTTAGTTACAGCATTTTTGCAAATAAAAAAAAAAACACGGGGAAAAAATGTATTGTGCGAATGTAAAATGGCCGCCACATCCTGGCACTTCAAGTCACAGATCCCGCAGGTGTAATGCAACAATAACAATATGATGATTTGTGTTGAAAATGAAATTCTAGTGGGTTAAGTCTTTACCGTTATTGATCAAATGATATGAAAATGACAAAATCTATTGTATTATTTTTAGGTTAAGGGCCATTTGCGTTCATGTGACGAGCTTGTTGAAAGTATAAACACAGCAGGTTGTTTCAACAACGTGCAGTGACGACGACAAATACACAGCCAGGTTTTGCTTCAAGAAGAACTTTGACGTTTGACGTGTTGACGATTTTTGCCGTCACTGTTGCTGTTGCTTAACTGATTGCGTAATAGCTCGAGCACTTTCAGGTGTGACCAACCAAAGTTCACACGCAGGCATGAGTGTCGTCTAGACTTTTGTTTCTTTCTGGCAGCACTTTTGTAAGTGCTTTGAAAATGAAAGGACTGAAATGTGGTTTGACGAAATAAACGCGTCTCGGTTTTCGTCTTGTGGTGTTTGATGTCCCTCGTCTGGGGTTTATTAAAGTTAGCTAAATGGAAGTTAAATGAGCACATTTGTTTAGCATAAATAGTCGGTTTGATTGTGATAAGGTCTCTCGTTGGCGAGCAGGTTGGCATCCTTTAGCATCTCAGTGTTGTTCTTTTTAGCTTCTTTATTTTACCACCTGATATTGGAACCCTTATATCAGCAACCTTGTGTTTGCCTCCTTCCGTTGTTATCCTCATGTTAGCATCGCTACTTTAGCTACGTCATGCTACCTTATGTCCTAACTAGTGACGTCTAGTCTCGATTTTGATATCTGATCTACTGATCGTTATCTTTTTGTGACATTTAAAAATGAAGAAAATGTAAAAAATCTGATATTTTCCAGCTGATACTAATCAGCTGGAAAATCGAATCGGGCAACCCTACTTTGAACGTTGTCAAGTAATTGAATCAGTTTAAAAAAAGATTGGTCAGTTCATCATCAATCCCTCTTGTGAGATATATTGCTAAATTGTTGTTTAATTAGTTTTAATCACTGAACAATCCATAATAAAGTGGCACTTTTAATGCCATTGTGTGTGAGGCTAATGCGCTAACGCTAAGTCTTGTGTCACATATGTGTGGTGATGTCATCAAGTGTGTTTTTCTATGGGTGTGTGTTTACTCAGGCATTTGTTCGTGCGTGCGCGTGTATGTTAGTAGCCAGTAGGGGGTTTGTGGTACAATTGGGGGCTGGGTGGTTACATGGATGATGTCACTCCTGTGGAATGCTTGTCACACACACACGCGCGCACACACACACACACACACACACACGTGCACAAAGTAGTAGCCGCACATCCTGTTGAGCTACCTGAGCTTTTTCTGATATTGGCTAAAGTCACTCAACTGTGATGATTGAAACTACTGCTTAGTTTAACATCATTTTAGCATCCTTAAGTTGTCACTATTTCTTTAGCATCCTTGAATGAGGTCCCCTTGATGTTAGCGTTTACTTTAGCGTTCTTACGTTAGCGCTATTACTAATTAGCCCCCTTGCATTTAATTTAGTCTCCTAATGCTAGCATCTTCATTTTAGCATAATTCTGGCATGATTTATTAGCATCCTAATTTTAGCTACCTTACGTTGGCGCCCTTTTAGCAGGATGCGGTGGTGTCCTAATTAACTTACGTTAAAAGCTTACACGAGCGACCTTATATTAATGTCTTAAAGGCCTCAATTTAGCGTCATTAGGTTAGAACCCTTTTGATTCTTATTATTTTAGAGCCCTGATGCCTTTACGTACGCATCTTTGGTAAGCACTTGTACTTTAGCGCCCCCGTGTTAGTGTCCTAACTTGAGCGGTGTCTTAACTTTCGCACCCTCAAGTGAGTGCCATTACTCAACATGACTACGACATTAGCGGTAGCAACCTTATGTTGGCGTCATTTATTTCAGGAGGCTTATTTTAGCATAAATTAGCACGTGGTTACGAGGCAGCGGCCAGGGATACGCAACGAGCGTGCATGGAGACGCACAAACTGCCCTGTCATTAAGATGCATACGCGCACACACACACGCGCGCAGAATGATGTCATCAGATGCACATGTGGTGTGTCTGGAAGTTGTTCTTTTAACATTGAAACATGATTGCTTAAAAAAAAAAAAAAAAAAAGGATGCCAAGACAATGCAATGTATTGTTCTTACTTTAGCTCCTTTTGTTACAGCCCTGAATAAAGCATTTGCTCATATTTATGTTCTCACTTACTTTAACAGCTTCATGTTAGCATCACATCCTTACTACAGCCTCTTTATATTAGCGTCCTTTTTTTTTTAGCATCCTTATGTTGCTATCCCTACTTTTAACAGTTTTGTGTGTCACCGTCATCAAAATCCTTACGTTTACATAGCGAGTGTGAAAATAAGTGAGCCGTTGTTCACATTAAATGCTTTAAATAGTCTTGCTCCACTTTGTTGTTTTGGAACTCCACTGTGGTTCCCCCTTTTTTTTTTTTTTTTTTTTTCTCCCTGGGACTACAAATCAAAACGTTCTAGCAGCCCACGTCGCCAATAAACATACGACTGCCAATAAAAAAGTATTTGCCTCCACGCATGGCCCCGCCCACTGTAGTCTCGCTTGACACAGTAGGAAGTGTTGACAAAGGTGGCTGGAGGCCATTAAACACTACACTGACCGCCGTGTTTGACCTGTTTCTATGGAAACAACACAACATTGGGGCAGGGTGTGTGCGTGTGTGTGTGCGTGAGGTGAAAGAGAAAGTGTGTGAGGGAGATAAGCGTGTGTAAAGGTGAAGAGTGGGCACAAAATGATGTCCTCTTATCAGTGTGACACACCTTGCTTCTCAGCTACAGGAAGTCGATCAACAAGAGGAAAATGTAGCGTCCTTAAATTAGCACACTTAATGCTAGCTTATGCTTTAGCATACTGAAGCTAGCACACTGCATGTTGATGTTCTTATTTTAGCATCTTTAAGTTAGCTCTCTCAAATCTTTGGACTTTTTGCCGCGCTTAAGTTAGCGCCATTACTTTAGCGCTCGTGCGCCCGCTTATTCTTGTACAGTAATTATAGGTTACCATGGAGATTAACGTCAACGCACACAAACTGCAGTGTGAATGTAATCAATAATGCAGTCACGCAATGTGAACGTTTTGGGTCCAGACTCTAAAGCCATCGTGGACGGGAACCTGAAGCTGATCCTGGGTCTGGTGTGGACCCTCATCCTGCACTACTCCATCTCCATGCCCATGTGGGAGGGCGACGATGACGACGTAGGACGCGCCTTCCGTTATGCTTTGTGGCGTTAGCTCATGAATTAGCATCATCGCTAACTTCCCATTTTTTGCCTTCAAAGTCCGACTCCAAGACCCCCAAGCAGCGTCTGCTGGGTTGGATCCAGAACAAAGTCCCTGACATGCCCATCACTAACTTCCACAAGGACTGGACCACGGGCAAGGCACTGGGGGCGCTGGTGGATGGCTGCGCGCCAGGTACAGTGCGGCTACATCGGCGACATCCTGAAAGGGGAAGCCATGTCAAAAAAAAACAATTTGGACAATAATATGTTGTAGTCTCAACACGATGTTCTGATGAACTCATTCACTCGCAGCCATTTTTACTGAAGGAATCCCCTTCGCTCCCGACTGGATTTTGACAGATTTTGCAAGGCCCACAGAATATTGTGTTCTATTGCTTTAAAAACATGGAACCTATGAAAGAGTCTCTTCTTTCATCGGGAACAAAAAGTATACCTTCTATCTGTTTCCGCTTCGCAGCAATTAGCATTAGAATATAGCTAACTTTCATCATTATTCACAAATCTGTTTAAAACTGCGGGTAAATGAGCTTTTTGCAACATGGCCCTGGTTGATCTCTTATACTCTGCTGCCACTTGCTGGCCGTTTTTATTATTTAATTGATCAATTATGTACAAAAATCCACTCAGTTTTTCCATCTCGGGGCGGCCATTTTGCCACTCGCTGCCAACTGACAACAACTCAGCTAACGACCAATCACTGCTGAGCTTGTCACATGACCCGACCCAAATAACAAGTGAGCAGCGATGATGGCCGTTACCCGAGCCCTTCGGCACTGTGACGTCATTTTCAGTCCACAGCAAATGGCAGTACAAGGCAAAATGGCCACCCCCCCTTTTATTTTTTGTGCGTCATCCATATTCCCCAAACGCAGTATTAATCAGAATGTGTGTGCGTGCTGCTTTTCCAGGCTTGTGTCCCGACTGGGAAAGTTGGGATCCGGTGAAGCCGGTCGAGAACGCCACCGAAGCCATGCAGCTGGCTGACGAATGGCTGGGCATCCCGCAGGTTCCGTTGCCACCTTTGCCCTTTTCTTGCAGCAACACGCACGGCGTTGACCCTCGTGCGTTGCGTGCGTGCGTGCGTGTGTGTGTGTGCGCGCGCGCAGGTGATCGCCCCGGAGGAGATCATCGACCCGCAGGTGGACGAGATGTCGGTGATGACGTACTTGTCTCAGTTCCCCAAAGCCAAATTGAAGACCGGAGCGCCGCTCAAGCCCAAACTCAACCCCAAGAAGGCCCGAGCGTACGGACCAGGTACGGAAACGCACTCGTGATGACGCTTGTGTGGATTATTTCGAGGTGATTATTTCATACGGAACAGAACCTATGAGTGGCTTTTTCTAGTTGCTGCTTATTTCTGTTTGGCAAGGTTGCATTTATCACGACGAACTGCTAATCTTGATACATACGTGACAGTGGACTGTAGCCTTTTTTTTTTTTTTTACTTTATAGATTATTGTGGGCGTTATCATGCAATAAATGGCGAAAGGTATTTCTTATGACACATGTATTGACCAGCATGTGTCGATGAGTTTCATTCAAGCTTTTTTTTTTTTTTTTTTTTTTATGGATTATTTCTTGTTATTTATTTTTGTTGTGCAAGGTGGCACTTAATCAGGAGTAATTGGCGATTGGAGCCATCGCTCAAGTAAAATCAAACCTACGTCGCATGTGCGCGTGCTCTTGCATAAAAAAAAGTACATGTGCCGGATTTTTTTGACTGGATTATTTCTAGTTGTGTTTATTTCTCGTGCAAGTTGACAGTTATCTAGAATGATTAGCAAGAGGAGCCTTTTCATAATATGGCTTGAGCCCCGTGACCGTTGCATGTTGTGGATTTTTGTGGATTATTTCATATAGTTGTTTATTTCTGTTGCGCAAGATGATCATTATCATAATTGGCTGGCAACAAAAGCGTTAATTTTCTGACAGTTCACTGCATGCCGTTGACTTTTTACGCGATTGATTCTTAGTTTGTGTGTTTCTGTTTATTTGGCTGGCAAGGAATGATTGAAATTATTTTTTTATGCATAAAATCTGCTCAAAAGTGATTTTTTTATTTTCCACACGTTTTTTTTTTTTACAATTTTCCAGATTATGCTTCCGATTTACTTGCTTCAAAAATTCCCGCCTCCCGGGGTATACATCGTCTGATTCCACATTTACTTTCGCACAATTTAACGTTAAATCTCAATTTACGTTGAACTTTTTCAGCATCAAATTACACTTTTCCAAATAAATACGCCATTAGTCATGAATTTGAACAAGTCAAGTTACGTCAGTGCTTGAGAGCAATTGCCTGCCACCACGAAGAACCCGAGTTCAAACCTTGCTTGGACCACAATTTAGTACAACCGACGATCAGATTAGGAAATGGATTATAATTTCTCTGAAATGATTAAATCCCACTTTTAGACGGATTGCAGATTGAAGTTTTCTTTTTATTCATTTGTCACTACAATAGAATTTTTATTTAATTTTCACCTCATTTATCTTTTAAGTGACTACATAAGCACATTCAAATGCATTCAGCAAATAGCATTCAGCTTTTCTGCATTCCCACGCAATTTCTGCAGAAATTGCACTTTGTCTCGCTCTTATTATTATTGTGCAACGTGGTAGAGTAAATATCTGGCGAGAGGTTCATCACATGACATAGAAATGTGATAAAGCGCAATTTTGGGCCTCTGTGGAACATTTCTGGCCTCTCATGTAAAAAGGCAGTCATTGTTTTCCACGTCAGAGGAATCCGTCACTTGTCAAATGTGATGGACTTGATATGTCAAGTGGACCCAAGCATGGTTTGGGTTCTATTCCTTTTCACACTTTTTCTCTCATGCTTGTTTTGGAGGAGATGAGACGAAAACTTCCTCAGAGGTCCATTTGGTAGCTACTGGAAAACACTGGTGTGCGTTAACAAAGACGGGAAGTGAGCGCCTCGTCAAGAACAATAAGCTCCTGACACACGCACACACACGCACGCACACGCACACACACGCACACACACGAGTGCGGGTGCCATTTGTCGTCGACATCCTGAGAAGGAACTTCATGATTTAACCAACGACAACACCAGCAACTCCCGGAATGATGTTACCAGATACGCCACACGCTAAAATCACACATGACCTTTTTTGACATCGCAGCGCGCATGGAAATGATTCTCAGTGCTTCTTTTTTTTTCTTTTCACATTTTGTTTTGTAACGGCTTCATTCCATGAATGTTTTACATCCAAACAAGGATCAGCGACACTAATTGGCAAGTGTGTGAAGTGCTGCCATCACCAGTGAAAATGCTTTTCTTCCCTATACTGGCACTCCCCCCCCCGTCGAAGTCGGTCGTGGCAGCGCTCCGTCGTCACGGTAACAAAAACCATGCTTGCCATTGAGCAATGCGGATTCACATATTTTGGTAGACTAAAATTAAGATAACCAATTTAATCAGCTGCTTTATTTAAGAAAATCTTCTTCTGGTCGCTTTGCGCTTACAACAATAAAGAGATGAATTGCAGGAAGAACATTTGACTTTTGCAATACTTTGTTCTTCAGTAATTATTTAACTTTACAACAGAAAAATTGGTCAAAATTGTTACAAATTTTTTCAAAGATTTTTTTGTCTTAAGCTAATTTGATAAATAAATAAAAAGCCGATTCATTGGCCATGCCCTAGAAAAACAAAACGAAAATCGAACCATGTTTTTAGTTATTATTGATTAAATATTGTCAAATATTGAATGAATTGTTTTATCAAAATAAGGTATTTAAACAGTTTTTTTTTTTGTCTAATCAGCAAATTACCTGGGTTTGAAAAAGCAAACATGGCCCTTGAGTACAAAAGTTTGCTCACCGCAAGTAGTAAATTATTTTTTGGATTTTTGATCTCGGGGTATTGTGAATGTCTGACATGTTAAAACAACAGTTAGAAAATCTGAAGAAAGAAAATACAGAACAGAATATTTCCCAACGTGTATTCCCGTCTCAACGTGACATGACCTGATCCCGTTTGTGCGCAGGTATCGAACCGACGGGCAACCGGGTGCTGCGCCCCGCCGTATTCACGGTGGACACGTTCAGCGCCGGCCAGGGTCCAGTGATGGTCTATCTGGACCACCCGGACGGCACCAGACAAGAGGTAAGCGGTCCCGCCTCCTGACCACAGGACCACCAATCACGCGACGTCTTTTGTGCATCTCAGCTGAAAGTAGAGCCCAACGATGCCAAGAAAACGTACGCCGTCTCCTACGTGCCTCAAGTCATCGGAACCCACAAGGTTGTATTTCCTCTTTTAATGACGAATCAAATATTTGCTTAATGTACTAAAGGTGTCCCCGAATTTGGTGGCAGGTGACGGTCTTGTTCGCGGGCCAGCCCATCCCCAAGAGCCCCTTTGAAGTGGGCGTGGACAAAGCGCTGGGCGACGCCTCTAAGGTGGCGCTGAAAGGGCCCGGAATCGAACCCGTGGGCAATGTCGCCAACAAGCCCACGTACTTTGACATCTACACCGCAGGTATCTATTTTCGAATTTTAGCTTCCTATAAACATGAACATGACACAACATTGTGGAGTGTCCACATATCAGTCTACTGGGAAGAAAAGCAGCTTTTTGGAAACAATGAAGCAAGAATTTAGGCAGACTGGATGGAACAAAAATATTTGGTAGCTTCCCAAAACAAAACCACTGATGCGCACAACATTGTGGAGTGACTAATTGTCAGTCTATTTTGCGGGGGGGAAGGACTATTTTGGACAAATGGAGCAAGATGAGGTGGGGGGGGGGGAAAGGAGGCAAACTTGGCAGAACAAATGAGCGAAGATCATTGATGCACAGAACATTGTGGAGCCATCATGTCAGTAGTGTGGTGAAAAAAGGGTCTCATTTGGACAAGTGATGCAAAATGGCAAGAAGTGAGGCAGACAAGTTAGGCAAGACAAGTTAGGCTGTCTGGGTGGAAACAAAACTTTCAGAGCTTCCTAGAACATGGAAACACAAAACATTGTGGAGTTGACTGCATTACAGTCTACTGGGAAAAAAGTGACTTTTGCAGAAATGAAACAAAACCACAGGAATCAGGGCTGACTGGACTAGTTATAAACAAGTAGTTTAGCTCCCAATAAACATGGAAGCACACACAACATTGTGGAGCGACCACTGTCAGATTTTAGGAGAAAAAATAACAGTTTTGGAGAAATGAAGCAAAACGGCAAAACATGAGGCAGACTAGTTGATAGAAAAGTGTAACGTTTCTCCTTAGTACACACAAACATGGACGCATACAACATTGTGGAGCAACCCCATGTCAGAAAAAAAAAAAACATATCGCTGGTCTTGCATTTTTAGGCGCCGGTACGGGAGACGTGACTGTGATGATCAAAGACCCGCAGGGCCGAGACAACAGCGTGGAGGTTATGATGGAGGACAAGGGCGACCACTTGTACCGCTGCACTTACCGACCCACGCAGGCCGGCCTGCACTCGCTCGCCGTCACCTTCGGGGGCGCCGCTGTGCCAAAGAGCCCCTTTGCCGTCGACGTGGGAGTAGGTGAGAACGATCCCTAAGAAGTTGACTCGCAATCGCTGCATAGAATTCGGTTAATGGTTTCGATCATTCCTTACTTCCTCATAATTTCGTCGGGGGGGGGGAACCGATTAATCAATTAGGGCACGTCCCCTATTCTCACTCCACATTACACATTCCAAGCATACTACAAAATGGCGACGGTGAGCTCCCTACGTAGCACGCCACATCGTGGGTCGGGAGTGATTTTGATTTGCGAAGCGTCCAATCACACGTTCTGTTTTTTTTGGGGTCCTTCAGCATCCCTACCGGGCGCATGCAGAGCGACCGGTCGTGGCCTGCAGGCGTCGGGTATGAGGGTGCGACAGGTGGGCGACTTCAAGGTCGACGCCAGGAACGCCGGCAGCGGAGAACTGAAGGTTCTCGTCAAAGATCCCAGTGAGTGTCATTTTTTTTTGTATTTAAAATGTGAAAGAGCACAAACACGAGGTTGTCTGCTTTTGCCGCATCACACGGCAAAATAATGTGCTGCGTTTCAGACGGTAGCGAGGCGAGCGCCAAGCAGATCTCCAGTCAGGACAAAATGTACGCCTTCGAGTATTACCCGAGCAGTACGGGCAAATACACCGTCTCCATCGCCTGGGGGGGGCAGCATATCCCCAAGAGGTGAGCCGTGTGTGTGCGCGTGCGTTGGTTCTGAGTGTGTTTGTATCTGCATGCGTGTCGGAGGCGCGTGAAAAAAGTGCACGTGTTTTCAGTGAAATCTCCCAATTTCCCATTTTCATTGAAGGCACCCGTTGAGTTGTTTAAGCGTCAAAATGGATTCTTTGGTGTAACCCCCAAAAAAGGGGCTCGTTAATTAATCCGAGCCGGCAGGAAAAACCTGCTGTGGTGTTAAATATGCTTTTATGCACCTGATGCCTTTCACACATAACCCAGCAAAGGAGGCCTGGCTTGTTGCTGAAATTGTCCTGCATGTGAAAAGAGGCTGTTGTGTTTCTCATCAGCCCCTTTGAAGTGGCCGTGGGCCCGGAAGCGGAACCGCAACAGATCCGGGCGTGGGGTCCCGGTCTGGAAGGGGGCGTTGTGTCCAAACCCGCCATCTTTGTGGTGGAGTCCGTGGGCAGCGACGTGGGTGTCCTGGGTGAGTCCAGATCGAACGAACAAACGAGAGAAGGTCAAGTGCGGTGAAAATGGAAATGTCCCGGTGCGCGCGCGGCGCTCAGGTTTCGCCATCGAGGGCCCGTCCCAAGCCAAGATCGAGTGCGAGGACCAGAACGACGGCTCGTGCGACGTCCGCTACTGGCCCACCGAGCCGGGCGAGTACGCCGTCCACGTCACCTGCGACGACGACGACATCGAGCTCAGCCCCTTCATGGCCTACATCCTGCCCGATCGCCTTAGCAACCACCCCGACAAGGTCAGCAGGCCTGCGATTGCCCCGATCCCGATCCCGATCCCAGTCGTTAAAATGATGATTTACGACAAATAATGACCGATGTCCATCTATCTATGCCAGTGACCTATTGTGACAGACAGATAAATAAATACGACTTCTCCTGTCTTTTTGATATATTTGATTGGTGGTGTGACAACATGCACCCTGGCGCCATAAAGGTTGTGAAAGATACACAAGCTCCGCCCACTGATATGTGATCGACATCTCATCCCTCACAGGTTCAAGCGTTCGGGCCCGGGCTGGAGAAGAGCGGCTGCCTGGTAAACCAGCCCACTGAGTTCACCGTCAACGCAAAGGATGCCGGCAACGGACCACTCAAGATCATGGCGCAGGTATTGGAGGGACGGACAGACGGATGGATTGACAGACAGTAGATGGATGGACGGATGGTAGATGGAGGGATGGAGAGGTTGGACGAATGGTGGATGCATGGATGGATGGACAGACGAACGGACAGACTTTAGATGGATGGATGGACGGTAGATGGCTGGATGGATGGACGGACGGTAGATAAATGGATAGATGGATGGACGGTAGATGGATGGACGGAGGGTAGTTGGATGGATGGACGGACGGATGGATTGACAGACAGTAGATGGATGGACGGATGGTAGATGGCGGGATGGACTAACAGACGGTAGATGGATGGATAGACGGAGGTATGGTAGATTGATGGATGGAGAGGTTGGACGAATGGTGGATGCATGGATGGATGGACAGACGAACGGACAGACTTTAGATGGATGGATGGACGGTAGATGGATGGACGGAAGGTAGTTGGATGGATGGATGGACGGACAGATGGATGGATGGACGGACGGATGGATGGACAAACGATGGACGGATGGACGGTAGATGGATGGAAGGATGGATGGATGGCTGAATGGGTGGACGAATGGATGGACAGACAAACGGACGGTAATGAATGGATGGACGGACGATCGGATGGGCGGTAATGGATGGATGGAAAGATGGACGGGGCGACGAACGGATGGATGGAAAATGGGTGGACGGATGTATAAATAGATGGATGATGATGGATAAATGGATATGTTGATAAATGGATGGATGGTTGGGAAGATAGCGTGATTGATAAATAACAGGAAGGTTAGACATTTTGGTTGAACCGGACCCCGTACCGCCCTGCCGTCATCTTAGCGCCCCCTGCCGGCGCACCGTCCCAACTGCGCGTCATCCTCCTGTTCCTCCCGCAGGATACCGAGGGTGTCCCCGTGGAGGTGAAGGTGCGCAGCAATGGCGAGGGCCAGTACTCGTGCTCCTACACGCCCGCCTCGGCCCTCAAGCAAACGCTGGCCGTGGCCTGGGGAGGAGTCAGTGTCCCCGGGAGCCCCTTCAGGGTAAGCAGCGGCCCCTCGCCGTCGGCGGGAGAGCCCTCGGAAAACCACGCAAAAGCTAAGAGAGCCGTCATTATCATCACTTCCACCGAGGGGCGCCGGCGGTTTTTAGTGCCGGCGTCATCGGGAACGCAATTTGCAACTCCGAAAAATGTACGACAGTGATGCCTTGAGAGACGCCATTCGTTCGTTCAAATCGTCTTTCGCCATTGAAATGAATGGGGATACAATTAATCTGTTCGTCGGCCCAAAAAAGGGCAACTTTTTTATAATATCGTTTTTATCACGAAAAATAGCCCTCTACACTATTTGACTTTATTGAAACACACGGTATTACACACTGACAGCTAGATGCTAATTGCTAGCCCACCAATGGCATTTCACATTGTTTGTTAGGATTAAGCTAAGTGGATTCTTAATTCTTTGTTTTATATTCATTTTGACCGTTAAACAGTTTTTTTTGTTTTGTTCCAAATTTCTACTATCCACAGTTTTTGCTTGCAAGGCAAAGCAGGGAAAAAATGGCCTCAATGATCTTGAAAAAGTCATACCAGGTCACTCTTATCTCAAGGCACCACTGTATGCCGATTTAAGGTGGACAAGATGTGATGTCATTGTTGCTTCTCCATCGAAATAAGCTTGACGAGCTGCAACTTTCTTTTAAACGGGGTTCTAGGATTGAGCCTTGAGGGACACCAGTGTTGAACATCAGGCCAGAAATCCCTTAAAATGAATAATGGACTGAAACTGATCTTGAAATGAAATGCTTGTAAACATACTTGACGTAATCAAATGAGCAACACTTGTGAACATACTTGAAAAAGACTGTAAGCTTAAACTGAAGACAAGTCAAATCGGTGCCCGCGAACGCACCCTCACAGTAGGTTGGCCGGCGTGTTCCTGTAAACATTTTTCAGACTTGAACAAAGCCTTCTCGATGCAGAAGGCCGAACAAGGCCCGTCAACTTGATCCAGGAAGTGAATTTCAGGTTCAGATTGCATTTCAAGGCGCGGCACGGAAGACGGCAGCAATTCTTAACCAAGTTAATAAATGACAAAAAACAAGAGCTGAAGAACAAAGTCGAAATGTGTCCGCTAAAATATAAATCTGTAGATATGTTTTATTCCAGAATGGTGTTAATTGTTTATAATCTTATACCAGGAAAAATTGTATAATAATTTTATTTACTATGGAAAGGAAATTGTAAAAAATAAACTGGCTTGAACATGAATTGTGGCATGTCTTTTTTTTTTTTTTTTTTTAACAAAAAGTTTAGGGTTTTTTTTAGACTGAAAACACAAAATGATTATGAAATTGATCCTTACTAATCATGCGTTACTGTCGGTACGTTTCAATCCCTTATTGATCCTTCTAATTCGGTCAAGAAATTAAATCAAAGCTTTCCTTTGTGATCGGTGTCATCATTTAAGGGCGCAAATGAAGTCACGCAATAATCAAATCCATGAAACCTTTTTGAAACTCAAAAGCGTTTGTTGCTGTTTGTAGGTGAACGTGGGCAAAGGCAGCCACCCGAGCGAAGTCAAAGTGTTCGGTCCCGGGGTGGAGAGGACGGGACTCAAAGCGAACGAGCCCACGCATTTCACCATCGACTGTTCCAACGCCGGAGATGGTAATGTGTGCGCGCACGCACACACACACACACACACAAACGGGTAGAGTTGCGCTTCTGTTATGGCTTTGATCAGGGGTGGTCAAGTTGGGTCCTCGAGAAACCCCTATCCAGTCTGTTTCCCTCCTGCAGCACAGCTGAGTCTAATGATCAGCTCATCAGCAAGCTTTGCGGAAGACTTGATAACGATCCTGATCATGAATGACGCCGCGTTAGGGCCATATATATATATATATATATATATATATATATATATATATATATATATATATATATATATATATATAAATAAAAAAATATATAAAAATATATATAAATATTTTTTAAAAAAAATCTTGGGGGGGTTAATATTCAGAGAGAAAAAACTCAGAAATTTGCCACTTTCTAAAATCATAAATTTGATGCATAATTTATTTTCTCTGAATATTACCCCCACTCTAAAAAAATATATATATTATATATATATATATATATATATATTATATATATAAATATAAATATAAATATAAATATAAATATAAATAAATAAATAATTAAAAAAAAATATATATATATATATATAAATAAATAATTTAAAATATATATATATATATAAATATTTTTAGAAAAAAATCTTGGGGGGGTTAATATTCAGAGAGAAAAAACTCAGAAATTTGCCACTTTATAAAGTCATAAATTTGATGCATAATTTATTTTCTCTGAATATTACCCCCACTCTAAAATATATATATATATATATATATATATATATATATATATATTATGTTATGTTGCTTAATAAGTCATTTATTTATTATTATTAGTTTCTGTCACACTTAATCACAAAACAAGGGCTTCACATCTTGATGAGTGGGAAAAGCCCCCATTGGAGCCCCACCACTCCAAAAATCTTCTTTGAGTCTGCCCCCCCCGTTTCCCTGTGAATGCCGTTTATCCAGAAAAGCGAGGGTGAAAAAAGGCGGGAAACTTGCGTTTCGTCTCCCAGTCGGACTCGTTTCTGTTATCAGACGCCATCGCTCACAGCCATTCCTGTCGTAGTCGCAATTCCTTCGCCGTGACTGACGAGCCGGGCGGCTCTTGCCGGGGGAACGCCTTTTGGGCCAAGCCTTCAAACATTAAGGCGGGCTCGACGGCGCCCCCTGCAGGGCCCCTTACAAATTGTTTTTGGGTTGATGTGTTTCCTCAGGCGACGTCAGCGTGGGCATCAAGTGTCACGGCAACATGGTGGGAGACCGAGAAGCCGACGTGGACTTTGACATCATCCCCAACGCCAACGACACGTTCACCGTCAAGTACATCCCGCCCGCCGCGGGACAGCTCACCGTCAAAGTCATCTTCACGGACAAGGTACAGAAACGAGTCCGACTGGGATTTTTTGGGGGCCACTCAATAGATTATGGAATATTAAAATGTGAAAACAGGGGTGTGCACACTTTTTCTATCCACTTTCTGCCCAAATGTGCCTTAACTGGTTCCATGACCTGTTGCACGTGTGATTCCACGCAGGAAGTTCCTCAAAGTCCTTTCGTGGTGAACGTGGATCCCTCCCACGATGCAGCCAAGGTCAAAGCCGAGGGTCCCGGGTTGGCGTGCGCGGGTAAGCCGGGGATTGCGCGATGACATCACTTCCTGTCGGGATGCTCACGTGCCGTTGTGGTGCGCAGGCGTGGAAAGCGGAATTCCCACTCACTTCACGGTGCTGACAAAAGGAGCGGGAAAAGCGCCGCTGGATGTCACCTTCTCGTCTCCTGTCGATCATTTTGACATCATTGACAACTACGACTACTCGCACACCGTCAAGTACACGCCAGTCACAGCGGTAATATACGCGCACGCACGCACATGCGCACGCACGCACATGCGCACGCACATGCTTATAAATAACATAAGTTACAAAAAATTCTGAATATATTTCTCGTTAAGGTGTCAGGCAATTATTTTATTCTTTTTTTTTATCGTAATTAATCGCAGGACTTCAGTAGTTAACTCATGATTAATCGCAAATTTGATATCTGTTTTAAACGTACAATAAAATGATTTTTTTCAATGTTTTCTTCATACTCTCATTAACATAAAAGTGTTTTTTTTTTTTTAAGTAATACAAATATGGCTGCATCTTTTTGTCATTGATACGGTAATTTCATAATAAATTTTAAAACTGATGGATGGACGGACGGACAAACAGTAGATGGATGAGGGATGGTAGATGGATGGTTAAAATATTTTTTTTTTTACTGTACTGTAAAAGTGTCATATTGATTTGTGTTGAGCTCTTTTTTGTCTGCCACTAGATGGCATAATTGCATATGTAAGACATTGGTGACAGCTCAGTGCTTTTGTGCATTATTATTAAATTTATTAGTGCAAAATTTTGACGCGGACGTGTCTGCTGCATTGTGACCGGACCGTACCCGCTCTCCAAGTAAAGGGCGGTCATTAATCGCTCGTAAAAAAAAAAAAATAGTGCCGTTAAAGGAACATTCAATTCACTAAAAATTGAACGCACTCATTTTTGACACCTCTTAATTTCTCTTGGATGGACATGTACACGCGCGCAGGGCCCGATGAGCATCGCGCTGACGTTCGGCGGTGACCCCATCGCAAAGAGCCCCTTTGCGGTGGGCGTGGCGGAACCTCTGGACCTCAATAACGTGGCTGTGGACAATTTGGACGGACGTAAGACACCTTCCATAAAAAAATGCAAATGAATCGTTTCAGCACCAGATATGTGAAAAGTGTGTATGCTAGGTGTGGAGGTGGGCCAAGAGCAGCACTTCCTGGTGAACACGAAGGGAGCGGGTGGTCAAGGACGCCTGGAGGTTGAGGTGGTGAGTGTCACGCGGGTTGTGGCGAGCAAATTGTTCGCGACGGGTCAACTTGTCGACTATAAGTGCAATTTCTGCAGAAAAGCTGAATGCTAAGATTTGAATTCATTAGCTTAAATCATTTCAGCATTTCCTGATATGATAGTCAGTTTGTATCGAACGTACTCAAATGTGGTCCAAGCCGGGTTTGAGATCTCCGGCGATTGCTCGAACCACTGAGCTAACTTGACTTGTTTGAAATCATGTTGTATTTATTTATTTATTTTAAGTGTCATCTGATGCTGAAAGCTAACATTCATGTCATCATTTCAGTGACATTGTAATGCGTTTCCTGATAATGATAGTCAGTTGCCTTTGTTGTGGCTTGACCCTTGACCCTTTGCGTCTTAGCTGAGTCCCAGCCAGCGGGCCGTGCCTTGCAAAGTGGAGCCGCAGCCCGGGAACTCCGAGGCGTGTCGGGTGCGTTACACCCCCGCGGAAGAGGGCGTGTACGCAGTCAACGTGGCCTACGACGGGCACCCCATCGCCGGGAGCCCCTTCCCCGTGGAGGGCCTGCTGCCCCCGGACCCCAGCAAGGTACCAACCTCCGTCTTGTTTTCTACCACCGTTCGGTGGCCATTTTTTTATTCCATAGTCTGGGAGACAGGAGTTGTTGACATCCTCCATTCCCATCTAGGTGAAGGCCCACGGTCCGGGTCTGAAGGGAGGCTTTGTGGGGAACCAGGCCGAGTTCACCATCGACACCAAAGGGGCCGGCACGGGTGGTTTGGGTCTGACGGTGGAGGGACCCACGGAGGCCAAGATCGAGTGCTCGGACAACGGGGACGGGACCTGTTCCGTCTCCTACCTGCCCACGGAACCCGGAGAATATCTGGTCAACATCCAGTTCGAGGAGGTCCACATCCCGGGCTCGCCCTTCCGAGCGGACATCCAGATGCCTTTTGATCCTAGCAAGGTGGTGGCCACTGGGTCGGGCCTGAACAAGGCCAAGGTGAGAGCCTCGACTAGACGGATCTGAATGAGCGTGGAAGGGGTTGTCTTTTCCGAGGTCAAGATGGCTTTTGTGTACACAGGTGGGAGAGGCCAGCGTGGTCAATGTTGACTGCTCTCGGGCTGGACACGGTCAACTCAGTCTGGAGGCCGTTCCAGACCCGTCTTCTGCTTCTGCACCCGCAGGTTCGTAAACTGCTTTTTGTCACCTAGAAAACAAACTCAATTCTCTGTTTGTGTGTATTATTCCTCTCTCTAGGGTTTCCCTTTTGTTAAAAATTCTACTAAATATTATTCTGGGTCTGAAGGGTTTGTGTGTTGTCTCTAATTACCATTCATACTTGTTAACTTTTTGTTTGTGATTCTAGTACAGCCCATTTAGGCTACAGACTTGTCCTGAATTCTTTGTGACTGCCACTTGTTTCTAAAATGGTCACCGCGTTTAGGCAGTTTGTAAAATGGTGGACCTGAGTCCTTTGCGTACATAGAAACACGGCCATGCACCAAACTTTGCTCTCTCCTTGTTTACATTGTTGAATTTCTACTGCAACCCGTTTAGGCGGCAGGCTAGTTGGGCCTCAAATCATTTGTGCTTGCTACTTTTTTTGTTTTCAAAAGTGCCCGTCCTTTAAATGTGGCTCTCTTGGTTTGCTTTTTGTTTTATGTCTACCCATTTAGGCATGCTTTCTTTTTTTTTCCAATTTCTACCACAACCTATTTAGGCAGCTGGCCCGTTAAAACTTGAATCCTTTGTACGTGCTGCTGGTTTCTAAACTTGACCATATATCAAACATCTCTTTACTTTTTCGATTTTTTGCTGCAGCCCATTAAGGCGTTAGCATTAACGGGCCTGAATCCTGTTTACTAGTTTGAATTTTTTTTTTTTTATTAAACTTGTTCCTTGACCATTTGTTCCAGGTGTGAAAGCAAAGACCGAAGTGATGGACAACAAAGACGGAACGTACACAGTCACCTACGTTCCTCTGACGTCGGGTATGTACACCCTGCTGCTTAAGTACGATGGCAAGGCCGTTCCCGGTTTCCCTGCCAATGTGATGGTGGTCCCAGCCATCGACGTCTCCAAAGTCAAAGTGTCTGGACGTGGAGTGGACGGAAAAGGTACGCAATTGTCCCGTCGCTGACGTCTTGCTTCGATCGTAACTTCCTCCCTCGTCTTCATGGCAGGCGTCTTCAGAGAAGCCACCACCGCATTTTTGGTGGACGCTCGTCCCCTGAGCCGGCAGGGTGGAAACCGCGTGAAAGCGCAGATCAGGAACCCGTCCGGTGCCGTGACAGACTGCCTGGTCAAAGACAAGAACGATGGGACGTACAGCATCGAGTACACGCCATTTGAGAACGGTAATACACTTTCTGCCGCAGCCCGTTTAGGCAGCAGACGAGTCATCCCTAAATGCTTTGCGCATGGTATGTTCTGTATATCTTTCAGGCGAGCACAGTATCCAGGTTCTCTACGAAGACACGCCGGTTCTAAGGAGCCCAGCCCAGGTTTTTGTGTCTGACGGTTGCGACCCGAGCAGGGTGGTGGCGACGGGGCCGGGGCTCAAGAAGGGCCTGACTGACAAGAACAACTCCTTCAACATCGTTACCAGGTAGAGGAGCTTACAAGCCCACAGTGTGCTTGTGTGTGTGTGTCGCCCGTCTTGTTCTAACAAAACTGCTACGATAGGGGGGCAGGCACTGGTGGTCTGGGCATCACCGTGGAGGGTCCGTCCGAGTCCAAGATGGCGTGCAAAGACAACAAAGATGGCAGCTGCAGTGTGGATTACGTCCCCTTCACGCCAGGCCTCTACGACGTCAACATCCTCTACGGAGGAGAGCACATTCCCGGTGAGAACCTTTCAATTACTACTTGCAGCCTGTTGTTTGCTCGTCTCTACCTATCTACGTTGTTGTTTCATTTTCTATTGCTCCCGTTTAGGCAGCTGACTTGTCAGGTCAGAACCATTTGTCAAGTAGACAATTCTGCCTTTCTCGCTCCGATTGTTTCTAAAAGCGGTCTTACACCAATTTTTTTTTTTCGTTTGCTTTACTTTTTCAGTTTGAACTGCTTCCCCTTCAGACAGAAAACTTGTCAGGCCTGATTCCTTTGCGCTCTTGCAAAAAATGGTCGCGCACCACAGTTTACACTGACTTTGTTTGTTTTGGCAACAGACTTGTTGGGCCAGAATCCTCTGCCGGTGGTTTCTGGCAATCGTCTGGCACCGAACTTTGCTCTCTCACCTTGTTTAGGGTTTTAATTAGGGTTTGTCAGGCGATTTAAAAATGTTATTCGTGATTAATCGCATGACTTCAATAGTTAACTCACGATTAATCGCAAATTTTGTATATTCTAAAATTACAATAAAATATATTTTTTAAGTTTAATACTCTTGTTAACATAAAAGTGAAAAAATGTTCAATAAAAATATGGCTGCATCTTTTAGTCATTGATACAGTAATTTCATAATTTTAAATAAAAAATAAATAAAATAAAATAAAATAAAATAAAATAAAATAAAATAAAAAAATAAATAAAATTAAAATTAAAATTAGTGCTGTCAAAGTTAAAACTTTAATTAATTAATCACAACAATGATCGCATTAATCATGTATTAACACAGATTAATCACACTTATTAATTTTGAGCTCAGATGATCCTTTAGCTGACAGCGGGGGGTTACGTTAGCACAGGTTGTGTTTGAGCCATAAACATAACTACATGCTTTAAAGTAAAGCATTTAATAAATGTTTGCGTATGACATTCAGAATATTTGTTCATGTCAAATTATTGGGGTCATTTTTTATTTTATTTTAAATTCTGCAAGTAATTAACTGATTAGAAAAAGATTGAAGATGTCCTCATAACATTAAATGCCCAAAAAATTACACACAACAGGTTCTTTTAAATTTGCCAGACAAAAAAGTTGATTTAAAATAAAAAGCCTTTTTAATTAAGCGATTAATCGTGATTAATCCAAATTCTAAGATTTGACTAATGTGAAAAAAAGAATTCTATTTAAATTTGCCAGACAAAAAAGTTGATTTAAAAAAAAGCCTTTTTAATTAAGCGATTAATCCTGATTAATCCAAATTCTAAGATTTGACTAATGTGAAAAAAAGAATTCTATTTAAATTTGCCAGACAAAAAAGTTGATTAAAAAAAAGCCTTTTTAATTAAGCGATTAATCCTGATTAATCCAAATTCTAAGATTTGACTAATGTGAAAAAAAGAAAGAATTGTTTTGACAGCTCGAGTTAAAATAAAAAAGATGTACTGGACTGTAAAACAAAAACGTGTGATATTGATTTGTGTTGAGGTCATTTTTCTGCCACTAGATGGCATAATTGCATTTGTAAGACATTGGTGACAGCTCAGTGCAGTTTTCTTTTTATATTAAGAGCTATCTAAATCTTTAACATGAAGTAACTTGTGAAATTCTGCACATTTTTAAAATTGTAAAATACAACTTGACCCCAATCTCCACAAATAAATGCATTATTATTATATTTATTCCTGCAAAATGTTTATGTGGACATGTTTGCTGCGTTGCGACTGGAATTCCCCCAGTACAGGCTTTCCAAGTAAGTAATCGCGGTAAAAAAAAATTGTGGCGTCAAAGGAACTTTAAATAAGCTAAAAATGAATGCACACATTTTTACATGCCTCGTTTTAATTAAATTTATTTCACCATCAGAGAATTAGTTGGGCCCTGTGCTGGTGATTTCCAAAAAGGGTCAGGCTTTCCCAGAGTTTACGTTCTGCTCAAGTTCCTTACTGCAGCCCGTCAAGGCAACAGACTAAACGGAAAGACTCAAATACCTCAAAATATCAATGCTTTTTTTTTTTTTTTCTGTTTGGGGTTTCAGGAAGTCCCTTCAAGGTTCCAGTAGAGGTCCTTGTAGACCCCAGTAATGTGAAGGTGTTCGGCCCGGGGGTGTCCCCCGGGATCCGCGCCAACGTCCCGCAGACGGTCACGGTGGACTGCAGTAGTGCGGGCTTGGCACCGCTCGCCGTCACTGTGGGCGGACCCAAAGGCTTATCGGAGCCTGTGGAGGTGATGGACAACGGAGACGGCACCCATACGGTGTCCTACACGCCCTCCGTGGAGGGCACATATTCGGTTGCTGTACAATACGCTGAAGAGGACGTCCCCAAAAGGTATCGAGCGGTACTGCATTTGTAACGCAGCCCGTTTAGGCAGCGGGCACATTTGGCCTTGTCGGTGGTGCGGGTGAGGCTTTGCTGTGTTCAACGTTTTGAATTCAGCTTGCTTCCCGTCACTTCCTGTGCACGAATGTTGTAGCTAGAAACGCAAGTTCACTTTTTTGGGGGTTGGGCTCTCTTTCCCGTTTAGTCCGTTCCGTGTTCGGGTGCTTTCAACCCACGATGCCAGTAAAGTACGAGCCAGTGGCCCCGGGCTGACCAGCAATGTCCTCGCCAGCTTTCCCGTGGAGTTCAACATCGACACCAAGCACGCGGGACAGGGACAGCTGAGCGTGCTCATCACCGTCAGTATTTCACACACTAAATTGGAACCTCTTAGGCGGAACACAGCCCATTTAGGCAGCAAATAAGCTTGGCCCGAGTGATGACGTATGGGGAACGCTGGAGTCTCACTTTTGAGTCTGCTGTATCTTGTCTATTTTCTCACTTTGATGCTCGCTGAAAAGAGTTTTTTTTTTTTTTTTTTGCATTTCTACTGCAACCCTTTTAGGCAACAGACTTGGTAGTTGGAATTGCACAATATCAGAGAACTTAAAACAAGTTTAGAGGTTCCACTGTACTATTTTTTTTCCCCCCCCAAATACATGTGTATGTTTCTACGCTATGAGTTCCCATCTTCTGTCCCGCCTCAGGACCAGGACGGCAAACCCAAGCTGCCCACCATCCATGACAACAGTGACGACACATACACGGTGTCTTACGTACCCGACCGCGCGGGTCGCTACACCATCGTCCTCAAGTACGGTGGCGACGACGTCATGGCCTCGCCTTACAGAGTCCAAGCCATGGTGACAGGAGACGCCAGCAAGTGCACGACAACTGGTGCGTCACTAGCGCATTTTTACCTTCACCTTCTTTGCGCCATCTTGAGAAGCTTACCGGTACTACTGTGATTTTTTTTTTTCTTTACGTGCTAGCCTCTTAAATGGAGTCCGTACCCAAGACCAAACTTGCTTAGCTTCTGTTGTTAGCGTCCAACGTTAGCTTTAAGTTACAATGTTTGCTAATGCTATGTTATTTTTAGCATTATCATCTCAACTTGGCTAACATTACTGTTAAAAAGAAGCTAGAGTCTCCGTTAGTTTCAACAATAGCTTCCAACATTGTCTCCAGTCTCAGCGTCCAGCTTTCGATTCCAAAGTTAGCTTCTTGTCTAACGTAAACTTATTCAACTCTACCTCTAAAGTTGGCTTCCTTCCAATGTTAGTTTCAACTTCATCTTCCGTCAACGTTAGCTTCCAATGTCTTTTCAGTTAGCTTAATACGTTAGCATCCACAGCGTTACCTCTGTTAGAGTAGACAATATTAAGTATTGTACTCTTTGCGTGTTCAATTAACTGAATGGTGAGATTCTGGTGAAGAAGTCCCTTTGCAAAGGTATTATAATTATCAGAAGCTTCTGATGACAACAATTGACGACACTGAAGCCGTGTTCCATCAGATTGTGTCTCGTCCACTCCGGCACATCATTATTTATTGAAAAGTGGGAGAATACGAAAAGTCTCCTCCCCCAGCAAGTTCCCAGGAATACAAATCAGATTAGAAAAAAACAACACATCAGCCCGTGCCTCCCCTCTTCCGACCGGCTGAGACCGGCCCCAGACCAAAACTCCCCTCAAGATAGCAAATGGAACAAACCCGTTGCCCTTCTTCTGAGAGTGAGACAGATAGTACAATTCTATTCATTGAGCCATACTGCTATAACTAAATCCAAAAACGGCTAAAATATAAATTGAAACTGAAAAACAATGTTAATAACTTAACACCTCCTATTTTGATGCTAACAAAGACCAACATCGAACATTAGCTTATTAAGTCAACTTACCAATAGCTTCCAACATTGTCTCCAAAGTTAGCTTTCGATGATCGTTCCCAAAGTCAGCTCTCAACATCGCCTCTAACATGAGTTTAAACTTCCAATGTTGCATCTTACATTTGGCGAAGGACGACCAATGTTAGATCCTGACGTTAGCTTCCGAAGTCAGCGTCAACATTAGTTTCCTATCGTAGCTGCCATTGTTGCCTCCACTGAAAAACAGAATAACATTTTAAAAAAAATGATTTCTTAAAAAAATCTTTAACATATGACAGTATTCCTAAAACTGTGCAAAATGTATTGTGTCCCGTCAGGGCCCAGAGTGGGCCCCAGCGGGGAGCTGGATCGGGAGCTGTTCCTCCCGGTCAACGCCAAGGGTGCGGGCACCGGCAAGGTGAACAGCGTGGTGGTGCAGCCCAACGGCAGTGAGGCCGACGCTCAGGTGACCGACAACCATGACGGAACCTTCGACGTTTTCTGCACGCTTCTGGAGCCCGGCGACTACGTCATGTACGTGCGTTTCGGTGGGGAAAACATTCCCGGCAGCCCCTTCAAAGTCAAGGTATGTAGAGCCGCTGAATTACACTACAGGCCTGTGGGGGGCAGTGTTGCATTTTTTATCTTTTACACTAAGTTGTCTTTTTTTTTTCTTTTCTTTTTTTTTTACAAAATTTGTAAGAATTACTACTGCAGCCTGTTAAGGCAGAAAAACTAAGTTGGGTGTCGGCTTTTCAAACCTTCCTGTGGTGTCCTTAGGCGACCAATGAGGTCCCTGCCATGCAAGAATTGACGTCAATCCAACGACAAGCTGCTCCACCAGGAGTTGGCTTTCAGCCCTGGGTACACACACACACACACACACACACACACACACACACACACAGAAATGTTCACAATGTGTACCAAAAAAAGGGACCACACTCAGAAAGACAAGAACACACATCCTTGTAAAGTGGGACTGATGACTATTTGGCCACACTACCAGCCAATGGGAATACAGCTTGCTTGTCCGCCTGGTTGCCATGGCGATGGTTGCTAAACTCATTTATGTGTGCGTGAGTGTGTCTGCACATGCGCTGTGGCTGCCAGTCGGGCCTGACACACTTCCCATGATGCCGCTGAGTGGGCGGGACTGTGGCTTTTTAACGCCAGCCAATGAGATTGCTGTATTTGTTGAGTGACATTCACTGCTCCCTCCCCCTCAGGTGACGTCGGAAGACTTCGGTAACGGCATCGGCGGCGGCGGGTTCAGACCCTTCCACATGGTCATTCCTTTCTCCTTCAAGAGGGGGGGGCATGTCACGGGTGAGACACGTGCACATATTTACCCTCAAGTGTTGGCTCAAGGTGCAAATTATTATTATTTTTTTATTAAATGGGATAAGCCAGGCCATTCATAAGTGGGGGGGAAAAACAAGTTTATAAAAAGTCTTAAGAAGCAGCAAAACGCACACACACAAAGATCAAAGTCTTGCCGACAGCAAACGCATCCTCTGCAAATGAAGAACAGGCGATGATATTGTGTTTTCTCCCCGGCGGCTGCAAAAGTGGAAAACATCTGTTTGAAATGTTTGCTATTAATCAGTTCAGCAGTACGCTGGAAGTTTTGCATCACAGGAAGTTGCGATGAAGGATGACCTTGTTTAGGCCAAGTTGAAAGCAAGAGAAAAAAGCCTTGAATGCGTTTCGTTGCCATCTCGTCCTAACAAAAAGGAAACGCGTTTGGAAGTCATTTAGTGGTTTGTTGATTCCTTTTACAAACGAGCGCATCGGGATCGTTTGACTTTTTGTCAGCCGCAACTGGCAAGCGGTCTCGTCGCCGTCATCGCTCAGTGGGCGCCAACGAATGCGCCACGCTACTCACAACATCATTTAAATCAACAAGTCCTTTCTATACAAATTGTTTGTTTCGGCAAGCAGTTTTTTTTTTAACATTTCTTCGTAATTAAAAGTGCAAAATTCTATACAAATTGTTTGTTTCGGCAAGCACAGTTTTTTTTTTTAACATTTCTTCGTAATTAAAATAAGTGCAAAATTCTATACAAATTGTTTGTTTCGGCAAGCACAGTTTTTTTTTTTAACATTTCTTCGTAATTAAAATAAGTGCAAAATTCTATACAAATTGTTTGTTTCGGCAAGCACAGTTTTTTTTTTAAACATTTCTTCGTAATTAAAATAAGTGCAAAATTCTATACAAATTGTTTGTTTCGGCAAGCACAGGTTTTTTTTTAAAACATTTCTTCGTAATTAAAATAAGTGCAAAATTCTATTCAAATTGTTTGTTTCGGCAAGCACAGTTTTTTTTTTAACATTTCTTCGTAATTAAAATAAGTGCAAAATTCTATACAAATTGTTTGTTTCGGCAAGCACAGTTTTTTTTTTTAACATTTCTTCGTAATTAAAATAAGTGCAAAATTCTATACAAATTGTTTGTTTCGGCAAGCACAGTTTTTTTTTTTAACATTTCTTCGTAATTAAAATAAGTGCAAAATTCTATACAAATTGTTTGTTTCGGCAAGCAGTTTTTTTTTTTTAACATTTCTTCGTAATTAAAATAAGTGGAAAATTCTATACAAATTGTTTGTTTCGGCAAGCACAGTTTTTTTTTTTAACATTTCTTCGTAATTAAAATAAGTGCAAAATTCTATACAAATTGTTTGTTTCGGCAAGCACAGTTTTTTTTTTAACATTTCTTCGTAATTAAAATAAGTGCAAAATTCTATACAAATTGTTTGTTTCGGCAAGCACAGTTTTTTTTTTAAACATTTCTTCGTAATTAAAATAAGTGCAAAATTGAATAAAAATGAAGCAATTTTTTGTTAAAAACAGTCAACTTTTTTATTTTTATATATATATATATATGTTTGCAACATTATATAAATAATTTTAAAAAGTACAATCTTGATGAAAGGATTTTTTTCATGAGTCGAATTCTAATAAATAACTAATACTTAAGACAACTTTTTGGATTTGAAAATGTTGAATATTTAAACGATTTAGCTGGCATTGTTCCAGGAAAAAAATTGTCCCAAAAACAAAATGGACAGTCTTGACCCGGCGGGACTGACATTGTTTTTTGAGAAGGGGTTGTTCCAGGCCTGTCTACGTTGTTTTGGGGTTTGTTTGCTTTTAAGCCAATCGATTCTCTTGCCGCCTCTTTCAGGTGAGGTTCTGATGCCGTCGGGAAAGTCCGCCCAGCCGCTGATCACGGACAACACGGACGGGACGGTGACAGTGCAGTACTCCCCCACTGAGGTCGGCCTGCACGAGATGCACATCAAGCACAACGGGGCGCACATTCCAGGTATGGAAATGGAACCTTGAATTTGTTTTGGGCAAGCTGTCCCTAATTAACCGGCCATTAGTCACACTCACACAAACATTGAGATTTCAGGAACAAACATCTGGTGTGCACAAGGAAGAAATCACTCCAGATCCACTATATAGTTTTCTTTTTATATGCTATAATTCTTCATAAAAAAGTCCGTCTATTTTCTTGCCACGCCCAGTTGAAGTTTACTGACAAAATATACACATAAACAAAGAGATACATGTTGCGCAATTTTAAACAACCACGTGGCTTTGCCTAAGGCAAAGGCTGTTTAGCTTAATGCTAACAAACGATGTCAAAGGTCACAGACAGGCTAATAAATAGCATCACTTTACTTTTCATCAATGCAACAATTATATGCGATTCAGCATTTGCAAATTCAACTGTTCGTGGATTTATTTTTGGAGCCAATACTCGATTAGTCACTGGATTGTTTTTTGTTTTAAACTCAATCATCTGCATATTCACATTTTTGTGGGAACAATTTTGCAGAATCTCCACTCCAGTTCTACGTGAACCGCTCCAGTAGTCCCAGCGTGACGGCCTACGGTCCGGGCCTCAGCTGCGGCGTGGCCAGTAAGACGGCGGCGTTCACCGTCAACACGGAAGACGCGGCTGAAGGTACGAGATCGCAAATCATGATTGTTTGTAGGGGTGGGCGTGTACCGATACCAGGTATCGGTATGGCGCAGATACCAGGCCACATTTCATGGTATCGGTATCAGAAGGACTGGGGGAGAACGAAGGTTTTTGTTCCGTCTCGTTCGTTTGCCGTGTGTCTCCGTATGAGGTAACGCTTGTTCATTTCATTACTCCATTTTGGCGTGCGTTACTGAGAATAAGTAAGTACTCTTGTTGTGAGTAATACCGCCTAAACCCGTGGTTCAATGTGTGTTATATATGTTGGCAGCTCACGTAACTTTGCCGTGTTTAATTGCCCCGTTTACGTTTGCCGGGCCCGCCATTACCTTGTTAACGTCGTCAAGCTGTGATGCTAAAAATAGAACGGTGCCGTTTACGGTCCTCACAGACGCTAATTATGGTTCTTATACGTGCTACATTATATATGTAAAGAACGTGAAACAGGAAACCGAAATACAGAGCAGCCTTCCAAATTAAAAGCATTGATTTATTCATTATTAAACATCACACACTAAACAGCGTCATTTTTTTAAAATTATCTTTCATTTTTCTTTTTGGGAAATTTTATGTATCATAAGTATTAATGGTTGTGACGATTTGAGTATCAGTATCGTTCTAAAAATATATATATATTGAACATCCCTAATTGTTTGTAAAATCATAATCATAAAGTAAACGTGTTAAAGTATCTGGTGTCCCACAGGGCTGAGTACTAGAACCGTTTCACGTTTGTTACAGTCGTGTTTGCTTTCTTTTTGCTGATAACGCTGTGACATCGTTGCTCTGCATGCGTCCAGGCGGTCTGGACTTGGCCATCGAGGGTCCGTCCAAGGCGGAGATCAGCTGCGTGGACAACAAGGACGGCACGTGCAGCGTCACCTACTTGCCCACGCTCCCGGGAGACTACAACATCCTGGTCAAGTACAACAACCACCACATTTCCGGCAGCCCGTTCACCGCCAGGATCACGGGTCTGTACCCGCCTACGGAAGATTACAGTAAAAAAAAAAAATACTCATAAGTCAAGGTAGAATTGTCGGTGAATTTGTGTGTACAAAACTGCAATAATCTTCCACACAATATTGTATGGGCCTTGCGCAATTAGTCAAAATCCAGTCAAAACAGCCGGGAGCGAAGGGGGTTGCTTCAGTGAAAATAGCTAGGAGTGAATGAGTAAAAAAAAAAATGAATCCGATTTTCATGCACCGCAGAGGACAAGCAGCGGCGCTCTCAGGTGAAACTGGGCTCGGCGGCCGACTTCTTCCTGAACATCAACGAGACGGACCTGAGTCTCCTCAGCGCCAGCATCGCGGCGCCGTCGGGCCGCGAGGAGCCCTGCTTGCTCAAGAGGATGGCCAACAACCACGTGGGCATCTCCTTCATCCCCCGCGAGGTGGGCGAGCATCACGTCAGCATCACCAAGAACGGACGCCACGTGGCCAACAGCCCCATCGCCATCATGATCGTCCAGTCCGAGATCGGAGACGCCGGCCGCGTCAGGGCGCACGGCGACGGGCTCGTGCAGGCGACCACCTTCACCGACGCCAGCTTCGTGGTGGACACGCGCGAGGCCGGTAAGCGGACCGCCGCCCGGACCAGAGTGGAGCCTCTTTCACACGGAGATCCGGCTTACATTGCTGCAGTCATAATAGGCATTTAAACATTTGCCGCTTTTGACGCAGAACCCAGCAAATGCATTATTATTTAACACAAATATCATCCCACATGCGTTACAGCTTAAGCCTCTTTCACACAGAAGTCCCGGTAAAAAAAAAAGAAAAGAAGCTGATCAGCACCATAAGAGTAGATCGAGCATTTATCCATTTGCAGCAACTGTGGGCAGTTTCATACAGCGACACAGCATCCCGCAATGCAGATAATTGATAGAAGATCATATGTCATCTCTCTCATGCATCAGATCTCTTGAAGATTTAACAATAGCGCAAGCATTGATCTGCCTGTGACTTTCACGCAGCACCCAGTATTGCAACAACTGTAAACTTTCGCACAGCATCCTGCAATCAAGATCATTAGACAATGTAAACTGTTTTGGCCAAAGATAATCTGACGCTTCAAAAGCTGTAATAATAGCGTGGGCATTTGTCCACCTGTGCCTTTTACACAGAACCCAGCAAAGGCGGGATCGTTTTTGCACAGCATCCCACCCACAATCAAGATAATTGGCGACCATTTGTAGCTGCTTTGAGTGCTGATTCATCAGCGCCATAACAGACACACACTTTAATACAGCAGCACAGCATCCAACAAATCAGCAAATGAGATGACATCATTTGTAACAGCTCCAAGCTCAGAGAGCAAATTAACGGTAGCGTTTGTCAGCCTGTGCCTTTGACACAGAACCTGACAGGCAAAATATTGCTGCTTTCACACAGCAACACCGCATCCATCAGTCGAAGGTGACAATTGTGGATCTTGACATCTGCATACCGATGTTGAGACATTCTTTTTTTTTTTACACATATGCAGTTAAGGGGCAATAGAATCATGCCTTGGTGGATGTAATATTGGCGTCTTCATATTGCGTCAGGTTACGGTGGGCTGGCTCTGGCCATCGAGGGTCCGAGTAAGGTGGACATCCTGACGGAGGACATGGAGGACGGGACGTGCCACGTGTCTTATTGCCCCACCGAGCCTGGAAACTACATCGTCTCCATTCGCTTCTCCGACAAACACATCACAGGTACGAAGAACGTGAACACCACTTGAATACATTTTTTTTTTTTAAGTGTCATGGAGGTGGAGTCCCACAGGGCTGACTACTAGATCCATTGCATGTTTCTTTGAATCATGATTCACCATTCACGGGAACTGAACCTTTTTGGTTTGCGTGTCGGACAGGAAGTCCGTTCACGGTGCAGGTGACGGGTGAAGGTCGCATCCGGGAGAGCATCACGCGCAAACAGAGGGCGGCGCCTGTTGCTGGCGTGGGCAGCGTTTGTGACCTCAGCCTCAAGATACCAGGTGACCTGAAAAAAAGAATCATGATAACACCGCAAATAGTACGCACTGCAATTATGTAAAAAGAAAAAAATTATTTGTTTAAACATTTTTTTTTATTCTGCTTTGTGTAAAAAAAAAAAATAATAATAATAGGACAAAATGTTAGAAGAAAAGGCATGTAGCTTATTTGTGGTTTTTGTTAACTATTTTATTTTCATGAAACAAAGTGTAAAATATATATATACAGAATGTAATTTTTTAACTCCCAAAAATGTATAAATACGTTCTATTTTTATATTTTATGCTACAGCATACAGAAGGCTTTGATGCAGCTTCTGAACTGAAGAGGTGGCTTACAGCAATGTTGGTTATTACAAAAAACGGCCAATAGGTGGCAGCAAAGTATAAGAGCTCAACCAGGGCCATGTTGCAAACAAGCTGATTTCCCCACTGTTCTAAACAGATTTGTGAATAATAATAAAACGTTGCTACATTCTAATGCTAATTGCTGCAAAACGGAAACAGATAGAAATAAAACTTTTATTTCCTGACGAAAGAAGACTAATCTTTCTTTTGGTAGGTTCCATGTTTTATAGCAATAGAACACAATATTCTGTGGGTCAAAATCCAGTAAAACAGCCCGGGAGCGAAGGGAGTTGCTTCAGTCAAAATGAATAAGTTAAAAATGGTCAAATATTTTTGTCAAAATAAACCATGAAACTTTTTGTGTAATAAAATAAAAATATATTTTATTTATGTAAAACTCAACTCATTAAATTTCACCAAATTTAGTTTCTGTATAAAAAAAAAAGTCAGTTCATTTTGCTCCTTGTGAAATGCTTAAAAGTAAGTGCAATGAAATGTCCCAATTCGGATATTTTGAAAAAATTATGTTTACCGTCAAATAAGTTATTTCTCAATGTATTCTCACTGTCTTAAAGTTCTTCTTTCCTTCCCAACTTTCCTTCTCCTCTTCCCGATTTCTCCTCTTGTGCTATCCTGTCCTCCACCGTTTTCCTCCCTGGCCTCTTCATCGTGGTCATCGTGGTCATGATCATGTTCTTCCTCCAGTGAGCCGCTTCTTCCTGACCTTGTCTCGCTCGTTCCTTTCTCGCATCTCTTCTTCTTCTGCTTCTTCTCGCTTCCGCGGTTTCCTCTGATGGAAAAATGGCCGAGGTTTGCAGCCAATATTTTTTAACAGTCTGCTGTAAGTTATTGACACTTTTTCGACCTTCTGAATATGTTAAATATGTTATAGATTTTACAAATACAGATGTTTGCATTTGTTGTGTAAATGTGTTAAGTCTAGAACGCTTATAACCAGATTAGATTAAAAAAGTAAACCATCTAGAGCGAAATAAAATTCTAAATCATATTTTCATTTTTATTAATAATGTCTTTGTTACATGTATTTTTTTTACGATTTTTTTTTTACATGCACAATTCCTTATGTTTATTATTAGATGTATTTTTATTTTTATTTATTCTTATAATTGTTCATACGTAATTTGCCACAATGATTTTCTTAATTGATTGTATTTAATTTTTATCAGAATTTTTTTTGTATTTTATATTTTAAAAATCATCCACATGAAAATATTTGTTGAAAAAAAAAGTAGTAGTTTTGATTTTATTTGGATGACAACATTTTTTACACATTTAAATCCCTAATATAAAATTGATAACTGTATATGTAAGAAACAAAAGTAAACTGATTTAAAAATGCAAACGTCTTGTGCAGCCCTGGACATGTGCGATGTCACGTCCGAGGTCACGTGCCCGTCGGGCGCCACTCGGTCCGCCCAGCTGGTTGCCGCGGGCAACGACACCTACTGCGTGCAGTTCGTGCCCACCGAGATGGGCGTGCACCGGGTGAGCGTCAGGTACCGGGGCGCCCACGTGCCGGGGAGCCCCTTCCAGTTCACCGTGGGGCCGCTGGGCGAGGGTGGCGCCGCCAAGGTGAAAGCCGGAGGTCCGGGACTGGAGAAAGCGTATGTGGGAGAACCAGGTACGCATACACAAACAAATAACCCCATTTCTGAAGTTACCCATGTTTGAAAAGAAACGGTTTCAAATAATTGAGCCCCCAAAGCCAGTTTGACTAAGCATCATGAATAGGGCCCGACAGATAAGCATTTTTTGAGGCCGAAACACAGATTGACGATTATTTAAAAATATATATAATGCATAAAATGACCCCCGCTCTCCAGTTCCTTTTCACTGGCTGTTTGCATCCTTGAATTTTCAGAAAAATATCTTTGAATCCTTGAAATATCAACTTTAAATATAACTTGAAAGGTCAATGACAAATTAAAACAATAAGAAAGTGAAATAAGAATAGAATGAATTTAAAATAGCAACTGGGAAAAAAGTAAGAACAAATACTAACTGTTCCTGTGCGTTTTGTCCTCTTGGGGGCAGTGTGGTGCCGTGCATCAATGGCGTACACACTAAAAGTCAGTACAGAAGAAAATTGCGATTGAATTATATTGAAATAACTCGTTTTTCACACATTGGGAAGAATTTGTGCCTTTTCATAGTGTTATTTTACCTGTGGTTTTGTGTTTCCAGAAGATTTGTGTGTGGATATTAGTTTTTTGAAGGAAAAACAACTCCCGAAGTCGATGCTAACTTCCTGTTAGCATTTGAATGGGATCCTCACTTCGCTTTTAGCATTAGCACTAGGGTAGCGATGTTTTAAAAACAAAGCATGTTTTGTATTTAAATATACAATGGATGTACTTCTTGACGTCGTTTGTTTAGTTTTACAGCTAACTCCAACTGTGGTGTCATTAATTAAACATCTTCAAGTACGCTTGGGGACAACAGAATATAACACATGCTACACACTTGCTAGTTGCTAATGCTATTACGCGAGTAAAATGGTGCATTCAGGGTACTTTCGCAGCGTCGGAAACTTCGATTTTCTTCGATAACGTTTTAAGGGGGAAATAATCGGCCAATTGGCCCTAATCATGAAATTCGGTAGACGTGTTTTCTGGTTTTCCAAGAAGCCTCACTGACTCATTTCATTCCATCTGCAGCCGAGTTCAGTATCTGGACCAGAGAGGCCGGCGCCGGGGGCTTGTCTGTGGCTGTGGAGGGTCCCAGCAGGGCCGAGATCTCCTTCGACGACCGCAAAGACGGATCCTGTGGCGTCTCTTTTGTGGCACAGGAGCCTGGTAGAGAATTTAAAAAAACTTGTTGATGGCCTCCGCTGTTGGTGTATGTGTGTGACGCTGACGTCATCCTCCAGGCGACTACGAAATTGCCGTCAAGTTCAATGATCAGCACATCCCCGATAGTCCCTACCTGGTCCCTGTGGAGGCCCCCACCTACGACAGCCAGCGCATGATGGTCACCGGACTTCAGGTGAGCCGCCATCTCACATGGTTTTGACAAACAAAAGTTTTTTATAAAAGCATATATTGGAAAATACAATTAGACATAAAAATACATCAAATATGTTAACAGAAATCAGGTCTGAAGGAGAATCAGCCGACCTCCTTCAACGTGTCAATGGAAGGGGCCAAAGGAAAACCGGAGGCTAAGCTCACCAGCCCCTCTGGAGCTCAGGAGGAGTGTGCCGTCACACACCTGGAAAAAGGTGCGTGAATGTTTGTGTGTGTGTGTGTTTGTGTCGGTCTCAACAATCATCCTCAGTAACTTGACTTGCCCTCCATCCCAGACAAGTACTCGGTCCGCTTCATCCCCCGCGAGCGAGGCCTCCACACGGTGGACGTCAAGTTTGGCCCCCAGGGCCGCGTCACTTCCTTCAGCGTCATGGTCGGGTTGCCCCAACAGGCCGGAGATCCCGGACTGGTCTCGGCGTACGGTGCCGGGCTGGAGAGAGGCACCACAGGTTTTTTCAACTTCCAATTGCCATTTCCCAAGAGAAAAAAATCTGTATTTGTCAAGAAAATCCAGTCATACTTTTTCAAGAAATAAAAGGTTTTACATTTTCCAGACGTACATTTCCTAGATAGTTGTATTTTTTTAGATTTTTTTTGCCCCTCTTGAGTGTTTAGTGTTTTTTTAAGATATACTTTATTTAGATAGAAAAGGTTGTTTTTTTTATGAATTTTTGGAGATTTTTTTAAATTAGGATTTTCAGGATTAGAAATTTTTATTAAATTTTATATGAGAAAAAAATGTGGATAATTTTATTTTTTTCTGGATCTAATGTGATCTTTTTGAAGTGTTTTCTTTAGATAAATAGTTTGGGTTTTTTCAATATGAAGTTTTCGACCCCCTGATAAATAAAATAGTCCAGTTTATAGAAGTATATTTTTCTAGATTATTTTTCAATTGGTTGTCCTAAAATTATGGGATAGATTTTTTTCCCCTAATAGATAATTTAAAAAGTCCAGGATAAAAAAATATTTTTTTCCCCCAATACTTTTTCCTGCAATTATGAGAAAATGTTTTTCTGGAGAAAAGTTTTTTCGTGAAATAATTTTACAAATCCAGAATCAACAAAATTCTATTTTTTTTTTTTTAGATAAAATGTTGCGTTCTTTCAAGAGACCGTTAAAAAAAATCTAGATAAAAAAAAGAAAAAAAAAGTTTTCTGGAAATTAAGTTAATTTTTTTGTGTGTGTCTTTTTTTGGGGGTGTTTGTTTTCCTAGGATAAAAACATTTTGAGCACAGGTAGTGGTACCTGCCGTTGCCTTTTGTGCAAATGGCTTGTGTTGGTCTACAGCTGTTCCCACGGATGAATCAAAAAGGCGTGTGCCGCATCAGGAAGGCTAATCTTGTCATACAGCGACACTTGACAAGATAAGCAACAGAAACATTGATTCCAGCAGAAGTTAGGCAGCAGTTGCCGGTACATGCCACTAGAGGGCTCTGACGTAGCAGACAGCGTAGAAACGTGACTGCTGTGATTGTTCTGGTGACATGTTTTGAGCATGCGTGCGTCCCGGCGGCAGGCGTCCAGTCGGAGTTCACCATCGACAGCGCGGCGGCGGGGCAGGGCGCGGTGGCCGTGACGGTGGAAGGGCCGTCCAAGGTCCAGATGGAGTGCCTGGAGGTGCCCGGGGGCTACAAGGTGCTTTACACACCCATGGCGCCCGGCAGCTACGTCGTCGCCGTCAAGTACGGCGGACCGCACCACATCGCCGGCAGCCCCTTCGTCGCCAAAGTCACGGGTCGGCGCACGCTTTCGCTCCTCTTGTTATTCTAACCGTCCTACCTGAATTGATTGTTGACGCGAGAAGAAAAGTTGTGATTGCACAATTTGTGTGATTTTTAGTGTGACAATTGTGCCCTTTCAGGTCCTCCTTTGGTGAACGTGACCAACACCAGCGTGTCATCCACGCTGACCTTTGAACCCTCCGCGGAAGCGTCGGTGGTCAGCAGCAGCAACTCCTCGTTGCAGAGCGCCATCGACAGGTCGGACGCCAGCAAGGTGCTGAGCCGAGGCCTGGGCCTCAGCGAGGCTCACGTGGGCCAGAAGAGCAGCTTCTCCGTCGACTGCAGCAAAGCCGGTCAGTCCCGTCGCGCTCGCGCTTGCGCTTGCGCTTGCGCTCGCTCCCGCAACGGGACGGCGTTGCAAGAAAAGCATTTTCAATATTATCATTCACTTCTTAAGTCATCTTTGATATTTTCCCGCTTCCTGGTTCTCCACAAATCAGCAGCCATACATTCAAGAGATAAATAGTAATAAACAACATTTTAGTAAATGTATTGCTTTTGTTATGAAAATGTAATTTTAACTTAATAGTATTTTCGTGAATGTATTGTTATTGTTGTGCATTTTATTTTTATTTTGCTAGGGTGACATTTACGATCTGTCTCGACTGCAGATGAAAAATAGCCATTTGGCTAATTCTGGCATATTTACTGAAATGTTTATTATGTACTGTGCCCGATACAAATAAATCAAACATTGAATAAATATCAACTAAAATTATACAAATTATACAAAAAATAATTATTGCTTCCATGAAAAAATACACATATGAATGAAAAACCTGTACATCAAATTGTTTTATATTTTTAGCTCTATTAAAAAAAAAATATGCAAACTGATATATAAAATAAAAGATTAAAACTTACTACTTAATAATACTAAAATGTCAAACAAAATTTTACTGAGAAAATATATTAAAAATGTATAATTAATTTTTTTTTAATGAAAACAAATGGATTGACTACAAAGATTTATATAAAATCTAAATATGAAATCTACATAAAACAAATGGTTTTGACTGTAAACGTGCAAACTAATTATATACAATAAAACATTAAAAATAATTCGTTTTGACATAAAAATATCTTCATTTTCTACAAATGTAATATGTAAAAAGACAAACTGTTTGGACAAGAAAAATGTGCAAATATTAAACCGATAAAAGAAAAGTTGAAAACATCTGGTTGTCATGATTGACATCCATTTTGTCCAATGCGGAGATGATAATTTGCTGGAAAGACAGCTAATGTCCAGCCAGGGTTGAATTGGAAACACAAATCACAAGGAGTAACAAGACTAAATTGTATGTCGCCCCCCCCCCCCCCCCCCCCCTCTCCCCTCCAGGCAAGAACATGCTCGTGGTGGGCGTGCACGGCCCTCAGGTTCCCTGCGAGGAGGTCCTGATCAAGCATCTGGGCGACCTGCACTACAACGTCGGCTACGTGCTGCGCGAGCGCGGCGACTACATTCTGGTGGTCAAGTGGGGCGAGGACCACATCCCCGGGTCGCCCTTCCATGTCGTCGTGCCCTAAGGGCCGCTGGTGTCCAAAGTGTGGCGTGGGGGCCCTTTGTGGCTCATTTTGTTGTTTTTGTATTTGTCCCCCGCACCCCGAGGTATGTTGAGAGCAGAATTGAAGTGACAACATTACACTGAAAATAAATTAAAAGACTAATGTGCTAATGCTAATAATGCTAATGTATTTTAGCATCAATACTACAAGCCTGATTTTTTTTTGTAATATATTTAATTAACATATTTTGATTTACAGTTCTGAATGAAACTAATAGGCAAAAAATGTTGGGGGGACCATGACAAGATTTGTACAGTGGTGCCTTAAAATCCAAGTGGCAGCAAATAATTTTTGGGGGAGTTGAAGTTTATACTCAAACACAGAAAATGAGCGGTTTCTTGAATGAGCGGTTTCTTGACCTTCATTAAAGATTTAAAAGTAAACTAATATTCAATATTTTGGACACGCCTGCTATAAAATAAAAATCCCATCTCGTATTTTAATTTGAAAACATTTAGACCCAATATTGTGAAAAATGTTGCACCTGATCACAGTTGAAACACTAATGCTAGAAATGTTGCTAAAAACTTTTGAAACGTTGCTCAAATGTTGATACACAACTGGAATTCCTTGTTGAGTTATTTTTAAGAAGTAGCGTCATAATGCAAAGCACTCAAAATGTTGCCAAAACTGGAAGTGGAAAACAAGCCGTGTCTGCTTTGTCACTCCAGTCCAGCAGGGGGCAGCATAAGCGAGACAACCTCTTGCTGGGCTGTACGCACAATTCTGTGACTACTGATTTCTCCCACAATCTTTTCTGTCATTGTTGTTTACTGTCATGTTGGTGCATCACTTTTATCTCAGCTTGTTTGGATTTGAATGTTGGCATGTCAAAAGAGAACATGTACATTTCACAATTAAAATCATCTGCAATTAATGAGTGCTGGCTTTTTATTTTAATACACAGTACATTTTAACCAAAAGCATGTACCAACCAATATTTTTATTTTATGATTTTTATTCATTTTTTTTTAATAAACGCACAATCAACTATTGTTGGTATTTTTTTTAAACAATAATTTAGAATCTTAACGGCAATAAAGTTGCTTTGTTTTTAGAAATGTTGCGTAGAATTTGTGAAATTTTTCAGTCTTTCGAGAAAACAAAAATTTGAGAAATGTAAAAATATTTTTTTAGGAAAGTAGTCATTTTTAAGGGGAAAATATGAAATAAAGCTTTCTTTTTTTTTTTTGAAAAAATGCTAATTTTGCAAGAATAAAGTTTCATTTTAGTGGAGGGGTTTCCCAACAAGAAACAAATTCAAAGCACAAAAGTAATAAAAAATGGGGAGAAAAGTGAGATATTTGTGTGTGTAATCCATAAATTGTAGTTTTTCCAAGAAAGTCATACTTTCGCGACAAAAAAGTTGAATGTTCAAGAAAAGTAGACTCTTACAGGCAAAGTACTTATTTTTCCCAGTATATACTTTCTGTTGACATTTAATGGGGGAAACTATATAAATGGCTTAATCCAAACAAAAAAAAAGGTTGGATTATTTTAAGACTTTAAAAAAAAAAGGAAAATATCATTTTCAATTTTTGAAAAACATTCTTCCAAATGTGTTCCCCAAAGAAGAAAAATGCCCATTTTGACGAGTTAACCACTTCCTGTGGGTGTGTCATTCTTATCTCAAGCAATTTGACTCCCGAAACACACCCCCAACCTCTCGCCCCCGCGCGCGCGCGCACACAGCACATAAACATAACACGGTTCCTCCTATTGGTTGAGGCCTGCGTGCGTGTGCGCGCGTCTCTCGCTCGGCACTGTTGCGCTTGTGTTATGGTTGAAGGTGAAGCGTCTCCTGACTTGACTCGCCAGCAAAAGAGACGCCGCACAAGACAAGCGGACTCGCATCCTCTTCCTTGACTTCCTGCAGGTGAGCAACTACTTCCTGTGCGAGAAGCTTCCCCAAGTATTTCCCCAACGCTCGTCGTCAAGCAAAGGAAGTTAGGAACGGCAACGCCATTGTTGTTTTCAACCCGGGGGGTTTGTTGCGTTGGTGATGTGCGTTTGGTGTGTCGAGGCTTCAGTATGGCACGACAAGTCTTGACAATAAGAAATGCGACATTTTACTGTCAATGGTCAACTTTATGGAACAGCGTCCTAAATGTGACAACAATCTCCTGTTATGTAGAGGCTTTAAATGTGTGAAGATGATAAGCCAACAGGTGTCGTTTTACTATAATTGAAAAATGTATTCCGGCAAGTGTTGCCTGTTCTTGTTATGGCCTGTAGAGGCGTCCAATGTTTGATTCAGCAACAGGTGACTTTTTTTTTTGGGTGGTCGGTTGAATTGAAAGACGTTTTGGCAAGTGGAAGCGGTCTCTCTTTACAGGTGACATTTTACAATCAATTTAGTTGAAAGACTTTTTAATGGTGTGACAACAATGTCCCATACCGTTAAAAAAAAAAAAGGGATAAACTTGAGTGGACAAGTACTTTGTTGGTTTAGTGTCATGTCATGTGGGACATTCCTGTCTTGCGCCAGTCGTTGCTTCCGTCAGATTGGCTGAGAGATAAAACACAGAACTTGTCTGGGTGGAATGTGTTTTTTTTTTTTTTTTAATGAATTTTGAAACCCGTGAAAGCTTCCTATCCATCCACACATGGAATCATTGAAAGGTACAACTTCCCTTAAAAAAATAAAATAAAAGATTTGTATCCCCTTAACATATAATAATATAAAAAATAATTTTTTTCCCTCTTCGCGTGACATTCAAACCTCTTCATTCCCTCAAATGCAGGCGAGGGTCTGACTTTGTTTTGGGCCACATGAGCCGGATGTGACGTGGCAAGACCTCAGGCGACGTCTGCGGTTGCAGCCGGCTGCCAGCGGACGTGCCGCAACACAACTCCAACCTCTCATTGAGGCTGTCAGTCATCCAGAACAAAAGAAATGGCGGACACAATCGTAAAATGCCACCAGAACTTTTAAGTTGTCCTCTAATTTATTTGCCGATGCTTGTAAAGACCATGTGTTGTGCAAAACAAGCATATTTTCAAGAAAAAAAATCAATGGACAAATCTTAATCTTATAATAATGAAGTCATATATATATATATATAGGAAAACGCGTATTGCATTCATTTGGAAAAAAAAACTATTTTGTCAGACTTTTTTGTTTTTGTTTTTTGTATGATTAAATTCTGTTTTGTTGAATTTTCTAAGTACTTTTTTCTTTTTTTAAAGAATATTTTTTTCTGTTTTTCTGAACATTTCCCCCTGTTTTTTTCCTGAATATTTTTCATTTTTTATACTTCCGTCCCTTTGCACCCATTACACACACTTCCGCCAGTTTTCTGTGTGACATGGATTGCACTCACTGCCAACAATGAGGCACTCTAAGCTTACCCCGGCTGCAGAGTATTTGATGAAGGGAAGATTCATTTTCCGCCTCATTTTTTGCTCAACGCTTGATTGAGCCTGCTATAGCGATGACTGTCATTTTTGAAAGTGATGTTAAAAGTTTGTGAAGCCCTCCACGAATGTTCCTCGTGCTTTCTGACAGCTGCTTCACATCTGTGTTTCATGAAGACCTTTACATTGGTTTGGGGCTGCTCCATCGATCATAAAAAAGGCGCAGCTGCTCTTGAAAATGGGACTCCCAAGAAACCAACGAGCACACACGCACATAAAAGAGGACTTGCTTGTCCTTCTTTTTAAGTGTTGGCAGCTGCATAGTCGGACTTAAAGCGTTTGTTTTGTGTAAATGCCGTGATGCCTAACGTGCCTTTTGCGTGTTCAGGCACATGCAGCTTCAACTTCTTCTTCTTTGTCGACTCTTTTGTTTTTCAGCAGCCGCCATGAAAATTGCCTCGTTCAACATCCAGAAGTTTGGACGAAGTAAAGTATCCGACCCGGAGATCGTTCAGATCCTGGTGCAGGTAACACACACTTTAATGTTCATATCCAAATATAGCCGACAGGATTTCAACTTGATTCATTAATATTTTTTAGATATTAAAATGTGAGCGGTAAAATGGATGGGTGGATGGATTCTATAATTAAATATAAAAGGACAACTGATTATTTGAAAAAATCTCTTATTGTTGTATTAAAATACTCTTTTCTTTTCTTTTTTTTAAAATTACATCTGATTATTTGAACAAAAGGAATAATGCAATGTTCTAAATTAAATCACTCTTGAAAAATGTAAGATTTAAAAATAAAAGATAGTTTTTGTTTTTCCATACTAATCACATATATATATATATATATATATATATATATATATATATATAAAAAAAAGCAAGTGATTATTTGAAAATTAAGAATTACTGCCTTATTATTGATAGTAAAGTTTAAAAAATCATTAGTACATTTAAAGAATATGACATCTTATTAAATATTTTATTTAAATAGTAAGAAATTCTGACCATTTGAAACCAAAACCATTATATTTTGTTAAATTAAAATGTGAAAATAGCCAACAAATTTAACATTGACTGATTTTTTTTTAAATTTAACGGAAATGTTGAAAAGTTAAAAAAAAACTTTTTTTTTTAAATTAAATTTGAAGACATAATACAACTAAATATTTGAAAACAAAGGACAAATATTTTCATTGAATTAGAATGTCAAAATATTCAACAGATTATTTAGTGATAAAAATAACATTAATATATTTAATACGTTAAATTGTAAGAAAAAAATGCAACAGATTTTTTATTGTATTTTTTTTTATTCACGATGGTTTAGGGTTTTATCGAACATATAAACATAAAGAAAACACATTACAAATTTAAAATATAAATTGAAGTAAAAACAAGAATAGGAAGAAAGAAAAGTTCATATGTTCAAAAGATTTGAGAATGAAATCCATCAGATTATTTAATGATTTTATTGAAATATGTCAATATTTGCCCCCCAGATTATCCGTCGCTATGACATCATCGTGATCCTTGAGGTGGTTGACGTCAGCGGCACGTCCGTCAAAACTCTCCTGGATGCGCTCAACACGTACGTCCGCCGTCCAAAATGCACTCGGGACCAAAATTAACTCTTTTACTGCCAAACGTTACAAAAATGATATATATTAATGTGTGTGTGTGTGTGTGTGTGCGTGTGCGTGCAGGGCCGTGTCTCCTCACTACACTTTGAAGATCAGCAGTCGGCTGGGACGAACCCGCTACAAGGAGCAGTTCATGTTCCTCTACAGGTCGCCACGATGACGTCGTCTTTCAGACGACGTCGACTCTAAAGAATTTCTCACGTGGTCCGCGCAGGGACGACTTGGTGGACCTGGTGGGCTCGTACCAGTTTGACGACCAGGTGACGGACGGCGGCGACGTCTTCGCCAGGGACCCTTACATCCTGAGATTCCGATGTCACCGCACAGGTGGGAGAAGTCAATGAGTGTGCGTGGGTGCGGTGCGGTGTGTGCGTTTGACGCGTGCGCGTGTTTCCCGCGGCAGTGCTGAAGGACCTGGTGATGATCCCCGTCCACACCAAGCCCGAGGACTCGGAGATCGAGCTCGATGAGCTCTTCGACGTCTTTCAGCATGTCAAGACCAAGTGGAGGACCGACGTGAGGGATATTTTCAGCATTCTTGAAAATTCAGTTTCTTAAGTTCTCCGGCTTCACTTGGGAACAATGAAATTTGATGGCCGAGTTTGAGTTGTCCTCATTTGCTGCAAACGTCACGCCCGCAACAGAACATGATGATCTTGGGCGACTTCAACGCAGACGGCGCGTACGTGTCCGAGAGAGACTTGCAGTCCATTCGCATCCGCAGCGATAAAAACTTCCACTGGCTGATTGGCGATGACGTCGACACCACGGCCAGCGTGGGAAACGCGCATACGTATGACAGGTAGGATGCAGAGGTGCTGGTGTTTTATGTTATGCTTGTTTTATGTTATGCTTGTTTTATGTTGGGTTGAAGTAAAGCGCTTTGTAAAAGCGCCGTATAAATAAAGATGACTTGACTTAAATCGCAAGTCTTTAACATTCAAGTTTCAAGTCATTGTGGCTAAAAATCAAGAAAGTCAAGTTTCACCATGAGTCTTTCAAAAGTCTTGTAAAGCAAAGTCCTAAAAAGTCTGTGTCAAGTCAAGTCACGTGACTCGAGTCTCCCAACTGTGGATGGACGAGAGTAGACGTTGACGCTAACAAACGGTGCCAATTAAAATGTCCTGGTTCCAGGATTGTGGTCTACGGAGACGACATGCTTCGCGCTGTGGTACCAAACTCCGCCAAACCCTTCAACTTCCAGAACGCGTTCGGCCTGAGCAATGAGCAGGTGCGTGGTGAAGCAGCATGTGGCTCAACACCCGAGATTGTTTGTGCCGGATGACAATCTTGGCTGTGCGCTTTCCAGTGCAGAACTGTGAATGCCGAGATCAACATAAAGACGCTGGGATTAATCTGACGCTTGCGTTTCGATATTGACGCCGATATCGTGCGTTTGTGTCGCAGGCGCTGAAAGTCAGCGACCATTACCCAGTGGAGGTGGAGCTGAGATCTCTCGCCACGCCACAAGAAGATGAAGGTAACTGCTGCTGATATGACGTTAGCACAAGACATTGACAGCAGCACAGTGACCTAAGGGTTAGCATGACTGCTTTACAGTTCTCAGGTTCAGGGTTCGAATTTCGGTTTGGGTCTTTGTGCGTGGAATTTACATGTTCCCCAATTTTCTCCCCTAGTCTAAAAATATGCATGATACTGTCACTGAAGACTCCAAATTGTCCTCAGGTATGAATTTGTTTGTCTGTACGGGCCCTGCGATTGGCTGGCAACCAGCGCAGGGTGTCGCCAATCTGCAGCATGACCTGATCTTGAATTCAATCTATGGCAAGAAAGAAAAAAAGCATAATTTCACGAGAGGAGCATCATCTTCACTAGATGTTTCCGAGATGCTTAGAATTTTCAAATAGTATTATAAGTGTTGTGACAGAGATTATCAACGGTACGAGTATAGACCCTTGTGGAACCCCACAGCCCCTTTTGCACCGCCTGTAAAAGTCACCGGTACCCTTCTGTGGTGGCATCACATAAACGATGAAAAGTAATCTGAAATATGCTTTAAATGTTGCATTATTTTGACAAAGTTTACTTTTGAGTCTTTTTTTCTTCTCTCAAAATTTTACCACTTTTAGGAAGAATCCACTGGTTAGAATAGAAAACTAATGCAATTTGTTTTCCGGTGAAATCTACCCCAGCAGGTCCGCATTTGGACAGTGAACTGCTGGAGCTGAAACGAGGAAACCTGCTGCTGGAGCGAGAGAAGCTCAACCTGGAGATCCAAATCCTGCAGATGCAACTGGCCAAGATGCAACGAGGGGATGAAGAAGAAGGAGGACTACTACAGCAGCTGCCACGGCGGCAGCCGACTTCTAGCTGCAAAATGCTCTGAGACGACACGCCGCTCGAGGCCAACGGACTCGTTCGAATCTCCTCCTCGAGGGCGACAGTAGAGCGTTTCAACATTATTCTGCTGAACTTGAGATGTCAACATACGAGTCGTTTCCAGCTCCACCAGTTGAATAATTAACATTTCCAGCTCAGCAACATCATAAGACCAACATGACCACTTTTACCTCGGGCCACTTCATGGAGACACCATTTTGTTCTAATCATCTGGTATTTCATGAAAAAAAAAAAAAAAAAGCTCATTAAACTATATCTTAACAAAACCTGAAATTTTTTAATATGAGTTTTTTTTATTTTTTTTGCCATCTGTATCACGTAGCTGTCCAATGAAAAACACGCAAGTCCCATTTGACGGCAAAGATCTCCTGCCAACTGTCATAATACAACTTCCTGGAGATATTCTGCCCCCTGTAGGTGGTTTGCTATCAAAGCTTACTGATTTCAATCATATACTGTAGATTTGAGGAGATTTCAAAACATTTTATTAGTCTCTTTACAATAAAATGTCCTAAAAAAAACCAAACATGTTAGATTTTTTTTCTTGTATTTTAACAACATCATTATATCTCAAATGTTGCCATTTTGACCAACCTTTTATTTGAAAATGGCTGGTCAGTGTTTATGACCCAAAAAATATCAGTGTGAAATCTGTGACTCCAGTTAACACGACCCGGGAACTGTCGCAGAAAAAAACAACAACACACTTTTAAGCCGGAGCAAAACAAACCGGACACGCTGCAGTCGCGGTAAACCCAGGCGGGAATCATCGGGACGATTTGGAAGGCTTCACTTCTTGCCTGATTTTTTGATGCCGCTGCCACCTGGTGGAGAGAAAATACAAGACAGGGCATGAGAAACCCTTAACAGCACAGCAGGTGCACCGGCTGTTGATGGGGATAGAGGCCAAGCTCTACTACATGGAGCGAGAAACTCTTCCTATAATCGCCTCTTCATAAACAGTAAACACTTAAATACCATGCCCATATTTGGAAGTGGTTGCTTAGCAGCCTACCAGGAAGACGCATGGTTGCTATTCCCACTGGTTGGTCAGTTGCTGTTTAGCATTCTGAAATCACTGCGCCAAACCCTCTCCTATTGGATATGTCACAGCCACGCTGCGCTCAAGTAAACCATTTTTATTGCCAATTTTGTTGGCGTACGCTCGCAGCTATTGCTCAACTGTATTTGAAATGTGTTTCCATTCATACCAAGTGGTCCTTTTCCAGAAGCTTTGGCCTTCATGGCCTCCAAGGCCTTCTGGTCCTCCTTCAGCTTCTGCTTCAAAGCAACTTCATCCTGCACACACATTTAGCACACTTCAAAATACTGAAATGGCAATTTATGGTACCATTTATTATGCACAAAACAATTGCATTGAACCTAATGCGTGCATAGCAATTTGCTAAATAACAAATGCAATGTAATATAATATGTTTGGGAAACTTACGTCATCCATGTCCTTGTTTTGTTTTTTGGGAGCCTTGAGTGGTTTCTTTTTGCCTCCTGGCAATGACATAAAATGCGTTATTGTCAACTGAGATCAAATCTGACTGCCAGGTATGAACAGAACAGAACTTCAATAAATGCATATAATTATTTGACATGTGCAATTAAAAATGCATTGTCGCCGTTTGGAGAGTTGTTTGTTTTAGTCTTATGCCTGCTCGTGCACCTCTCGTTAGCAAGAGCTAACTAGCTAATCAACACATGCAATCACGTTACAGTTAGTTTTAATGTTATACTAATAAGAATATATGATGCAGCGATATAAAACGGCGTCTCACCTTCCCTGCCGGACATCTTTTAGCGTTAATATGAGCGAAAGTAGAAAAGGGTGGAGCGTTTCGATGATAATGTTGTATTGCCTCCAATCTCGTAGCGAAGAAGTCGCGCTGTAAAGACCCCACCACGCCAGTAAAACTTTTAACCCGGAAATAGAATCACCATCATATGCCTGATCAAAACTTACATGCTATCATCTGGCTAGCTGTCTCTTTTCGCATTAGAATGACGACTTTGGGACACTGGAAAATATTGTCCCAGTGACATGTTTGTATCGGAAACGCACAAGAATACAGGTATATTTGCTTTATATATAAATAGAGCACATGACAGAGCAAGACCGGGACGTGATGCTAAATGCTAGGTTGCTACCATTGGAAATGGGTAGAGGGCATTAGCAGCAGCTAGTCGGGTAATTAAAAAGGATGGACAGATAAATATTGTTTGTGATTACACATTACTGTCACATAAGTACAAGGAAACGAAATATAGAATGCTAGAAGTGCATAAAATAGCATACTGGGTGGACCAATAGTAGGTATTCATTTTTTGTCTTCTTTTTTTTTTTTTACAGTTGCAGTGAATACTGTCATATAATGATATAAATTGAGTAAAAAAAAAAAGAAGCTGTATCATACAGGTCGCGAAAGAAGGAAGACCAAAATAGTTGTTTTAGCATGGGAAACAAGAAGCAAGATGCAAAAAGTGGTAGGCAGAACAAAGATTCAAGCAAACGAAGGGAGGATTTAAGGTTACATGAATAAAAATCCACTCTTAGGGAAGGTTGAAACTTGGAAAGAAAAGATGCCAGAAAAAAACTAAACGAGTCGATGTAGTCTGTTAGGATGCTCTCCCTGATGCTAAAATGGTTGCCTGCATCTAACCAATCACTTACAGGTGGTATCTCTGGAGCTGGGGACAAATTGCAGTTCCGATTCTTTCCATATTGCAGTTCCGACTCTTTCCATATTGCACTTCTCAATGAGGTATGTTCCCGTTAAAACGACACTACAATAGACCACATGACAGTACATTGATGCGCACTGTGTACGCTGTTCACGCCAGGTACCGAGTTCATGGCTCGGGCTGCTGGTCCCGCCTCTTCCTGCTCGGACCCCTGCCGGTCCGGGCGCACGCGGTCCGGACCTACGCCGCTCATCACCAACCCACTGGCCCAGGCCCGGCTGGTCCTGATGTGAAGGAGCGAGTTCTGTCTGCCTTACAGGTAAATAAAACACTTTAGAACCTGCCGTTTTTCACAAAGAAAATAATGAAAAAACAATGGTAACTTCAATTATTTCATTTGGTCCTTTTTTTTTGCAAGGCAAAATTTGAGTTATGCATGAAAGAAATACTAGTAATTAAATATTATTAAACCACTTTATTTACTAAAAGCCATTTTACTTTTACTTTATTTATTTATTTATTTATTGTTGTCCAGCATGCTGCTCGGTTGGGGCAGCAGTGGAGCCAGAAGTCTGCTCTGATGGCCGCCGCCACAATGAACAGCTGGTGGGAGAAGTACGAGGAGTTTGTCGGCCTCAATGAGGTCCGCCAAGCGCAGACCAAAGTCACAGAGGTCAGAAACAAAAACCCAGACTGGACTAAATTCAAAATAAAAGCCAAAAAAATGCAGATTTGTTTCCCCCCACTAATTTCAAGCCAATCACAAAGCTTATCCATTCTGGATGACGTTGCAGGCAGAGGCGGCATTCTTGACGTCAAGGGGGCTTGTTCGCGAGGCGCACGGCAGCCTGGAGGCGGTGCAGGGTCGGCTGAAGGAGGCGCGGGCCCGCCTGGAGCGCGTGTCCCGGGAGGAGGCCGCCTACCTGGAGCTGGCTACCCTGGAGCATCGACTGCTGCTGGACGAGCGGCGCCTGCGCGCGGCTCACGGGCACGCCGAGGCGGCCGAGCGCGAGACCTTCGCCTCCTTCTCGGCCGCCGTGCGCGGGAGTCACGAGAAGGAGCGGACGCGGGCCGAGCGCACCAAGAACTGGTCGCTCATTGGGTCGGTGCTGGGCGCTCTCATCGGCGTCATGGGCTCCACCTACATCAACCGCGTGCGCCTGCAGGTGAGGATGCGGCAAGAAAGGGCTTGGCTTGCGTTCACTTGCCTGTTTTTGTTGTTGTATTTTTGTAGTTGTAAGATTAGTACAATTAGTATATTGATTGTAAATATTAAAATAAAAATATTTATGCAATCAACCATCTTAAATATACATGAAAGACAAGACAAACTTTATTAGAAAAGAAAAGTACATACATATATATATATGTAAACAATTGTACATACACAACAAAATATTTCTTTTTCAGCTATGACATCATTTTTGTGCTACCAGTATTCAATTTCAAAAAACAAGATTACGAAAAGGGTCTAGGAAAAAGTAAAACGATGAAAAAAGCAATATCAGTAAATAATTGTTTAATTTAATTTCTGTAAATTATAGCATAAAATATTAATTAAAAATTAAAAAAATGACTAATATGTTTAACATTTATTATTTTTATTTAAAAAATAATTGTTTAATTGGTTTATTGTAAATAATAAACAAAAATATTAATACATATTTTTTACATATATTAAACTTGTTTTATGTATTTTAGAAACTGGTTATTTGTTGTAAATGATCAAATCAAACAATATATATTTTTAAATGTTATTAAATAATTGGTAATCTTTTAAAACAATCAAATCAACGCTATTACATTTAACAATTTGGAATTTATTTTATTGTTTGTTTGATAAGTAATCTTTGAAAATTAAATAATTTTATATATGAATGAAGTAAAGATTTTGCTAATTATTTTTTTTGTATTTCATGTTTTGCAATACTTTAGCCCAATAAACATTATTCGTTTTTACTAATACATGTTTTTACTAATGCTACACAAATTTTACTTATTTTGAAATTAGTTTAAAGCTGCAATATGGAACTTTTTTCCCAAAAATAACTTCACAGTGAGCTTTTTATTTGACCATTTATGACTCATATGCCTTCTAGTTAGTAGATTAATACCTTAGCTGTTCACAATGGGTACTCCTGCAAGCTTCTGGCCAATAGTTTTCAGACTGCAATCGGGTTAGAATTTGATGTGCGTGGTGTGTATGTGAAGAACGGTATGTGCAGTTTCATTTTTTGCCAGCAGGTGGCAGTAGCGATTCGAAATGGAATATTCTACTTCAGTAGCTTTAAGTAAAAATATGACTAATTATAATGTAATCATAAACAATAAAACAAAAATAAGGTGTTAGTTAGACTCAAATAATGTATTTGTTATCATTTTAAAATATTTAATATAAATATATGAAAATTATATTATTCATGCAATTAGTTTAAAACAAAATTACATTTGTTATAATTAATTGAAGAAACAGTTGATGATTTTATGTATTTAAAAAATATATTGTCATATAAAAATATATACCATAAAAATATTTATATTAAGTGTACGTTATCTTTTTATTCACAATAAGCTGTTTTGCATTTTCTTTTTCTTTTTTAAACTTCAATTATATGAATATAAACTTTTATAAAAGCTTTCAGTGCGTGTGCATGTGTGTTGTTTTGTAGGAGCTGAAGGGTCTGTTGCTGGAGGCCCAGAAGGGTCCGGAAAGCCTGCAGGAAGCCCTCCGAATCCAAGCCGGGAACCATCGCACGCAGCAAGACGAGCTGGGGGGGCTCATCGACAGCCTCAGGGTCTCCCTCCGGGGGGCCGCCGTCGCCGTCCCTGAGGGCAGCGGTCCTCCCCCCGCCGACCGCTCGCCGCTCCTGGAGTCACTTTTACCCCAAGTGTCGGAGCTGCGGCAAAGCCTCGGCGGGGTCCGCGGCGAGCTGTCCCACGTGAGGAACCTTCTGGAAAGCGGCTCCCGGCGGGGGTCCGAGTGGACGCCGGGCTCTGCGGCGGAAACTCAGAGGACGCTGGGCGAGCGGATCGGCCGCAGCACGCTATACAACGCCGCCTTCGCGTACACGGCCGCCGCACTCACCGTCACAGCTATGTACGCGCTACTCAGGGGAGGAGCTTAGAGGCGGTCACCATGGTAACACCGCCTCTCACGCTGCAGGAGTTAAATAATAATAGCAAAGGTGTTGGGGGGGTCACGTGACTTGTCTTCAGTCAGGCTTTACTCGGCCATTTTAGGACTTGAAATAAAATATGTGACTTCAACTTCAAGTAAATGACGTCAGTCTTAAATGTTTACATTTAAAAATCATCATTTTCAAGAGACATTCTTTAAAAAAAAAAGTGTAAATTCTTGGGGGAATTAAAAAAACAACTGACATACTCCTTGTGAAATAAGATGGAAAAATAGTAAAATTTGGGCTTTTGCAAAATACATTTGTACCGGAAAAAATATATATGTATTACGTTTTTTCCCCCTAAAAATTACCTTTTTAAAAAAAAAAATCCAAGAAAATGTGACAGTTCTCGAAACAACACATTACTATTAGAAAAAAAACATACAACTCTTTTTCAAAATTAAAGTTTTTGAAAAGCATTTGAGAGAAAACAAATCTAAACCATCTTTTTTTTTCAAGAAAGTGTGAGTTGTTGGGGGGAAAACAAACAAAAAGTAAGATTCAAGCTTTTTTCCCCCCAAATTACGTTTTTAACATTTATCAAATTTTGGAGTCAAAATTACGTTTTCAATAAAGTATTGTTATCTTTTCAAGCGAACCATTGAGGTTAAAAAAAAAGAAGTTGGGAACAAGCTCTCAAAAAATGTTGACTAACGTTACGTGAAGTGCAAATTGGCTAATGTGCGAAAAACTCTGAACTTGCTTGAAACTTGAGGTAAAAAAAAGAAGAAAAAAAAAGAGTTGAGACTGACTTATGATGACTTCCCACCACTTGTGCCGAGTATACTACCTTTGACGTCACTTTGCACTGGGACCAATCACAGACTCACAATTAAAAATGAAGACCAAGCGCTGCTTTGCTTGTTTGTGAGCAGCAGAGGGCAGCAAAGACACTAATTAAGCTTGTCAATGCTGTCGAGGTAACACTTTTTTGTGTTCACACGACCACAGATGATTAAAAAGAATGTCCATCATAAAAATGTCTTTGAACATTATTCCATTTTACTCTATTTCATATATTTACCATTTTGCTCAATATAGGCTTTTCTACTGTAATATATAAATGTCTACAGTTCACAGTGTTAATATTCTTATTCTTGCACTGGCGTTACAGTTAAAATACCTGTTATGTTTTTTTTTTGTTTTTTTTTACAATTTAAAACACTTCCCATGTGTTTTTTATAACCTGCATGTGGCATATTTTCACCAAGGATCAGCAATTCGTGTAGACATGTTACGACATCACATGTTGATAAATTGTGTCGCTTTAGGGGCAACGCTTTCACTATTCATCTTTGACATTTTTACATCTGGCTGAAAATGACTTGAAAGTGCCTCCAAGTCATGTACAGAGATTAAAAATATGTAACAGGTTATAATAGTTCACTCACACATTTTTTACAGACTCAATTTCTTGTTAGTTGTTTAATTTCATAATGGGTGGGTGAGAAGGCAATAAAGACACAAGTGTTTGTATATAGCATGTTACAAAGTAAATAAAAAAAAAAAAAAAAAAATCCTGTTCACTTCAAGTTGAAATGTGAAAGTGAACTGAAAGATTTGTCAGGGTTTCGTCATTGCTGTGCCGCCTTCCGTTACGTTTGAACCGACGCTATCTTATTTCTGTATTTGCGCGTACGTGCGCTGGTAAATCCTCTGCAGCAGCTGCCGAGGTTTTTCTTAGCACAATCATCATTCCCAGCTCCATCTCATGCCGGCTGTCAGAGGAGATTCACATTCGCACCTATTGGCCAACGAGGCAGCTAGCAATTTGCTCTGTGAAATTAGATTTACCCCCCCCCCCCCCAAAAAAAAAGATTGATGTGTTAATTGATGCTTTTTAAATGTTCGTAGCTCAGCAGTGCAGGTGCAAGGGGGGGGGGGGGGGGGGGGGTTGGAGGAGGCTCAAGTGGGCGTAATACGCACACTTGTGGAACACCAACATCATGTTTTTTACGTGTATGTTCATCTGTAGCTGCTTATGCAAAGCCTCGTTTCCTTAAATAGTTTTTGATGGACATTAATTTAGGTACGCTATGCTTTTATTTTCTTAGTTTTTTTCACAAATTTGGTAAATTCTTACTTCAATTCAGTGTTTTCTGAACGGCGTTAATAAACTCGATTTCAAAAGCTCTTTTTGCCCTTCTGCTTACAGGTGATGATGTCATCATGCTGCAATGTCAAGCGGATCAAAAGATATTGAAGCAGGAAGGAAGTTTTCCAGGCGGTACAGTACGTCACATGGTCACATGGTCACATGGTCACATGGACATGCAATTCAGGTCGCTGTGTGTGAATAAACACGGTAGTCACGCGCTGTGGATAAAAGCCCTACTACTTTGTTTACCACTCCTATAATTCCCAGAAGGCCGTGTTTTATGACCGCCGTGTTTTTTGAATGGCTCCCAGTGGTGACATTGTTTGTTCCTGTGGAAAAATTTCTCACGTAGGCGTGCGTCTTCGATGTTGTGATTCCAGTCGAGTTTGTCAACAATCTGCTCCTGTGCACTTTGTCCAACTCTTGCTTTGCAATGAACTAAAGCCATTTTTATGTTTAAAGGATTGGTCGCAGGGCACGCATAGATAAAGCACATGTAGGCAAATGCTGTGTTAATGTAAACAAAGGAATGGGAAATTAGAATTGCAAATGATGACTTGGATAGAAAAAACGATGTCAGATTCAAATGATGGCAAATGATGATTGGTCACCAGTCCCTTCAGATACTCCACTGTCATGGCTGCTTAGAGCGCCTCGTTGTCAGCCACGAATGCTGACAAATCTGATGGGCTAGCAAAGCCTTTGGACCGAGGCTGTGCACTGGCACGGCCGCTTTAGAGTGCCTCGTTGTCAAGCCGGTGAGCTGTATTCCCAGCGAGCGCCGGGTTTGAACGGTGACATTTTTGTGTTTCAAGCATGTCGTTTTGCGTAGCCGTGAGAAACATGCTAGACTAAGTAGCATCCATTTTTCCTTTTCACAATTTTGAACCCTCATATTTGGCGATTTAAAAAAAAATGTATCATAGAATTCTGGCAATGTGTGAAATTTACAACACATTTTTATTTCCCCAAAAATATATCTCACCGCACAATGCACAATCTGTCCATGTTGTCTTGCTACACAACTGGCAAATGAACATATCAAGTGAAAAGCACATACAATTTTTTGAAGGGTTGGATAAGAGGACAAAAAAAAAAAGCAATGATAGTCTGGAAAAGGGACGGAAAATGACATACAATGCATTTGAAGGTCAACGAGTTCAACTGAGTAAGGGATTTGTGTGTGGGCGTGCGTGTGTCCATCTTTGCTGACGCAGGATCATAGGATCAAAGATGTGAGAATGTCTAGACACGTTCGTGTGTGTGTGAGACTGTGAGTGTGTGAACGGAGCTATAGAAATGGGGGGGGGTCGGTCATTTTGTTCGAAGCGCCATGACATTGCATTGGTCTTTTCTGCATTTCAATGAAAGTTTACACAGTGGTGTATGCTTAACTTGCCTACGTCAACTTGAATCATCACCTAAAGATTTTGTCACGCTGCCAACTGTCCACTTTCACAGGACACGCACATGCTGGATAGTGGATTCAAATTAGGGATGTTCGTTAACACTTTTTTTTTTTTTAAACCATTAGCCTACTGTACAAGTATTCACATTTTGAATACTTATTATGATACAGAGCACCTTTTGGGAGGATTTGAGTTGATTTTTGTGAGAGAGAATTTTTTTTCAAAATGAGTTCTTGCACTTAATGTTTGTTTCTCGTTCAAAGGGACCCTGTGACTGTATGCTCCATATGATTTATTTGGTTGTTACTAACATAACTATGAGATTGAGATTCCAAAAATCATTTCCAGTTTCATACATTTTGTAGAAACTCTATTTGTACATACGCCGCCATTGTTGTTTGCGTGACGTATGAATGGCGCTGCTCTCTCGAAGCAAAACGGTGCGTTCGGGAGAGTGCCCCTCCCCCACGACGTGCTCTCGTTTTTCAATGCGTCTGGGTGAATGACGACGAGAACACGGCGTGGGGGAGGGGCACTCTCCCGATCGCATCGTTTTGCTTCGAGGGGAGCAGCGCCATTCTACGTCACGCAAACAACAATGGCGACGAAACAGGAAATTCGTTTTGAAAAATGAATCTCAATAGTTATGCTAGTAACAACCTAATAAATCATACGGAGCAAACTTAACATTACAGTCATGGTTCCTTTGAACAAGAAACAAACATTAAGTGCAATAACTCACAAAAAATCAACTCAAATCCACAAAAAAAAAAGATCAGGCCTTACTCATAATGTAGTTTATTGCCATATAAGATGCAGTGTATATAAGTATAACTAAGACAAGTCTGCTATCTAGTGGCGAATGCTGATATTACAACTTCAACTCCAGTTAATCCCTGCAGCGATTCGGCATCCGCGGATTTCCACATGGGCATTGGTCGTCGATTACTCCGCAGGCTATTAAAGTCATATCATCCATGTAAGATGAAACGTCCGCAGCATGTGTATTTCGTAACTTTACAGTACATTGCCGTGAATTTTTTTCACTGAGAAGTCGTGTCCTCGAAAAAAACCCTGCACTCAGATTTCCCGCTGCATATTTCCCGCTCGCATGTCAAAGACATCTGGAGGAAGAAACCACGGGCCGGCGTCCAATCGTTCCGAACAGCTGAGTGGAATACGACACGGTACCGTTCTGTCTGCTGAGGTTTTCGGACAAAAAGGTTTCGACTTGAAAGTGGAGTCCCCTTAGCAACACTGTTTGACTGCAGTGTTTGGAGAGTGTCGAGACTGATGGCAGGTGTGGCCCGAGCGGGCTGTTGTTGTAACTCTGACCCTCAAGAATGTCCAAACAAGCCTCGTCTTTCTCTACTTCCATTCGTCACCTCACTCCATTGTAACTCTCACGCAGGGCTTCATTTTCATTACGTAACATATGGAGCAGCCATTCTGTACCTTGGCTGACACCGATTCGAAGACGAAGAGGGAGAGAGACACTTGGAAAAAGTCCCTTTGGCTCAGCAACATGAAATTTGGTAGGCATGTCTATCATGAGAAGACCCACAAAAAAAGTCTGAAGAACTCGTGTCTTAATACATACAGGAAGGGAACCATTTTGGTTTGAAGTGACCTTTTTGGTCATTTCTAGTCATCTGTGAAAGATAAAATGGTCCAAGCCATTTAATTTCTTTTAATTCAGCCCCCTGAAGCCAATTTCACATCGTTTGTTTGGTGTGTCCATCCTGAGTAGACAAGGTGGTTATATAAAGTATCAATTTGACCATTTATCATTGAGGTACTCTTCATCAAGATTTTCTGAAAATGTCCTCGCCAAAGCCAGTTCTACGTTACAATATGAAATTTGGTGGGCCTTTCTATCATGAGTTGACCCACCAAAAAAGTTTCAAGGACCTACGGCGTAAAATGAACAGGAAGTCAGCCATTTTGGTTTGCAAGATGGCAATTTAAGGCTAGATTTGTATTTATTTATTTTTTGAAAATTCGGCTCCCAAAGCCCGTTTGACTGAACAATATGACATTTTATGGTCATGAAGTCAGCGATTTTGGTTTGAAACCGCCATCGAAGAGTGCAAGGGATCCAATTTGAAGCACATATAGAGAAATGAAAAGACCCATGTCATTTACTGTACGCACCAGAAGCTATCGTAGTTGTGATTTATGATTGAGATTAAGGTGCTTGTGATTTATGGTCAGAGGTAATTCTAGAAGAAAGGTTATGATTAATGATAACATGAACACATTTTTCTAACCGACGAACTTGGACCGTGTTTTTTTTGGTGGTTTTTTTTTTTTCAAACTAAATCCTCAACAACTACTGTAAATCAGCTGCAGATTACTAACAAGCCCATAACAATAAAAACAAGTGTGGTCAGTGGAAGAATCCAAGATGGTGACTTTGTAATTATTAACTGCAAACTATCAGCAGGAATCTTGCAAAAGTGACAGTAAAAATTGCAACACATCACGCGGATTGACCGAGCAATGGCAAGAGGAAATGGCAAAAGGACAAACAGGAAGTGAGGAAAAGGGTGAAATACTGTAAGTTGTTGTACACAATGATTGGCGGCAGTAAACAATGACATCATCATTTCCAGCCAGTCCCAATGATTCTTCTTATGTAAAGAGATTATTTATGTAATATCTTAATCCGCATTGTAGGAAGGAGCGGCATTGGGGTGGGGGAGGCATTTAATGGGTAAAGGGTCGACTTTTATACCATTGAAGTTATCTGATGAGAATCTTTTTAGTACCAAATACAACAAATACCAGGAAATAATGGTGACATTTTGGTTTGAAGTGGCCATTTTTGGGTCATTTTGACCATTTCCAAGGTGGAATTTATTTGAGAGATTTAATATATAAATATATTTTATTTATTTATTTATTTATTTATTTATTTATTTATTTATTATTTATTTATTATTTATTATTTTTATTATTATTTTTTTTTTTTAAGAAAAATTCATCCCCAGAAGTGTGTTTGATCACTATCATGAGTAGACTAGACCCAATAAAAAAATATCACAAATGTTGAAAATCACCCGTTTTTGTTTCAAGGTGGTCATTTGAGGGTCAATTTGGTCATTTTCATGAATCCTACAATGATGAACTTGTCCTTGAGATTTGTTTGAAAAATCCTCCCCCGAAGACAGTGTTCTCTGTATTTCCCCCTCTCCGACAAAGGAAAACTTGTCCTAGCGATTTAGATAGATGGGTGTTTATGAAACATTAAAATCTTCATCCTTGCATGCGATTGGGTCAAATGTCTTACTTTGTTTGAAACTTTGAATCATCCAACAAGTTTGACCTCAACCCTTTGGTGAGAAAACAAACAAACAGACTGGCCAAGGCTTCTTTCGGTTCTACAAACCTGAAAGACTTCATTGCACTGACTGGTGCTGACTGATTACTCGAATCATGGCGACAAATCAGTTCATCTGGAGCATCCGTTGGGTGGGCAAAGTCGAGATGTCCATCGGCATTTTCATGAGACTAAAATGCGCCAGATCAAGATCAAAGTATTTTGTTTCCAAAAAGTAGGTCAATGCCAGCGATAGCGGAGCATATTGTAAAACCATTAAAACATAAAACACATTGGGCACGTTTTTTTAATTTATTTTGTAATTATTTTTTTGATAATGAATGACAAATGGCTAGTCAGCTAAGCTAACGTAAATAGCTCAGTATTCTGGGACATGAACGTGCCACACTTGCTCCATCACAAACAAATCAACGTGAATGCATGCCTATTTGATCCAGAGTGTCATAATATCTAAAAAAAAATCTCTATGCAATGGCTGCCTATGTTTTGACATATGGAAAAGTCCATAAATCTCCTGGAGCACACTTGATGGCGACGAGTAACATCCACGAGTTCGATGCGTTTGTGCGTGCCACTGCTCATGGCCAACTCAGTACATCCTGTTCTGCAGCCTTTACAATGATAATCATCATCATCATCATCTGATGTAAGGCTGTGTTTACAGTCCAGACATCTGCATTCCATTAACTTGGTCTTGATCTCCACATGATGGGCACTGACATTTAAACCATTGGCAATGATTTGAGCTAAACACTTGCTTCTTGTTTGACATTTGAGGTGAATTATTAGGGGTACCCAACAAAACCACCCTCCCCAAACTGCACCCTTGGGAAGAACGACTGGAAACTGGAGGGATTTGCTACTCGAAAGGCAGGGAAATATTTGAAAAATTGTCTAAAATGTCAAAATGTGACTTGACTCTATGTGTAAACAGTATTTGTGGTTTCAATAGTTTAAACAAAGTATATATATATTTTTTTTTAATTGTGTCAACAATAATATTTTTCTGTCTGTGTGCACCCGGTACCAAATGGCTAGCGGTCCGCGGACCGGTGTTTGGGCACAAGCCGCACCACTGCTCTCCCTCTTCACTTATGTATTAGAGTATCTTATATATAAGCGATCTTCGTTCACCATGGCAACGGGTGTGGGGCGGAGCGCGGCCGTGAGCTCGCCGCTGATTGGCTTCCGGCACGACCGCTCATGGTGCTATATAATGTGTGAATGATCGGCGGCGAGCGGCCACCTTCACGCCGCTCGTCGACGTCCAAGAAAGCTCAGCAACGAGACGGCAGACGAGCGACTGACCAGGCGGCAAGGCAAGAAAACGAACAGCGTCGCTTCTTTGTGGTGGAAAAAGCAGAAGAAAGTGCGTGACTGTTGAAATACCGGTGAGTGATTATCGCTGATATGATGGCTAGCTTGGGCTATGTCGAGTGCGCATGCGCAAGAAACCCACACAATGGCGTTTCTAGCTTGGGCGATTTTGCGCATGCGCGAGTGAGCGATTAGTGGGCTTTTTTTCTTCTCTACTCCACTAACATACTTCATTGAATAATATATTGAATTTATGTTTTTAAAAATCCATGTAAATTACCTTGCATAGTATCACACGCCATGCACGTGATGTGTGCCAATTTAAACAAGGAAGAAGAAGAAGAAAACCCGGCGAAAGTGTTGGCTTGGTGTGTATGATGTCACGATTATTATGTAACTTGGGTTGCGATGCCAACGCACCGAATATGCGTGAATCAGCAGATTTTGCTTTGGCTCTTGTGTGTACGCTGACCTTCATTTCACTTAAAATTATAAGAATTAGGAACTCAAACCACCACATTGAATTGCATGCGGAAAAATGACAATCGTTTAATTGGCACAAGTGTGATTTTCTGCTATTGTACAATTTAGCGTGTCAAGGCCATAAAGTTGCGCAACAGTGGGAGCGAAGCCAAGAAGCCATCGAATTGTAGTGCATGTCAGACAGTCACTTATTTTTATTATTATTGTTACGGAGGTTGTTAACCAGCGTTAGTGAGTCCACTACCCAACAGTCAGTAAAAAACAACAACTGGTTACTGGTAGTTAGTTGGCGTATGTGTCAGTCATTTAGTTGGTTAACTTACTCAGTAACTGTAGTTAGTTAGTTAGTTCATTAGTCAGTCAGTCAGTTATTTAGTTAATCAGTTTTGTTAATTATTTACATTGTCAGAAGTTCACAAACGCTTGGTCGACTGGTCCAGTACAGATTTCATAAACTAATACGAAGAAATCAGAATGTTCTTGCTTGTTTATATGTTTTTATATTCAATATTTTGAATTTTTATGGATTTTTTTTTTTTTACATATCTTGTTAAATCTTTGCATAAGGAATGGGTTGAACAAGACATAATTCGTAGGGCTTTTTAAAGTATTAAATAAATGCTTAATATGAAAAAATAAAACTAATTGAAACCAATTGTATCTGGCAGAGCCACCACCTTAAAAAGGCTTAAAGTAGGACCCTTGTTAGTTAGTTAGTAGGGGTGGGAATCTTTGACTGTTTCACGATTCAATTTTTGGGTCTACGATTTGATTCATAATCGATTTTTGATTCAGAAAGATTTTTGCTTCGAAATGATTGGATTGACATTGATTTCTGCTTCAATTTATAGATATGCAAAGAATCGTCATGATCTACTCCGGCCTGACTCGCTAATGCTAATTAGCGCGCTATTTGCTGCACTTTTATCACTCAAAAGAACGCTTCAGGAATGTATACAGAGAAAAACAACAACAAAAACTTTTATTGGAATAACTTGATCGTGACTTTTTCCTTCTAATGTGACTTAACAGTGTATCAGAACCACACTGCCCCCAAGTGGTCAAATCGTGTACAACGTGAACAGCGCTCCCAATAAAGGCACACACAAACAAGGGCAAGACAGTATCAAATAATTTCAATGAAATCGATTTTGGGACATTTAAAATCGATTCTGAATCGTACTAAATGAGAATCGCGATTCTTATGAGAATCCGATTTATTTGGCGTCATTGAGTACATTTGGGTCCTGAGGCTGCGTTTCAGCAATTCCGTGACAGAATCCTGCAGTTTGATCATCCTTGATCTTGTTGTCGCTTGAGGAACCGACAAAAAAATGCCCTTGAGGGGAAAGCAAGGCACAAAAAGTCAACAGTAGTTCCGTGAAAACATGTTCAGTTGCGAAACAGCCCCAAGGACAAATTGTCAACACGGGAACGATGGAAATGTACAGCGGCAATGCGGAAATGACGCTTCAGTCAGTGGTCTGGCTTCACAAGTCATTTGCATGGCAAATATTACCAGATGGAAACGTGTGCGCAGGTCAGATGGCGTCATCGTCGCCATGACGGACGAATCTCCGGACACATTCGGCAGGAAAGTCATCCGTGTTTGATGGTTTACAGAAGCGCCGCCGCCGCCAGCTGCCTTAAGGGCCTCGTTGGCAGATCGTTCCAATCCGCTTCTCCATCAGGCCCGGCGTGTCTTGCATGGCTGGTGGCCGAACGCCAAGCACCGGCAGCTGAACGAGTCGAGCTCGTTAATTCCTTATTGGCGCAATTCAATTGCGCTGATGTTGCTATGACAAACAAGTTGTGGCAACATATTGCTGAGTCATGCTGGGGAGGCGTGGCCTGCCTAGGAAAGTTCCATAAGCGACTCGGCCGTCGAGCTTGTCAAAGCGTGTTGTCACTATCAAAGGTTGATCAAAGAGGAAGGAAATGCCAAAGTGCTGGCGCTATAATCCGCAAACCGTCGGGAGAAGTCGGTTATGGAAAAAGTTACCATCGCAATGAGGAATCAAACGTTTGGAGTCATTGAGGAAGTTATGCCGTCTTCCTGAAAAAAGATTCAAGGGAAACTTGACTCATTGAGCCATTTTCAGATTTTGTCCAGAATGAATTTGAGAACTTCATTTTTCCACTTGCTGTCGACTGAAGACGACATCGCCTGCGCTGAGGAAGTAGGTAACGACCAATCATGGCTCAGTTTGCTGACCAAACCCAGAGAACAGGTGAGGCATGATTGGTCGTTACCTACTTCCTCAGCACAGGTGATGTCATCTTGAAAAGTGCAATGGATGTTTTTAGCAGATTAGCTCATTACGACCTCACCATTCACGATAATTGCTACAGTGTTTTGGTGCGCCAAATAGGTTTTGACACAGCTGAGTCATGCTGAGGAGGCGTGGCCTTGGGAAGCTAAAAAAGGGGAATGCGTTTTGTTGACGGCAATTCTTCCACCAATGTGGCCTACAGTTCTGATCGTGTAAAGCCTAATCCATACAAAGCTACATTCACAACAAAGAGGAACCTAGAGCTGTCTAAATTAATTGATTAATCAACAAGTCATTGATGATCAAATTAATCGACCACTATTTTACTAATCGAGTAATTGAAAGATTTAATAGAAAATGGTCCAAATCCTCTGATTTGAGCATATCAACAGTAATTGTTGACTGATTTGTGTCATCCTTCATGAAAGAAGACTGATCATCTTCTGTGTATTAATCAAAATAAGACATTTTCAAACAGGTTTTTATTTTGGAAAACAATGACCAAAACCGGTAAACATAGTACAACATTTTTTTTCCCCATCACTATACGAATACAAAGTATGAAATCAACACCAAGGAAAAAATGCTTTTGTAATACATTTTGATGCCAAATTCAAATGAATCCGATTAGTCGATTAATCGATAGAAAATATTCAATAGCGACAACATAACAACGTCAATTAATTAAAAAATTAGCAACAGAGTAATCGGTTATTCCCCAAAAATTTTTAAAGGGAAAACTCGTAGTAAATTTATGTTGCCTTCCAAAAAACAGAAGAAGAAAACATTTCTGCAGAAATGTGCATTAGAAGGCCACGTGAAGTCCAACTTCGCACACTTACAAAATCTTCAATATCATCAAAACCTCGACTTGGCCCCAATTTCAAATTGCTTATCGTGTCAAAATATGAAAAAGGGAAAATGGAGTTTGGCTGCCATGGCAAAGTTCTGCCGCCGTCCGAGCACAAGCGTTTAGGAAGGCCACGTCTTCCATCTTGCGACCGGCGTGGAATGAACATGTTGTGGAATGTTCCACATCTCCTCCTGAGCAGTCAAAAGTGGCTTTTGTTATATAAGCGGACGAGAAGGGGGAGGCCTCCATGTTGGATGGCGGCCAAAATGAGTTCCTTCCAGCGGACCCTCCGGCTGCCGAGCCTCCACTTTGGCTCCGCGCCACAAACCACACACAATTGTGCACGTCTATATATATTTTGGCCTCTACTTTTTTTTTTTCTCTCTCCTTGCCAACATGGCAGTTTGGTTTGGACGAAATGCTAAATTGGCTTTTACTTGTTTGATTACAAACCAAAAAAACTCATTCATATCCTAAATACATACTAAAAATACTAAATAATATACTACAAAAATGTGCTGAGCATGTTTGTGAAAGAGTGTGTTTGTGCGTTTCTCTGTGTGTGTGTGTGTGTGCGTGTTGGTGGTTTGTTCGTCTTGGTCTGGCCGCAATCTCCATTTCTGCTTTTTTTTTTTCCCGCATGAGCCAATCGGCACTCGACGTGACCTTGCCCGGCCGAGTCAGCGTGACTCAGCAGATTGCTGCCTCTGCCTGCAATTCCCAGCATGCACTGCTATTTAAATGTAGTTTTCAATGTGCTGCCATGTTGACCGAGTAGAGGGGAGGGCAAAAATGTTGCTCACAAGACACATTCGATTGAAAATAAATACATCAATAAAAGGGAGGACTGTGCAATTAATCGAAATGCAATTTCAATTGTTAATATTATTATATTATGTATATTATTACACTCCACAATTACAAAATCTGCATAATAAAAAAAAAAAGAGATTATTCCTAATTTTGAGTTGTTTAGATGGATACATTTGCACCTTTAAAAACATATATTTTATATAAACTAATAAACTAACTTAACTAATCAATTCTGTTTCATCCAAAAGGAACTTGCAGAATTATAGTGTTTCAAAGAATATTTTTTTATTTGTCTTTTTACGATTTTCTAGTGTTGTACCAAAAAATAAATGATCGTCCGACTGCACAGTGCACATGCTGCACTCCAACCTCAAGTTTTTGCCAACATAAATAAATAAATGTATAATATTATTATACATTCTCTTTGGTACAAAAGGAACTTTTCATAATAGTGTTTCTATATTTTTTTTAAAAATTGGTTTTAATATTTTTAAATGTGTAAATATTTTCTAGTTTTCTACCCCAAAATAAAAAATAATAATAATCATGATTTCAATTATTGCTAAAATAATCTGGATTATTATTATTTTTCATAATCGAGCAGCCCTAAATAAAAGTACATTATTATGTGCAATATATTTTTTGAAAAATGTATTTTCATGATCATTTTTATAATAATTTAATATAGGACTATATTCTAGTTTATATCGCACTTTGAAACGATCACCACTGCGTACAAAGTGTTGTACATGGAGAAAAAAATACAACAACATACAAGACAATAAATTCATAACATCAAAACCGTAAATACCAGTAAAACAATGCCGAGTCAAATGGCAAAATTAATTATTATTTTAATTATTGTAATATAAAAAGATGTTAATCATTTTTAATTTTAGCATTCCCATGAGTGAAATAAATGTTAAATGCGCGAGCAACCGGGTTCAAATGGGCTCAGCGGTGACACGTTTGTTTATGTATACTATGTATACTAGTATCGAATATATGGAACACAAAAGAATTGTCTTTCTTCGATTGACTGTCTTCATTTGCCAATGTTTGCAACGTGAGCCGTGTTTCGGTGTTTCCCGGGTGTCATGTTGCCATGTTTGAAAAATGCGGCAGCTGACAAGAGGCTTTCAGCTCACACGCGTGTGTGCGCGTGTGTGCACGTGTGCGTGTGCACGTGGCCGTGTTGTTTGTAAGCACGATCACAAAGGTGATGGTGGCGGCGATGTCGTCACCGGAAAAGACGAGCGCCCTTTCAAGTCGTGTGCGTTTCCTCTTTCTCCTCAGTCGACAACATGGAGCTTCATGACGAGGAAACGCTCTCTGGGGAGATTCTGCCTGTGGTCGTCATAGGTAAGGAAGAAAAGAATTAACACACACCAAGACAATGCACCTGCAAAACAAGGAAATATATTTGTATGCACCTGTAAAAGTAAACTCAACTCTAAAAAGTAAAGTTGTCTTAATAGGCATGTCGTCATTTCGTATGTCAAATATTGACAGCTACGCGATATATATGCAAACTATTTTACTGAAGGCGTTTTCCTGACACGAGGCGTGGCTGACAAAACCGGTCGATTCTTTTTTTTATTTTATTACTTTTTAAAAAAAAATTTTTTTTTTATGATTTTAAAAGAAAGACATAACCAAAAGCAAAAACGTTCCTTTTATGTGACAAATATTTTGTTTAAATTAACCATAGGGGCCACCAGCTCTTATAGTATGGGGCAAGTTTTTGTCTCAAAATGATTCACCCGAATGGATCAGTGGTACGAGTGCTCGTCTCCCATCCGTGAGGTTGCGGGTTTGATACTCACCCCTGGTGACCTACGGAGGACCAAAACTGCCCAAATTAAGAAGGAAACAAATGGCTAAAATAAAAGTGGATATAAAAAGATAAAATAAATGGAAATAAAAACTATATATATATATATGATATGATATGATATGATTTTTCAAATGTTTTAAACAAACCATAACATTCTGTGTACAACTACTTGCTCATCTGAGGACTGCATGTGAAATGACAAATTAATTGGTCCAACGTTATTTTTTTTAATTTTTTTTTACTTTACAAAATTGTCTCACGGGCCGGATTAAACCCCTTTGCAGGTTTGATCCAGCCCGCAGGCCGTATGTTTGACACCCCTGATTTACACGTAAAAACCAAAAACCAAATGTTGCGTGTGCATTTATCATGACTTTACACGTTCGGAACATTCCGCTGAGGGCCCGCCTTGTTGTCTCCGCTGAACAGGAACATGTCACATCCGATGTAATAAATAAACCAATCAGCAGCTTTTTCCAAATTTCCAAATTTTCAACTGAAATGTCGCTGCATAGTCTGGACTCAGTACAGTAAAAAATGTGCTTGTTTGTTTATATTCGCGCGAGTGCAAAGGTCGACGATAATGTGTCGAAACTTGCCGATTCATGCTCCGGATTCAAATGTTTCCGGTGATTTAGCGCTTGGGAGACGTTTCACAACAGCAAAACTCCAGTTGGATATTGTTGACTTGGCTCAAAAGTTCACTTTGAGGTTGTCAAGTGGCTTGTGAAAGTAAACGATGCCGTTTATTGGGTTAGTGGGTTGAGATTACGATTAACTCCTTCAAACCTGAAAACATGTAAATACGCTTTTTAAAATGTGTCCTTCACTTCCCAAAACGTATTTATATGTTGTTTCATTTAATGTTTTTATTTATTTATGCTAGAACATACAAAATGGCTTTGATGCAGCTTCTAACATGAAGAGGTGGCTTAAAGCAATGGCAGTTATTGCAAAAAAACGGCCAGCAGGTGGCAGCAGACTATACGAGATCAGCCAGGGCCGTGTTGAAAACAAGCTCTTTTCGACAGGAATGTGAATATTGCTGACACGTAGCTATATTCTAATGCTAATTGCTGCAAAACATAAACTGATAGAAATATGCTTTTTTCCTCGTGAATGAAGAGACTTTAATCTTTCTTTTGGTAGGTTCAATGTTTTTATAGCATTAGAACACAATATTCTGCAAGCCTTGCAAAATCAGTCAACATCCAGTAAAACAGACGGGAGCAAAAGGGGTTGCTTCGGTGGAAATGGCTGTGAGTGAATGAGTTAAATGTTGATTTTAGGGTTCGATATTCAAGATGGGTTCGAGTGAAAGAGATGGGGCTATGTCGTGTAAGGATGAATGGGTTAGTTTAAGGAGTGTAAATTGTGGTTGTGGTTAATCGGTTGACGTGAGTGCCGTTAGGTTTCATTTATGTCGCGCACTACACAAAAGGATTTCGAGTCCCAGAAAGGAAGAACAAAAAGTTGTTTGTGTGAAGTACAATAAGCCATGAGAGCGTCCGACACCCGATCTCAGGCCACACTCCTCTTACTCTGCGTTTCCCAGGCAACGGCCCCTCAGGAATCTGCCTGTCATACCTGCTGTCAGGCTACTCCGCCTACCTGTCGCCCGGGGCATCGCACCCCAACCCGCTGCTGCACAGCAAGTTGGCCGAGCAGCCGGGCCTGTCCCTGCTGGAGCAGGACCTGGAGTACCTGTGCGAGGGTCTGCAGGGGCGCTCGTCCAATCCGGTGGCCGTGCTCTTCGACTCGCTGCTGCTGCCCGACAGCGACTTCGGCGTGGACCGCACGTCCCCGCTGGAGTGGCGCTACGAGCCCGAGAGAGCCGTGCCGCACCTGGTGCTGGGCAAGGGGCCCCCGGGAGGAGCCTGGCACGTACGTACCTCGCACGGCCCCTCGGTTTGCCCCCTCGCCACGGCTTCGCAGACGAGTTGATCCGCGTTTGTTTGCTTTCAGGCCATGGAGGGATCCATGCTAACGCTAAGCCTCGCTAACTGGATGGAGCTGCCGGGACTGAAGCTGAAGGACTGGATGAAAGACAAGAGAAGGTGACGTGCGTTCCGACTCATTTGGGGCAATTTTTGTGCATGTGTCCTGGTGGAAATGTGAACATTTTTAGAATCCCGGAACTCGAACCCAGCAAAATGCACACGAGAACCAGGATAAAAAGCAGAATCATAAGCTACGAAAACCAGGACATGAACCAGAGTCAGTCTCAGAACACGACCAGAACCACAACCAGAAACAACATTTCACCCAAAACAAGGACACTAACCAGAACCATAATTAAAACCAAAATCCACAGCTGAAATCAGAAGTAAAACCAGAACTAGGATCAGAAACCAAACCAGGACTAAAACCTAAGCACAACCACTTCATAGCCAGAAACGGAACCAAAACACGGACACTAACCAGAAATAGAAATAAAACCAAGATCTGAACCAGAAGTAGCAGTACAACTTAAACCAAATTAATTCCATGAAAGCCACAGCTAACACCTTCACCTAAACAGGATCTGAAACACACTCAGAACCGGTGGCAACTCCAGGTCCAGAAAGTAAAAACCCTGCCACAGTTTGTCTTTAGCCCCTGGTGCTAGCTAGCTAGCACCCTAGCTAGCTCCCATGGTCCTCATTTACCTGCTAGGGAGCTAGCTAGCTTGCTAGGGAGCTAGCTAGGGAGCTAGCTAGCTTGCTAGGGAGCTAGGGAGCTAGCTAGGGAGCTAGCTAGCTTGCTAGGGAGCTAGCTAGCTTGCTAGCTAGCACCAGGGGCTAAAGCCAAACTGTGGCAGGGTTTTTACTTTCTGGACTTGGATTTGCCACCTCTGCTCAGAAAACAACCAGAAGCAAAACTGATTCAACAAAACTAGCAGCAGAATTACAAATCTAAATCAGAACAAGGACACTAAACAGAACCAGAATTAAAACCACAGCCAATATTGTAAGCTTGAACCAGAAGGATGAATGGCAGGACCAGAACAAAAAAAACGTGAAACGTGAAGCAGGGTCCCTAACGTAAGTGTTTGTTTTCCGCGGCAGAAACGTGCGCAACGACCGCGCCACGCCGGCCGAGATCGCCTCCTACTACCAGCACTACGTTTCCCAGATGTCTCTGGAGCACAACTTTGCCTGCGGGACCACCGTCACCTCGGTCACCAGGTGGCCCGCGGACCACCACGACTCCCGCGGCTGCTGGAGGGTCACGGGACTGCAGTGCCGAGAGGGGGAGGATCTTGGAGGTACAATTATCCTTGCGTGTTGAGTTATTTCAAAGATTGTTTGTTAGTCGGAAGTCTTAAGTTAGATGATGAAGTCGACGATGGTTGTCAGGTCGCAAGAAAATGGATATGGTCATAAGTACTTGAATAGCTATGCTAAGCTAAAGTTGCTACTTTGCTTTGACTGGTCACACGGTCATTAGCATTTTCGTATTCGTTTTGTATTTAGTGTTAGCACTTTAGCATTAGCAATTGAGCGTATTGTCGTCGAAGAGTTGGTATGTAATAGCATTTTAAGCTAATTGCTAATGTAACTGCTCAGCAAATATTTGGCTAACTATCAACCGTCCTCCACTAGACGATTCTCCCGTGGAGTCGGTGCCCTTCTCCCTGCTGGCCCGCAACGTGGTGCTGGCGACGGGCACCCACGACATCCCCGCCCGCTTGGGCGTGGAGGGCGAGTCCTTGCCCTACGTGTGCCACTCCTTCTGGGAGCTGGAGGGCGCCATCTCCCGCGGCGAGCTGGACGAGTCCTCGGACCCGGTGCTGGTGGTGGGCGCCGGGCTGACGGCCGCCGACGCCGTGCTGGCGGCCCACCACCTCAACACGCCCGTCTACCACGCCTTCCGCCGCGCCGTCACCGACCCGGGGCTCATCTTCAACCAGCTGCCGAAGATGCTCTACCCGGAGTACCACAAGGTCAGACGCTTTTATTACGAACTGTAAAAATACAATATGGCGCTAACACACAGTGAGGCTTTTTATTGTTATATTATATTATAAAAATAAATAAAATACAAATAAAAAAGCTACTGTGATTGTGGAGTGCATCTGGGAGGGATTTACAGCCTCTTTACTTTGTATCCATTGTGTTGTATTACAGGCTCATTAAAAAAAACATTAAAAAAAAAATTCCCCTCAAAGTTGAACACACAACAGCCCATCGTGAGAACAAGATACAGTACAGTAAAAGATATATTTTTATTTTTAAGTTGAAAACGAAAATAAAATGCTGAAGTGTATATAGTGTAGTATTCAGTGTTTATAAAAATATGAAAAAAATATATAGAATGTTTAATTCTTTACAGATACAAATAAAAAATTACAACTAAGGAGTTTGGAGTGCATCTGGGAAGTATTCGCAGCCCTTCACTGTTTCCACATTATGTTGTCACTATGTTCTAAAATGGAATACAGTAAATGTATTTATTTTTTAAGTACTGTGAATACTTTGCGCTTAATTATTCCCACATTTCATGTTATAGAGTTCTACATTTTCAATTACTCAAAGCAAGACGTGTCCTATGCGTATGCTGCCCCCTAGTGTGACCGTCATGTAGCGCAGCCACAGCTTTCAAACGCTGACCTTTTCCCGCATTTGTTTTCAGGTTCACCAGATGATGATGCAGCAGCAGCACCAATCCGCGTCGCCTCTGGACTCGTCTTCCTCACCTGCGCGCTTGTCCTCCTCTTCCTCATCCTACGCCGGCTACCTCAGCTTCCCGCGCCACCGCGTGGTTTCCTTCCGACCGGACCGCAAATGCGTCCTCCTATCGGACTCGGGCCAGCGTAGCGTGGTCCAAGTTTCCAAGGCGCTGGTGCTGATCGGCGCCCACCCCAACCTGTCCTTCCTTCCCGAGCAGGGCCGCCCTCTGGGGGTGCGCCCGGACGAGGCTGTCACCTGCCGGAGGAACCCCATCGACGTGGACCCCTTCACCAACCGCGTGGTGGCGGCCGACGGGCCCGGCATGTACGCCATGGGCCCCCTGGTGGGCGAGAACTTTGTGCGCTTCCTGAAAGGCGGCGCCCTGGCCATAGCCAGCGATATCGCCAAGGGTCTCAGGGGGGGTGAGGACGGGGGGGTTTTGGGGTCCTCGGACGTACGGGCAGACAAGTGGGTGGACGGGCGGGCGGCCGCGCTGACCCTCGCCAAGGTGGCGCGATCGTAGCGGCGGCAGAAGAGAAGGCAAAGGAGCTTTTCTCATTGTGCAATTAGATTTATTTTTTAAAAAGCGTTCAGCCTTTTTTTTTTTTTCTTTTTTTTTTTACATTTGTTTCTTTGCGGTGGTTCTCAAACTGGGGCCCACGAGCCGTTGCTTGGGCATCCGCATACTAATTCTGTCCAAATTTGCCGTGCGCTACTTGCAAAGTCACCTATCCTTTTTGTGCTTAGGCGAAATCCATGGCTGGCAAAAGTAATGCCTTGGCGCCAACTCGTGGCATCCTGTTGCCAAGGAACTATGGTTGTGCTCTAAGATTACATCCTCTGTGAAATTTGTTATTACCGCTCTTTAAGGAAAACAAATGAGTGATCAGGCAAAATGCATTTATTTTGTTTTGATGAATAACATTCAAATTGAACTATTTAGGAACAGAGGTGTCAAATCCAGGTCCAGAAAGTAAAAGCCCTGCCACAGTTTGGCTTTAGCCCCAGGTGCTAGCTAGCTAGCTCCCCGGGTATTCGGTTACCTGCTAGGGAGCTAGCTAGCATAAGGGGCTAAAGCTAATTGTGGCAGGGTTTTTACTTTCTGGACCTGAATTTGACACCTCTGTTAAGGAATGACTCTGTCATTAAATAAAACAAAATAGTCGCCATTCAGTTTTGGTTAGTTAGAAGAAAAAATATATAATAATTATGCATTGACAATATTTCACAAATTCTGCCAGAGCATGTAAACATATGAGAACAATTGTGTTGAAGTGAGGCCAGAAATGTAGTCCTTTGCCGCCATCTTGTTGCATGTGTAGGAATTTTTGGGGCATCAATTACTCGCGAGTCGCAAATATTTGTTATTTGCAGCACGGTTCCTTCTCCTGCACTGTGTATGTCGTATCATAAAAATACAAATAAGTACTATAATTGCCTATACAGTAGTTGCTACCAGATGGCAGCAAAGGACTACTTTTGTCCAAAGCTCCTCAATTCACTTCAGTATCAAGATGGCGCCAAAGCACAAAAACGGCACAATAGGTGAGATTTTCTTTCATTTATTTCCTCCACACTCCTACCAAAAATCAGCAACTGGACAAAACCACAAAATATGCCGGCAGGCTAATTAAATAAATTATAAAACGCAGTTACTGCTGCCTACTTTAACTTTGCCAAGATAAAATAATTATATTCTGGGAGGATCCCTGATAACATTTGTGGACCCAAAAAGTTTGAGAACCTCCGTTTTCTATCATCTGCTGGTAATTTTCTACTTATAAAAAATATATACATATATTATAAATTTTATATATACATATATTATAATTTTTATTTATTAAATTTTTTATTTTTGGCCGCGGCTAAAATGACCTCTTTGGGTTGCAGGGACTCGCTGGCGTGTGTGTACCACTTTAAGAACCTCTTCATCCTTATATGGGCATCACACCGCTACAACCAGGTCACATGACTGAAACAACAAAATAAGTTAGTCCAAACTGGAACTTGGAGTTCCTCCTTTTAAAAAAAAAAAAAAATGTATTACCTGTTTAAATGTGTTTTCATCGTTAGGATAAGAAAATATGCTGTATTTATATTCTTTCTTACAAGACCAAAGCCATGATTCAACGCACTGTAATGACTCGCTACTGTTTTGTGTTCATCTGACACTAATGACACTTCACGCCACACTAAATGGATTCGTGGCACTATTTACATGTGCTATCTCATACATTTGACAAAAATCATTATTTACACATTTCTGCTGACCTTCCTTTCAGCATTTATTTTTTATTTTTGCTGGCCTTCCTTTTTTTTTTTTTTTTTTTTTTTTTAACCTCTTTTCTGCCTTCTTGCTACTATGACAGTTTCCCCTTCCTTAATCTCACTTTGTGCTTGACACCAATTATCTGCCATTAATTCACCTGTGTATACCTACACAGGCCCACCCTTTGTATATACACCGAGTAAATATCGAGATGCTAATTGCTGAGGAAGCACATTTGACATGTCCAAATGAACACCGGCTAATTAGGTTAGTTCATCTTAAAATGGATGCCACACGTGGACATACACCTCACTGTCAGCTTGTACCACATGACTTCTCCAAGCCAATCAGCAGAGGTTGCAAATCCAGGGCCAGAAAGTAAAAACCCTGCCACAGTTTAGCCCCAGGTGCTAGCTAGCTAGCTCCCATAGTGCTAGCTAGCTAGCATCAGGGTCTAAAGCCAACCTGTGGCAGGATTTTTACTTTCTGGACCTGGATTTTCAACCTCTGCCCATCAGTACCAGTGTAGTCATAACATTTGGTATTTTAATGTAAAAATACTTAATATATTGTAATTTTTTAATATTGATTGCCTTTAAAACAACATAATTTTTGGTCATTTAAAAAAAAGTTTTTAAATGATCCAAATGTAATGTACCATGTACGTTTTCACTGAGTGCCCTGTTAAGGGTTATGTGTATTTTGTTAAATTTGTTTTTTACTTGAATCTTTTTCATGTGTAAAATATTAAAACACTGCATGGTCTTCATCAGGTTCCAAAATGAAAGCATGTCGTCGTATGCAGACAAGATAGACCTCGGGTCAATAGAGAAGATCGCTGGACCCTTAACTTAAAAGTCAATCATTAACATTACTAGAGGACAAAAGGGCAGTGGGACAGTTTGAAAAGACCTTAACTGAGCTAAGCTCATTAATTTCACTTTTTAAAAACAAATTCATCCAAGTTGTTCTCATTTCAGAACATTTTTCCCATCAGAAATATTATCAAAACAATTGTTTTTTGCTCTGCTTATGTTTTAGGTCCAGTTTTAACATTATTTAATCTCAGACATCATTTAGGAGCGTCGCAACAAAATGAAAAAAAAAAAGAAGCCAAAGAAAAATCTAAACGTGTTTTTCTAAGATTTGACAACATTTGCTGTTGATTGCACTATTTTGGGCGCTACCTTTTATGCAACAACATTTCACTTATTGGCCAAAGATGCAAAAACAAAACACATTTGTGCTTGTACTTGATTAGAAATGAGCCAACAATCCCAACTCGTTGATGTTTGTGTTTATTCACCTTGTATGTTTAGTTTTGCAAAATTTGTCACTTAATTGGCTCGTTGTAGACCAGCCAGTCGTGCCTTCCAATCTCATGCAATGAATAACAAAATGATTAACATAATGAATTGTCATCTTCTATATGCACAAGATGATGTTTGTTCTGCAAATGGACATGTTTGTATCCAATCACATTGTGGAAATTAAAGGCACTTCTGTGCAAAGATACCGGTTTTGTGCGTGTTTACTGCCAGTAGTTGTGAAACTCTTCTTCGTTTGTGTCTGCATGACTGCATTATAATGCCCCCTGGTGGCCAAGTCGCTCACACCAGAAAGAGCTGCAATTAATTCATCATGATGCACAAACGGTTTAATTCGTTACTTTTCTATTTAATTATCCATCATCCACCCATATACAATATTATAGAGTGGTATTTTACTTTTAAGAAAAAAATAATAATTTGCGTTGAGTTTTTGGTGAGGCTGGATTAATGGCACTTGCATTCAGTTCAACAGGAAACGTTGATTTTGATTATTATTATCACTTAAACCATCGATCAAGACAACCTGCGGGAATTAGTGGTTCCTGACAGGATAGGGTGAGATCACAAAAATGTTAATTAAAAAAAAAAAGAAATTAGAATTACATGAATTATACACAATACAATAAGAAATTAGCATGAATTTGTCGCTTTATTATATTAAAAAAACCAATGTATCTTGTTAAGTAATTTGCTGATTTATTGAAAATATTTATATAATAATTATCCGTAAGGGGGAAAGGACCAACTAATGGAGAAGCAATGAAGTAGTGTTATTTCTGGCCACCAGGTGTCCCTGTTGCACAAGGCATAAGTCGTGCAGTCGTTCTTAAACTTTTCTCCAAGTACCTAAAAAGAATGCTTGAAACGCGAAAAAAAAACGACTTAAGCAGTGATTCAATTAAAATGGATTACACTTAAAAAAATCATTGCACCTGAGTAAAACTTTTAAAATAGGCACTTAAATATTAAATACAACTGAACTGAGGCAGCTCTAAAATGTATTGCATGTGCATTGTGTACCTAATATTGTGGCCAGGGAGTGTATGAAGAGTCCCAGTTAACACGCTGCAAAAACAAAAACCATCGCATTATTTATGTTTCCATGGAAACCAGACTGGGATTTGGCAGACCCCAGTGATTCAGCACATCCGCCCTGGTTGCCATGGTGACATTGAACAGTGAGTCAGCTTGTTGCCAGGCGATGACTCGGCAAAACACACACGCGCGCGCGCATTCGCACACACAGAGTTTCTGCCCTGTACAAAGACAATAAATGCTTTCTATTCTATTATGTTCCATTCTATTCCATTCTGTCGAACAGTACTCTGTTAGTTTTGACTTATTTAAATGAATTATAGCTGACTAATAATTTGACTGTTTATTAATCACATGTTTCTCCCCGCCCCTCCGGGACGTCCCCACTCCTCGCCCCACAAGAAACACCTCCCTCCGCCATGCCCAGATACGCAACGTCAAGCTATCAGTTAGTCATGACCGGATGCGACGCAGACTTCAAAATAAAATGACATTTTCAACGAAAACAGACACGTGGTGAAATGACACACTAACACGAAAGTGATTAGCGAGCAAATACTAACGGTCGTAAATGGGGGGGGGGCTGTAATTCAGGATTTCATCTCACACACAATTTAAATGCTCTCATATATCCATCGTCACACAATGAGAGCATTGCAGCAGTGATATAAGTGAAAAACATTTTAATAATGACTGTGAGCGTGTGTGATCGCCCTGTGTGAGAGCGTTTCACTCATTTGTATGAGTTTTTCATTTGTGTAGGTATGAGAGCGTTTCAGTAGTGGGTATGTAGCAAATGAGAGCTGTCAGGGTACCTTTTTTTAACACCGTCATACTCTTTTACTGAAATTGAAGGAGATTTGTTTTGAAATTCCGGCAGGATGTAACAGTTGTTGGCTTCGACTAGCTTGGCGGGTTAACGAAAACCACACGCACACAAACGCACGCACACATGCCCCACACACTCTCGCTTGAGGTAAAGAAGAGGTCGGAGGACAACCCGTCTGTTGGAGCTAGTGGAGGAAAAAAACGGCGTCTGAAACTCGTCATAAGGCTACATCGACCCACCGCCAACAAATGATGACGTGTGGTTGTCTTTTCAGGATTAAATACTAACGAAAAAGAAGACGGGAGAACGGGAGAGAACGGGCGTAGAATTCGAGCGGCGATCCATGTTATCCACACTCGTAGTTACAGGTTGCTAGCGGAGTTAGCCACCTAGCCGCGGTTAGCTCGCCGCGAGTGGCCAACTTTTCACCGTTTTCCGGCCAAACTCGCTCGTTCAGTCCAGCAAAATGTGCTGTTTCTCGGGACGTGTATCCACTTGGCCGGCGGCTAGCATTGGCTGAGAGCCTCTCTTTTTTTTTCGTGTGTGTTTTTTTTCTGCTGCACTTTTCGGAGCTGTTGAATTGACCCCCCCCCCCCCCCCCCAAAAAAAAGAAAAGAAAAGAGGTGGACTTTGCCCTACGGCTGTTGTAACGTTAACCTCCTTCAAAAAGGCATCCATTGATTCTACCATTGGGAATATTTTAAAACTGCTTTTTTAAAGAAGACAAAGTTGTCCCGGAGGATTTTTGTGTGTGTTTTTTTTTTTGCCTGTGTGGAAAATGGATGCGGGCATAGAGAAGGAATGCAGCGCCTTGGGAGGTCTCTTCCAGATCATCATGAACGACATGAAGGTAATCGAGTTTAAATCACATTTAAATGGGATTTTCCTGGGTTTCAACTATAACAGCATCAGGGAAGAGAAGATTCATTCATTGTTTTTTCAGGATTGTCTGCCTAGTCCACGAGCATTGTTGGGCCTGCCTTGTGTTTAGAAGCAAAAGCGAATTGGTGAAAAGTCTTCAAAGGCAAATGACAGTCGCTGCTTGGCACCGCAGCAAACAAATAATGATTATTGCTTTTAGCAATGGCATTATCTTTCGGACTCAGTGATTGCTTTACTTTTTTTTCTTCCAAAAATACATTGGTGCCTTGAGATACGAGACCGTTTAGCCTTTTTTATTTGACTTGGGAGCGTAAACTTGGCGGCAGCGAACTCAACGGTCTTAACTAGCAGAAGTTTGGCATTTTAGTAAACAATTTTTCATAATTTAGACTTCGATGTGTTTATTACCACTCCCGGTTGAAATATACTGCCAAAGGAAACAAAAAAAATGACACGTTGTGTATTTAACATAAACCACACATCTTAGCCTTTATCACATCATGACAAATGTTCGATGATGTACCTTTTAAACTCCTTTACGCTCAAGTCGCAGATACTACAGTAAATTAGGAGCCTGGTGACTCCCAAGTGGATAGAAATATGATGATGATTATGAACATAATTAATTGCTGCACGTCGAATTAGGGAACACGTTCTATAACAAATGTGGATAAATAAATAGATATTGTGTAACAAAAAAATTTTTTGAGCCGGAAATGTTTTTTGATTTGAAAGAAGCGAGTGCATCGAATTGTATCAAATCTAATTGTGTACCACTTTTGAAACCCATCGAAATACGTATCGAATCTTCTTTATTGGAGAGCTATAACGAGAAGGAAATGGCGCGTTTACTGTACTGTCAAGGTCATTCGTCTGCATAAAGTCCTTGCTTCATCCCCTCTCAAATCCATCCATCAAATCAAATCGTGATCCCACTCAGCCGAACTGTTCCATTTTCAAATCAAACCCTCCTTGGATTCGTTTTGGAACCCCACGTATCAAAAACCTTATCAAATCATATTTCGTGGTGAGATGCACTTTAGTCGTTCATATTGTATTTATTCACCAGTGCACTGTTTGGGGTTAGTCCGATGCTGGCTGAAAAGATGTGCCAATGTAACACGTTGTATCTAAAATGACTCTTTATTTTTTGTTTTTTTTGTGATACATTAACTTGAACTCCAAATTTGACACTGAAAGGCAGTAGGTGGACTTTGGTTGCAGTTGTATTGAGTTTTCCAACTAGAATCGGGCCATGTGAAAACGGGGGGTAAAAGGGGCCAGCCAGGGTGGAGGGTAATAACATAAGGCAGCTTTTTACCAGCTGTGTCCTCTTTTTGATGTTTGTTAGCCGCGTCTCTTGCCTCGTCTGTCTGGCTTTTTAAACCCATAAAATGTGTTCTCTACCCTGAAGTAAACAATTAGAAACATAGGCAATTATTCTTTTAGGTTAATGAAAAATGTATAGTTATTGACGGGCATTAATTGCTTTAATAAAACCTTAACGCAATCGAGCAGCCCGTTTTTTTTTTTCACATTCAGAAAAGTCGATCCTAAAGGTCCACATTTAGTCACCTCTCATTGTGGAATATGAACACAACTTGAACAAAAAATATCTTGGCTTACGAGGAAGGTAAAAGAGCTTGTTGGGGTTTTTTACTTGAAGAAATCAGATTTGTCAAAAACAAAAAAGACCCCCAAAAATATTGCTATGTTCAGGAAATGCAGATACCTTTTACCAGACAGACATCATTTTTCCCTTGATATGTAGGACTTAATTCACATAAGAACTTTTATGAGAAATTATTTTGTTGATACTTTTATCTAGAAAAATGCTAATTCTCTGCTAAAAAGAAACTGTTACTTCATCCATGTTTTATACCTTTATTTCAACTTAATTTTTCAAAAAATACAGCCATATTTGACCAAAAATTCTGCATAATTTTTTTCTCCCAAAAATGCTACATTTCTCCAGACAAATAAAACTTTATTTGTTTAACTTAGCATTTTTTTCACGATTCACTTGCTGTGACATTTCAACTTTATCCTCATTGAATAATTGTTTTTTTAAATATTTATTTTCCTTGTAAGCGTAAATCCCCTTTGTGTATTTATTTATGAGTCTTGCTTCTGATATTGCTCATTGCACATTGATATATTAATGTTTATTTAACACACAACCGAAATTTGGATACGCGGTGAAGAGATTCCGATTGGCCATGAAGCGACTTTGAAATAATGTCGTGCGTAACGGCTTAGGCGTGTGAAACGTAAGACAAACATGGAATGTGGCACGGGACGTCTCGATTGAGGCTTTTGCAGTCTGGATTGTGACACGATAATGACACAGATGAAATTTCTGTCTTGAGAAATCCGACCAGGTTTGCGCAACGGCGGCTCCTCAAATGACTCAATGATTTTCATGGCAACGCTAAGATTTTTTTTTCTCAACACCTGTTGGATAAATTTCTCGTTTGATCACCAAGGGGCCGCCAGACGAGGGAGCGAAAATGAGGAGCTTTAAGTTTCACGCCGATGTCAAGCAATTTGTTGCCTACCTGATGGAACTTGTAGAGCGAAACCTGACTCATGTGTATTGGAACATAGCTGGGAAAAAGGTGTGTGCGTGTGTTAATGTTTGTGAGAGTTTGTGTGTGCGTGTGTGTGTGTGTAAACCAGACAGTGTTGTGAGCAGGGGCGGAGCTACGTGGTGGCCATGGCCACCCCAGGCCATTCTCTGGCCACCAACATATCAAGCTGAAGATTACGAGTATGTTGAGCAAGGTTCTGAATAAGTGTTTAATTTTTCCCGTGAAACCTTGACTGTAGATGGTACGATAAACAGGGACTTCTCGGTTACACATCTCAGTTGGGCATCAAATCTTGAATCGATTGGAATTGGGACTAACATTCCGATTGCCCTAGAAACGTTCGTATTACAAAATTCCGCCTTCCTGATTGGGTGCCGACGACCTGAAGAAGCTAAGTACTTCATTTCCCAGAATACCTTGCTTTATCAAAAGTCTTTGAATTGGTTGCCCTCACTTGTAAAATACACTGATAATAATAATAATTAAATTAAAAGTAATTGAAAGATTTTTACTTTAACGACACCAATATGCAAAATGAAAATGCAGGTAAAGGAATTGTGTCGTTCCTCATTTCACAAATGGAAATCACATCACAGTCTGCAATTTACTGCAGTGCTCCAATTTCAAACGCGACAGCCAAGTAAGTTTGCAGATTTTTCATCTGTAATGTAATTTTGTATTTTATCAGGACGGCCATGGCTTGCACTATTTTCATTGGGAACTGTGTCACATATTATAATTTACTCACCACTTGAAACGTGTCGGCAACAACACATTTGCCAGCGTGCGCGCGTTCATTTGCACGTGCGAGTCCGATTGGCGTCCATGGCGCCGTCCCAAGCAGGGCAGTCCCGCTCGCCTTCTGCCTTGTTGGCATGCGCCGACGGAACGTCATGTCGAATTAATCAGCCTTTCTGTCGGGGTAAATCTCTCCTCGGTGGCATCGTGACCCGATCGCTCACGATCAGTCTGGCGCAAATGCACCCGAGCTCATCGAGGGCGTTATGCTAATTAATTGCTGACAAATGAACAACTAATGTGATGTTAATCCGTGTACTCCGGCTTCCTCCCACATTCCAAAAACATACATTGCCAGCGTGATTAAAGATGCTAAAGCAGGGGTCTGAAACTCGGGTTCCGTGGGCCATTTACTGCCCGCTGGAAGATATTTTTCGTCCCCCCTGCTTGATATCAAAGTTTAAAGTTAGTGTGGCCCCCACTTTTTTTTTGCCGTGTCATTGCCCAGCACTTTATGGCAAAATAATTCACCAAGTGGAAGGAAAAGACATCCTGTCTCCTCGTCCCGATCATGTCTTTGTCAAGAACAACCCGTACGGTCTGCGGCGTTGATTATCTTCCGCTTACAATCATCGCGGCGTCTCAAACGAGGGGCCCAAACATGAGACTGATGGGGCACACGAGCGGGCGACCCCGCCCGCTCGTCCGCCCACCGTCCATCCCCTTGCGTACGTCCTCCTGCCATGTGTGCCGCCGCATCGTCTTCCTCTCCTCCCCGCAGTGTCATTCCAGCACTGCATCGGGATTCAATTAGTGCTTTTCTGCTTGTTAGCTGTTTACTTGAAAAGGAAACTGTCGCTCCCGACAACAGCAGACCTCCTCACGCTCCTCCTCCTCCTCCTCCTCCTCCTCCTCTTCTCTGCCCGCCGACTGAAATTGAAACCTTGTGAGTATGTAGCATGAGTTAGAATGGCAAAACTCCTACAACCGTGACTACTCGTACACCAGTAGAACCTTCGGATTGTTGGAAGCAATCCTCCCCTTTCCCATCTGTAAATCTTTATGAACTGTCACACAAGTACAAAAATGAATTAATCACTGTTAATATTAAGATGTGCAAACACTCAATCATGCCTTTAAAATGGCCAAGGCAGTTGCTAATTCAATTGTTTCACATCTTGGAGCAAAAAAGAAGATTACGGCACTCGAAAAGGACCCTGTCATGTGGAACCCATGCTCCCTGCGTTTCCATTGCTTGGGATTACTGGGCCAACGCTAGACGCGTCCTATTTGTTTTTTTTTCATCAAGATATTTACTGAAATGTATTCTCTTCGGACTGTGTAGGTGTATGTTCGTGATAGACTGTATGTGCTATGTTTTAGGAACAGCTCCATTGTAAACCCCCTGCTCTTTTATTGTTGCTTGTTTTTTTTGTGGTCCAGTGGTTGATTTAAACTTCGTCTGTTAAGACACTCTCCACCCAGGGAGTCGTCCATCCATTTTCTGTACCGCTTGTCCTCACAAGGGTTGCGGGGTTGCTGGAGCCTATCCTAGCTGGTTTCGGGCTGTAGGCGGGGTACACCCTGAACTGGTTGCCAGCCAATCGCAGGGCACACACAGAGACGAACAACCATACTCACAATCGCACCTATGGACAATTTGGAGTGTCCAATTCACCTGCCATGCATGTTTTTGGAATGTGGGAGGAAACCGGAGTACCCGGAGAAAACCCACGCAAGCACGGGGAGAACATGCAAACTCCACCCAGGAAGGCCGAAGCCCGGACTTGATCTCACAACCTTTTGCACTGGGAGGCGGACGTGCTAACCAGTCAGCCACCGTGCCGCCTCCAGGGAGTCGTGAGAATGCAAAATGTGTAACAGGCAATCAAGGACTTGTTTGTATCCTCCTCCGTGACATGCACTGACTTCCGTCATCCTCAAAATAGAAAAGTTTGTGGTTCCACAGGAGTCCCAGCCAGGCATATTTCTCACGGTGTCGGATCAAGAGATCCAACCAAGTCTAATCAGACCTGTTTGATCTACTTGACAATCTTTCTCCTGAATCAGCTATGTTTGGGATGACTATTACGGAATGTTCCACATGATCACGCTCAGGAGGATGTACACGGGGAGGGAGGGACGGAGGGACGGACGGACGGACATGAGTCAACAGGTAGCGCGACGGATGAGTGACGCTCAATGGAGGGTGGGGCTCTATGACACACGCACACACATACTGTGTTTGCAGCAGCACTCCTGTTTAAAGGCAGAGGGTTGGTGCACTTTAATAGACTCAGAGGTCATTGGCTATCTGGACAGTCAGACTTTTGAGTGTGGAGCGTTTGTATCGTAATGGTTTATGGTGATGACGAGTCCACCTTAAGACCTGAATCCACCCATGTATTGAAAATGGACGGATGTGCGATGAGGAACATTGAAAAATTGTAAATCATTGTACTGAATTCCTGATACTGGAAAAAAATCTGCAGTTCTTCAAAGGATTCTAATTCTGAAATGAAATTTAATTGTGACTATAAGATAATTGTGATCGGTGCACCCAGAGTTAAATTTGATAAATTTTTCGTTTTGCTATCATGACAACCATATGTAGTATTGGCTTGTTTCAGTTGATCAAAACGATTGAGTAAATTAGTGGCAAGACTGACAATAACATAAGTCCAATTTGAAATCTAAAATTCTATGTTCGATGTATCAAAGGAAGCCGCTATATTTGAGCAGATGGCGATAATGAGACCCACGTGACTTGAAACCAGGACTCGTCCACAGAGACGTCGGCACTCTGCGTTTCCTAATGATCGGCGCGATCTGGATGAGTGTGCGATGGCATCGAAGCCCAGATTCCAGCAGTCGCCGAATCCACTTTATGCTCATCATTTTGCAGTGCGCCTCCTCCGTTCGTGACCTTCCCTGAACAAACCATTAGCCCGATGTTGACATGCCCCAGCTGACTGCTTTCACTCCTTTTGTCCCGCTTTGACTCAACCAGCGCCGCTCAAACAAACCTTTCCAACCTGCTGTTTGAACAGCCGCAACTTCCCTCATGCCTGCTTTGGTCTCCCTCCCCAGACTACTTTAAAGCTCAGATACAAATGGAGGCTTCCATTCGTGCATACATTTTTCCAGCTGGATTTACGCTGCAGCTCCAATTGCGCAATATCTGATTTTGTTTGTCTTGTTCCATGTATATTTCAAGTCACACATTTGCCATCTGGCTGTGTTTACATGAAAGGAACACACGAAAACAACCCAGGCTCCCAAATTGAGCGTCTTTCAATGTAAAATTAACCAAGAGTTTTCCCATCACCTCTCAGATTTTCTTTGAGGTGTGATTGAAAATGGAAGAGCCCAAACACATTCTCAACCTCGTCTTCCTTTATATTCCCAATTAGCTGAAAACTTGTTAGCCTTCTGCTCTTGTTCGGTTTCAAACAAATATATTTGTGTTTGGGGAACATTTTTGTCGTGTGAATTGTTGCCATCCTACAGTTTTCGTACTGTACCAGATGCTGATGCCATCCTTCACCTAATTCAGGGGTAGCTAACCCTGGTCTTCGAGAGCCACTAGTCTGTTTTCCATCCAAATGTTTTGACATTTTTAAGCAAATTTTGTGAACATTTGCAAAACGGACATGCGACTTATGCCCGTCTCCATCTGTTCTTCTTTTGCGAATATTGAGGGAGGGGGGGGGGGCACTGTCGGTGGCGGCATACATGGAAAACAGGCGGGACAGCAGGTCTCGGGGACTAGGGTTCCCTACGCCTGACCTAATTACTTTGAATACAAGAAGCCGTGCTGCAGCCTAAAAGCCAACACAGTTGGAACAATGTTCCTCTTTTCCGTGTTCTGCCTAAAAGACGCTGGCGGATTAATGTTGAGTCTTTCTCTTTTACTCTGATCCAAGAGGCTTCTCTCTCTCTCCCTGGCCATCCCCCGTCGTCCCTCGCTGAAAATGCTAGAAGGCGTAGCAATTTTTCCTACACTGTGTCAGAAACAACAAGACTGTGGTTTCCTCTAAATTTAGTGCCAAGGGTTCCTCTTTTCTTTTAGCAGCTGGAACTCCCCGTGGAGCACGGTGGAAATAACTGTCACAGAGCCTCCACTCATTCGGAACAACGTGCTCCTGTGGCGTACCGGGTCATCCATCGGCTTGACAACTAAATGAGATCTTTCTTTAGTCAGTCACTTTGGATGTCGCCTCAAGTCTCGCCTCGGTCGCCTTCTCTGTCGCCAGTCACTAGAGTAAACAGAGATTAGGGATTGGAGGCTGGCGGCAGGTGACTACACACCCTGACTCGAGTCATTAATAGCAAACCGGCTCGGCTGATTGGATAACAGCCCCGAGTGTCCCCTCTGCACGCAGCACTGTTTATAGCTTAGCTCGTGTGCACCGCATGCACTTGCAGGTTGGCGTACGGGAAGGCATGGGTGCTGCCAGTCTGCATTTGAAAGCGACCATCCTCCCCGGTACGCCTTCCTTCCCCTCCCCTGGGCCGGGGGCTCCATCCATGGCCCGGGTCTCGGTGCTACGGGGGCCGGCGGGGGTGGCTGGGGTTTGATGTCGTGCCCGCCCCGCTCCAGTGGGCGTCCTGGCACCTCGGGCGGGACCCAGTATCCGGGGGGCGAGCCCTATCGCCCCGCCGGACGGGTCCCATATGCCCGCCGGGGTCCTGGTGGGGTGGGTGTCTGTGGATCTCACGCGGCTTCGTCTGTCCTTCCTTCCTTTTCTCGGTCTCTCCTTTGGTCTCTTGAGGCCTCCCTGATTTTATGTTTTTTGGATTTGTTGGGGTCTGGATGTTTCTTGGGCTGGGGAGGAGTTCTGGTGGGGGGTGTCTGGTCGGTGCTGGATTTCACCTTCCTTGGTTTTCTTTGGTCCCCTCGGGTCTCCTGGTGTTCGGTTTAGGTGAACGGTATGAGATTTTTTCTAATAGGTTTTCTGGTGAGCTAACAAATACACGCACGCACACACATACACATACTCACCCACGCACACACACACAAAAAAAAAAAAAAAAAAAAAAAGCAATGATGATGACATTTCCGAATGAACAATACTGAGCTCTTAGAAAGAAAGAGGGAAAAAAAAGAAAAAAGAAAGCAACTATCCCTCCATTTGATGTGCTGATACTGTTCAGGGTCACACGGTCAATTTAGCCGATAAGAGGTCAAATATTTGTCGCAGGTTGGGTTCATTTGGTGTGAAACTAGTTTAGTGAACCATCAGTGACAATATGATGCGGTGATTAAATCTTTGTGGTTTTACAGTAATAACTGCCTACGTGGTGTGCGTCAAAATGAGTTTGTCGCCCCAGCGCTGTACCATGCCAACGACATCAGTTTTCATGCTCGGGCTGCACAGGCATTGCCCACTGCTGCACCAGTTTGCAAAGGGCTGTTACATTCCTTGTCGGTCATAACAAACTCGGGTAGAATGTGAAGTTTAGGGGAGAAAGTCGCGAGGGAACCCGCTTGCACTCAAAGTGGGTTGATGATTCTTTTGAGAGGTGTTCACTGACCGCTTAAAAAAAACGTTGTCAACAAGCAAGTCGAGTGTTTTCTGCTGCTGCTGCGCTGCAATTTAATGCCCAGCATTTTGTTGCATTTATACTATCATCTGATCTCGTTTAACCCCTGCCCGTCTAATCTCATCATACTTTGAAATCGTTGGCCACGTTGATGAAAAGGGGCTGGCTACATACACTCTGTGGCTGTAGACTGGAATTTTCTCCATTTCTCAATGGATTGCTTAGTGTCTAGAGGCGTAACACAGGCGCGATGACAGCTGTGTGAAAGGGAGTAGCCTTAAGTCAGGACTGGGGTGTAAAGTTTAACACCTGTGACTCGCTCTCATTACTGGTCAGGTTGACTGCAGTCATCATTATCCGACGAGTATTTTGTACGTTGGTGGAGAGATGGCCACACAAAAGCCCAATATGGTAATGTGACGCCACTGGCGTGTGCGCCGCAGCCATTTTGTGGGATCTGCGTGAAAGACGCTTGAAAATGAAAGACTCTGGACAACAAGCAAAATTGTAATAAACTAATACATCCTAGCCGGTCAAGAGATTTGAGATCTGCTCTGGCTGGCGGTGATGCAGCGCGTGTCAGCTGTGAAAGCCTTCAGCGGGCTTGTAGCTAAGAGGCTAACGGCACAGCGTGAAAGGGTTAAAGGCTTTTCATCTACTCTCCGGCCGGCCAAGCGTCAGCATCGGCAGAGGTCAGACGGGTTGCAGAGAGTCGAGTTCTGGCTGAGCAGCTGCTGCATTCGGCGCCTGCAGTGCGAAGCAGCCTTGGATTACATCATCAGTCAAAACAGGTTTCTGGCCCATGAAGGACGCGTCACAGACCAGGAGCAAAAGTTCCTAAACTTGTCTGCTGTCTTTTCGATAAGGCAAAATAACACACATTTCTATTTGAGGGTTTTGGAAAGAATAATTGCCTGTTTTGATAGTTGAACTGTAAATATATCCTATGATCCCAAAACACTTTAATATCAGTTTGGAGTAAATTGTACATGATGATTTGGTTAAGAAAAAACGCACTGGAAGTGCAAGGATACCCACCGCGCATGTGGCTGTTTGCAACCCATAAGGATACCCTCAACTACTACTTTCCTAATTACACATTGTATGACATTTATGTCTCAGTAATGCATTGATACAGTAAAATGCCTATTGGTGTTTCTTGTGCCCCTCTTTGTACCTTACGTTGGTCGAGCAGCTGATCAGCTGTTAACTTGAAAAAAAATTGTCAACAGCATCGACTCAGCTCCATTTTTGATTAGTCATCAAAACTCCAGATTATCTGATGATGAAAGTTTCAGCTGCATCCCCGTTGAGTGTATTAATCCTCTCTGGCTGCGTCTGTAATTCCCCGAAAGCACCACTGTTCTCACGCTCAACCTCCCCACAAGCAATGTCACACCGCTTTTTAAAAAATTATTATTATATCTCACCAAGGTCATATGCGCCGCTCTTTTACGAGCATAATAGCATTAGATCCGCATCGGTGTGACCTGTAAGAGCTATTATTAAAAATGCCAAACCCGTCTCCACATACTCTCACCTTGTCCACTAAAGAAATTGACTGCGTATGTCTCGGTTCACTATTCACAGATTTGCCATTTTTTCCTCTGTGGGATGTTTTGATTAAAAAACAACAACAACAAAATGTTTCGATTTTTTTACCTAAATAGGAAAGTAGGACATATTAATATATAATATTAATAATTATCGCGGAAGTGCTGTCTGTTCAACATCTTGACTGAGTTGAAAGGCTTTGTATGTCGAGGAGGTGCCAAGTTTAGCTTGGTTGTTAGAAGCTAAGCAAACACTTGCTGCATTAAAAAAAATACAAATAAAATCATCTATTTTTAATTTTTAAGGGTAATACAAAATGAGTTTAGCATTTTTTCAGATAATATTTTACTATATGTGATGTAACTTTTTTTTTTTTTTTTACAGCAATATTGTAATTGTTGCATTGCCCAATTGTTGGACAGCAGACATTCTACAGTTCAACATTCTACATTTACATGTTTAGTTGCGATTAATAGTAGTAGTAGTTACACAATAGTTGATTGTGTTGTTTTTGTCTTGGATAATCATAACAGTTAACAGTTCAACATTATTTCAAACCAAGTTTGTTAGTTTTTGTGTGTGTTTTGTTTATTGTGTTATGTTGTTGTTTCGTACTATTAGTTTCGAAATAAAATTTCAGTTGATCACTGAAGTGAGTGTAAACCCTGTGGTTTGTTTTTTCTGCAGGCCAGTTATCCCACGTGGGAGGACTTTGTCAACAAGGGAGTCAAACTTCAGTCACAACTCAGGTAAGAGCACCCGCATTTTAGCAATATTATCAATCTAACAGTGGATACATTTGTCAGGTGTTTTAGTCCAAAACACGTTCTTGACCTGGGTTACATTTTACAACGTTTTGTTAGTATTCGCTGGTTACCAGCCAATCACAGGGCACATGCAGTCAGTCACATTCACACATTACGGACAATTTCCAGTCTTGAGTGAAGCTAACGTGCTTGCTTTTGAGAGCGGTGAGAGCCGAGATTAAAACCCCAAACTGTGAGGCAGACAAACTAACCACTACCACGCTGTGCTGCCACATTACATTTGTATTTTTTTTACTATTTAACTCTTTGACCGCCAATAACGTTTAGTAAAATCCAAATGAGCGCCGCCAAAGACGTTAAAAGACGTTCACTATGTTTTTTTTTTGGGGGGGGGGAGGGGAACGGGTGGAGGAAAGCCCTGGAAAGCTGTGCTGAAAGTATCAAGCAGGTCAAGTTAGTATAATGACTATTTTTGGGCACTAGATAGCAGCGATGACTGTCTTTGGACAAGATCGGGTAGGCGTCAGTAGAAGACGTGAGGCGGAGCTAGAGTGTTGAGGGGAGAATGGCTGAGGAGGCGAAAATGGCGACCGGTTGCAAGCAGCTCACGCTTGAGCATTTTTTTCAAAGACGAAAACATCGACCAATGCTAAAGAGCACATTGATGATGATGATGATGGTGACTCCGAGGTTGACGCCGAAGTTGGAACCGTTGACGCGGCGGCTTCGATCGCGTCGTAAAGCCTCACCGGCTAGCGATGCTAACGGCGGAAAACGAGCACTTCTGCACAGGCGGACGTTCATGAAGAGTACCCCGAGTCCAATGCATATTCATCGGAGGAGCGGGTACAGTCTGATCACGGAGAAGACACTGGTTCTGGACTACGATGCCACTGTGAATGGAGTGGATAAGATGGATCAGAACATCTCTTACCACCCGGTATAGGAACCGAAGGACATGAGGAAGCCAGACGTAACACCAGGTCACCGTATCATGATCCTGAGAGTAGACTTGATGACAACATGGCCAAACACACACTGCAGTACATACCTGCTACTCCCCGGGAAAAAAAGCCGGCAAGAAAGTGCACGCGAAGGGGCAATCGCAGTGAAACTAATCTGTGGTGCAAATCCTGCTGCGTCCCCTTGCACGCAGGGGAGTTTTACACAATATACCTCACAAAAAGAAAAACTGTGTAGTTGAAACATCCACACAATTGTAAATAGTACCACAGTCGCACACATTTGTAAATAGTTTGCCAAATTGTTTTGTCAAATTGTTACACTGTTGAATGTAAATAAACTTATTTTGCTATCAAAAAACACTTTTTCGTTGTTGGTGGTAGTGTTTTACAGAAGTAAAGCTCTGTTTAGATGTTTGTGGCATCATTCATGGAAAAAAAAGGTGTCAAATTCACTAGAGTGCATGAAATAATATCGTTTCACTAAAAGCTTGATTTCTCCGTATTTTGATCCAAAACAGAGCATTTGGGTGAAACTAACCTATATTCTATTGTTGATTACTGAAGAACGGAATAAGGTAGAAACAAACTTTTTTTTTTCTGACGAAAGATGAGAGTTCAATCTTTCATTTGGTAGTATCTGTGTTTCCATAATCCAAACACAAATTTTTTTCTGGACCTTGAAAGATCAGTCAAAATGCTTAAATCAGCTGGCACCCACACATCCTCTTTTCTGAAAATGCTTGGCAGTCAAAGAGTTAATAGCTTTGAATATTGAAATAACCCATCCCAAACTGGTTATTACACTGCAGTGAAACAGGACAGCAACTCAGGTATCCATTTTGCAACTTCACTCTGCTTTACATAAAAGCTGAATTCACACGCACGCACACACACACACACACAGTGTCATCTGATCATCTTGGTTAGGTTTACAAGAGTAATGGCCGTGTGTGTGTGCGCTCATGCAGCGGTGGCGTAGCATACATAGTGTAGCCTGGTAATAAAACACGCGTGCACACGCACGTGCACTGCAGACAATAGGTCTATTGATGATAATGATGTGGCTTCAGAGGGTTTCCAGTTGCACTGCCGAACTGGCTTCTCATGTGGCTTTTCGCAGTCAGGCGTCCAATAACGAATTCACAGTGTGAGAGACTCAGGCTCATGTTGATTGATATCGGCGTCCTTGTTTGAGTCACTTTTGTATTTTTGCTGTGGAGATGTCTTTAGAGGAGCAAACGTGTGTTGACTGTTGTGGAGCAGAGCAAGGTGTCTAGTCAAGGTTGCGGATGTGCGCAAACTGCTAAATACTACGGAGCGCTACGGTACACGCCGGTGCTTTACTAATCTAGCTACACACTACTTTGTGAACAAACACATTGCAGCTCAGCCACTGGCAAGCGATACGCCTTTGGCAGTGCGTTAAACTCATTTGAAATGACATCACATGTTGTGAATATCAGTCCAGTATGCAAAAACAACAACTTAACAACTGCACTTTCCTAAAAAGAAAAGATGTGAATTGAACCAGGTTATTAGATACGGTGACCCCCCCACTATTTGGAGTTAGGGCTCAAGACGCACTGCAGATAGGGAAAATATTATAACGTGAGCAATTGACACGTCCCCAAGCGTTTATGCTTGCCTATATTAATACATACAACCCTACATATACCCCCAAGCGACATGAAAAAAAACACGAGTTGGTGAATTTGCAAATGGGGAACCGCAAATTCACTGCATAAATAATTGTTTGATAATCTTTCATTTCCTGGGAAATCGATTGTTAACAGTTTTCAGCTTTTTGTTTTTGTTTGAATGTCATACATTTGTTTCCTGTTTATACAAAAGAGAAGTATTTTGTTCCTTTATTGTACCCAATTCATGTTTGGCATACTGTCCATTACACTTTGAGTAAACATCCATTAAATACCCATTCCTCCTTTTTTTTAAATGTGGCCAACTTTTTTTTTTAACCTTGTGTGACAATGAATAATGCTATAAAAAAAAAAAAATTCACCTCCGTGTCTTAAGTTATGACTACATTTGGTTATTATTTTACAGCAGCTAAAAAAAAAAAAAGATTTACTGGTATAGATTTTTTCATTTCTCTTATTCAGATTCCACTGTATGGTAGAAAGAGCCGAAGTACATCATTTAGATAATTTTTTATTGCCCGGCCTCATTCCTGTGCCTAATCGCTGTCACTTTCGGGAGGCATGTAGATGCTCTTGTGTGTGTTTATGCTAAATGTGTGTTGCCTGTCACACTATTCAGGACCACCATCCTGGTGACGGGCGCCTTCCTGGATGCTTTTCAGAAAGTAGCCGACATGGCGATGGGCTCGAGAGGTAAGCGCAAACACGACTGCAATGCATCCACCACCACGAAAGGCCTTCTTCCCCCCCCCCAGCGGAATGTGTTGATTCTTCTGCTGCGCGTGGGTAGCTCCGCGATGTAGTCTTAAGACGGTTGCTGTGATTATGTAAGACCAGTTGGTATTAAAAGGAAGTCCCAACATGTGGGGGCGGGAGTGCCAGGGGAACGAATCATGGCCGCTCCCCTCCATGGAAGCAGCAGCAGACCTGCTCTGGCATGCCTGAATGTTTGTTAAAAAAAAAAAAAAAGAGTAAACACTTGATAGGTCCAATTATAGAAAATTTTTGTTTTCGTTCCCCAAATGCAACGGGATGCTATCGCTTATAGATTATGCACAAAAAGTTTGGCATATTCCGCATTCAGGGTAAATTACATGCATCCTCAACACATTTTGATGTCATGAGACCAAAATGACACCTAACAATGGATCAACAGTGCCGACAGGAAGTCAAGTGGCCACTGAGCTTAGAGTGCAACCGAGAGCCTGGAAGAGTCACAAAAAGCCATATAAGTGGACGTCCTTTGTAATTATTCATGGGTTGTTCATCTGCTTTTTGGACAACAGCAAATTGTGCAATAAGTAAAGTGAAACGTTGAACTACTGGACATGTGTACTCCGAGGTTTACTGATGGTCAAATTAAGTTCACTTGTAAAGGTTGTCCATTTTAATTTTACACACAAGCCCAATCACTGTTATTTTCTACTCATTCGCTGCAAGCTATTCTCAAATTAGAGATCACAACATTGCCAGCCATTTGACAGCATTTTAACTGATTTTCAACAGCCACATAATATTGTGTCATGTGATTATAAGCACCAAACCTACTGAAAGAAAGAGTAAGGCCTTTTTCTTTTTCCACTAGGAAAAAGTGTTTTTTTTTTGCTAGCCCTTTCCATGACTCTAACATTGTTAGTGTTTGTGAAACCCCAAAATATAAAACCATGATAGAGAGCTTTAGATGGCAAAAATGATTCTGCGCGCACTCTTTTTGTACCATACATACGCTGTAGAAGTGCTTTGTGCCTAAACATGGCCGACTTCCAATGTGTTGGCATTTCTCTGCCTCCGACGTGACAAGCTGAGATTTACCGGTACCCCAATTTCAACCTCAAATTCAAAACAATGCAACAGCGCCATCTACAGGGATCTGGTAGTCAACTACAGTATCTTAAGTTTACAAACCTGAGTTTCACAGACATGCTGGGCGAGACCCTCTTCGATGCCAGGATGTTGAAAAACGTACTTAAATGTCCAAGCAGTGAATGTGTTTGTATGCTTTCTAAGGACAGACGTTTGCACGTGGACAAAAGCATACAAATTGTGTGTTTTTTGAAAATGTTTGTAGAGAGCGGCATAATATCCTTGCTGGGGTTTGAAAGATCGTTATGAGCAAAGAACAAAGGAGTCTTTTTTTATTTATTTTTTTAAAGACACGTGTTCATGTGAAGAAAACACAGTCTTGAGGCGCTTGCATGGGTCACATCACATTGGACAGCATGCGTGTCATCACTGGAAGGCCGAGAGCTACTTTAAAGACACTTTTTTTTTTAGCACATGCTCATAGCATCACGAGATAGAGCAATCCAACACAAGGAAAATGAAATCGACCAAGATGCTGACGTTCTTGTAAAAATGAACATTTTGTTTTGCTGATTCACAAGCTAAATTCACTTGATGTTTTATATTTTCTTGGACAGTTGATAAAACGTAGTCTACTGGATTCCACGAGAGACATTTAATTTAGGGCGGCACGGTGGCTGACTGGTTAGCACGTCCGCCTCCCAGTGCAAAGGTTGTGAGATCAAGTCCGGGCTTCGGCCTTCCTGGGTGGAGTTTGCATGTTCTCCCCGTGCTTGCGTGGGTTTTCTCCGGGTACTCCGGTTTCCTCACACATGCATGGCAGGTGAATTGGACACTCCAAATTGTCCATAGGTGTGATTGTGAGTATGGTTGTTCGTCTCTGTGTGCCCTGCGATTGGCTGGCAACCAGTACAGGGTGTACCCCGCCTACTGCCCGAAGCCAGCTGGGATAGGCTCCAGCAACCCCCGCGACCCTTGTGAGGACAAGCGGTACAGAAAATGGATGGATGGACGGACATTTAATTTAATCCAAGGGTCCATGGTCTCACACTTACCAACAGCATACGTGCGTGATGCCGTCTGAAGCCCAACATTTGTGGGTTGCTAGTTAAATCTGTCACACTATGATCTATGACTATGATTGACCGTAACAGCAACAATTCCATCTTGGATACTTAATAATTTTCCATGTTTTACCTTGTGTTCAAAACCTTTTTTCATCTGTAACACAAGAGTGGACAATTATAACGTACATGACTGCCGGGTCAAAAAATAGCGCGTCTTCAATCTTGCGGCGGTGCCCTTCAGTATCCAAATCTTAACCATGAAGGAGATCACATCCATTCCCGCCGACTGATCTGCTTCAGCGCCGCTCGCAAAATAGAACCGCCGCCATCTGTTAGCCGGTAGCTAAGTGTTAGCCGGGATAAAGGGGGCTTCACGCGTGTATACATGTTGACTGAGCACATTCCCCCACCTGTGTGTGTGTGTGTGTGTGTGTGTGTGTGTGTGTGTGTGTGTGTGTGTGTGTGTGTGTGTGTGTGTGTGTGTGTGTGTGTGTGTGTGTGTGTGTGTGTGTGTGTGTGTGTGTGTGTGTGTGTGTGTGTGTGTGTGTGTGTGTGTGTGTGTGTGTGTGTGTGTGTGTGTGTGTGTGTGTGTGTGTGTGTGTGTGTGTGTGTGTGTGTGTGTGTGTGTGTGTGTGTGTGTGTGTGTGTGTGTGTGTGTGTGTGTGTGTGTGTGTGTGTGTGTGTGTTTAGACAGCTGCCTCCTCCTTCATTCTCTGGGCCACTACTTTAGCTCGTCAGCTGCTTTATCCGAGTGAGTTTGCCCGATAGCAATGGAACAGCTGACTTTGAGCAAGGGCGCAAGTTTACACTTTCTGACAACTATTCGAAATTTTTTGGGGTGGGGGTTTTATGGGGATCCCACCAAGTCAACATGTGACGTGTGCCAACGCAACATCATATGATTGGCTGAAGTAATCCGGCCAATTCCGACTATTTGCATGGAATTTTGCCTATTTTACCAAACTAGTACGTACAGTAACGCACCTGACTATAAGCCGCGCTAGCTAAATTTGGGGAATTCTCGAGTTTGTTACACATATAAGCCGCACCCGACTGTAAGCCGCAAGTGTTTTAATGTTCCCGCTACTTTCTTTTCCATAATGATGGTGCAAATTGTCTCGCTCTTGTTCTGTCTCTCCTACTGTATTTGGGCTCACTTGGTTTGTTTTGCTCTGCCTGACGCTCTTGCGCTAACTTTATAGTGCGCCCCCTTGTGATCTGATGGATAAGCCGCCCCTTGGTATTAGCCAAGCAGGGTCAAATGCAAGTGAAAAAAGTAGCGACTTGTAGTCCAGAAATTACTGTAGTGCATTTTCTAGTGTTTCCTGAGGTGGTCCATCTACTGCCACATTCTTACACACACATGCTGAGCACTTAATTGTTTTGTTCCTTTCTAAAATTCCTCCCCTTATAGCACCCGCAGGCAACTATTTGTGTGCGCGTGTGTGTTTGCTTGAGATTCAGAACAGGTGAGGTGTGTGTGTTCGGTGGGTGGTTGCCATGGTAATGGCCAAGTTTTTCTGCATCAGTTTATTATTTGTCTCCTCTTGGAACTGCTGTGTTATTATGTTGCCTTTGTGTGTGTGTGGGGGGGGGGGGATACCCGAAAACTTGGTAGTTTTTTGTAAGTATACTGGTGAAATCTATTTTAAGGATGAGCGGTTCAGATAATGGATGTATAGATGGATGGATTCCCGAACACGACCACCCAGCAAACTCACTTAGTAGTGTGTAGAAATAAAAATAAAAAAGAGCCCCCGTTGCACTCAATGGCTTTATTGAACGAACGATAAGAAAATAAATGTTGCGAGAACGTAACAAGATTGCAAATGGGAAGCAGATTACGAGCTGCCGATTTTTGCAACTCACGCCTAATAGCCAAACACAGACTAACAGCTAGCCAACTTTGGATTTGTTGACGCCCACGTCATTCACCAGAGCAGGCCCCGCCTTTTAAAACCATACACAATCAGAAGTCACAGATACTACAGTGGAATGTGTAGGTGGTTGATCCCAAGGCGAGTATATATGTAACTTTATCTGAATCCCGCTACAGTCGATGGGATACTCGATAGAATACAGTTCAAGGATTGGTGGTACGAGGACCCTTTCATTACTGGTAGAAGTTTTTTACTTTTGTGATTTCACCACGTTGATAGCGTGTTGTATTCTTGTAGGCCATTCATTGCCTTCACCAAGTGGACATAGTGTGAGCCAGTGTCACATAATTGATTGACACACAATCGATCGGTGGCTACAAATAGTAGCCGCGAGGCGTCGCCGTGTCTGTTTCACGCTGGATGATGTCACTTGTGACCCTGAGCTGCTTTGGTGTGTGTTGGTCGATGGTACCAGACTCTTTGTCGAGATTTAATTCAATTAGTGAAAGTTGCCATCATCGGAGTCGTAGCAGATGATCAGGCGTTTATTCAATTTGCTACGTTCCACAAAACCAAGCAACGGTTCCGTCCACACACCGACTTCACTGTTTGATGCGCCATGGTCGCATGTCTGACCGCGACAAATGCTTTCAACACAAGGCGGCCTATATTTAAACTGTAAATGGGCCAAAAACACTCATCCTAATACATTTACCTTTAAAACTAATTGCTTACAGATGATGTGATTTTGAATAAAAATGCAACACATTCCAAAGACTCTTTCCTAATAAGCCAGGCTAAGCATGCTCAAAAAGATTTTCGCCACTCATCATATTTCCTAGGCAGGAATTACTACTTTCCTATTAGCCTGGGCTTTCGTGGCATACTAGGGTGTTGCAGAAAGAGATATAGAGATTCTGTGAATATGTGAGAGAGAAAATGCAAATGACCACAAATTGTACAGTACACATTGGACCTTTGGAACGTGAATGATTTGGCCGTCAACTTTTTCCCCACAAAAATTCAGCTAGAATTCAAAATTTGATTGAAAACAGCGTAAGCAAATGGCCTCCTAATCAAATCGTTGTACGGCCCCCAAGAAAGTGATCGCGGCTTTCCAGGGTTTCTTATGACAAGAATGACTAATATGGGCAGATTGCAGGCACCAAAAAGCACAAGATTTCAAAACAAAATGCACTCAATTACATAAGTGTTGTCATCATCAGCTGATTAAAAAAAAAAAAGTGTCCTCCTTCCTTCCCCTTTGTGGTGCTCCCGTGTGACTCATCACCATGGCAACCAAGGAACAGTTGACGTCTTTGGCATCATGGTTTTTTTTTTTCTCCAAGCACACACACACACACACACACACATAAACACATAAACACAAAGGTGCTGACGGGCCATTATGGAAGTTTCCGAAGGTCAGTGACTGAAGGCCGGTGGTTGCCTCATCCTGACAAGCGGGTCAATGAATCAATAAGTGGATCAATTCAAGCAGACAGGAAGATTGATGAAGTGTTGTGTTCTGTTGTCACTCTTTCAAACTCAAACTGTTGTCACGGTGACCACTCGGGCGAGGTATGGGGCGCATTGCCACGGCTACGCACTTTTCACATCACACACACCTGGACAAGCGGCTGTTGAATGAGTCGCATTATGAGCGACGAGAGAGTGAGGCCGGAAAAATGTTGCTTCGGTGAGGCCGCTGAACAGTTTGTCCTCTGTCTTTCCCTCTCAGGAGGGAAATTGTAAATGACGAGCACAGCTTATTTTCCTTTCACTTTTCCATCCAGTTCCATTAAGCAGATCGGCGTTTGTCCATCGTGAGCGGTTGGGTTCGCTCTTAGTGCTAATGATGAACAGCAACTTGGGGGCAAAAACCTGTGAAAATGCCTCCTTTTACAGCTTTCTATCTTGCTGCTCCATGAACAAATGCCGGGCTTGTTTTAATTGCCTCGAGCGGAAAATGTACTTTGTGTACCGGACAGGATTCGAACACGCTCACAAAACGTTATGCAGCGGCAGACTCTTTGATGGCTGCAGTGCAACAGGAAGGGAAAAGGCAAATAACGCAAACACGCCTCGACACACCTTGTACCCAGGCTTTGTGTACGGTTTGTGTGCACATGCAGAAAGATTATGAATGACAAATGCAGGAAGTTGTACTGCACTTGCTTACATCACTTCCTGTTTTTGCTGGCGCCTTTGCATGCATGCTCTCATTTGCCTAAACTGTGCCTCTTTCACTGGGTTAATTTGTTCCCCCTTTAAATTTTACATAATTCCATTCACGAGTCAGCAATTTTTCTCCCCCATGTTTTTAATTCTTCAAACCAGCCTGTTTAGTGTAATGTTGCGTTGCCATTTCGTTCAGACTTCATAAAAGATCGCATGCCAGTATACTGTATGTTTCCCATGAATGTATTGCCTGGAGTTGTGTATAAATCACTTGAGTTAATTGCACTAAGATGCTGTCACAATCCTCCATTGTTGTTACCCTGAAAACTGAAAGGCTGTGCCGCACTTGAGTTGTTACTTAACACAATGAACCAATGAATTAGCCACATTTGGTTATTACTTATTATACTATATAGTGCAGTGAAACCTCCATTTTTCAACACCAAAGCTGAGTTCTCAAACTGGCGTCTGCAAGCCTTAGCTTGAGGACCATAAAATAATTAGCATTACCTTATGTTGTGTCATTGGAAGATAATTGCATACTTTACCTCCATTTGGGCACCATTAAAACAAAAACAGTTACTTAGTTTTCCATCCATCCATCCATCCATTTTCTGTACCGCTTGTCCTCACAAGGGTCGCGGGGTTGCTGGAGCCTATCCCAGCTGGCTTCGGGCAGTAGGCGGGGTACACCCTGAACTGGTTGCCAGCCAATCGCAGGGCATAGTTTTTAATTAACTCATTCAACATCAGCCCTAACCTGTATAGACAATTGGCAACTTTCTTGGGTGGACGTCGTTAGGATTCACTCGACTAGTCATTGAACCACAGAGCCCTCATTGAGAAGCAATTTTTTAAAACTCCTTTCAAAAGGTGACTTAAGATCAGCATCTGACTGTTGCATGTTTTGTTTTGCAGGTGCTACCAAAGAGATTGGCTCGGCTCTAACCAGGATGTGTATGAGGCACCGCAGCATTGAGTCCAAACTCAAACTTTTCACCACGTAAGACACGCACACACACACACACACGTGGACATGCGTTTGTGCACAGACGGTAGCAGGCGGCGTGTGATGCATTTATGTACCTGAAAGGGGAAGAAGGAGACATGAAAGTGCGTCTAATGACACCTTTTATCTCAGTGTGGGAATGCCAGACGGCGATGACTCCCGAGTTGAGAACTTGGATTTGTTATTGTTACATTCTAGCTTCAATCACAAGAAGACATTCATACAGTGTGCGAGGGCTGTAGAGCCTTTTTTTGGGGGGGGGGGGGGGACCTCAATCTTTAACGCGCATGCCCCAAGAGTGAGCTTCATGCGATTCATTCAGGACATTGAGTCACATTTTTCTCTCCCCCTCTCAGAGCAATCTCGGAAAGTCTCATCACGCCGTTAGAGTTGAAGATGGAGGAGTGGAGAAAAGCGGCCAGTCAGCTGGACAAAGATCACGCAAAAGGTTTGCCAGCTTGGACACGTAAGATGTGCCAACAGCACTCCGCGATGCCTCCTTCACATGTTTTTTTTCCCTTGTCTCAAGAGTATAAAAAGGCGAGGGCGGATATCAAGAAAAAGTCGTCCGATACCGTCAAACTGCAGAAGAAGGTGAAGAAAGGTAAGATGGAGGGCACAGCTTGTTTAACTTCATGAGGCATCTTCAGAAAGTCATACTGAGTCATACAGTGAATGTAAATACAAAATGGCCTCCTCAAATGACGTGAAAAGCACAAACCGTACCGTAAATGTGTGAGAGGCTTCCAAATAAAGAAAGACGGAAAGCTGACATTTACTCTATGCTCATGCAGATCACACATAAAAGTCTTGTTCGTTTTTTTTTTGGGAGGCCGTGCTAAATAATTAGCGTATCGTAACGTATCATTAAAAAACACATTCGGTAGGAGTGAGGTCGTCGATAGAGCACTTGTTTTCTATAGTTTGCTAAATCTACATGGTAGGAGTCTCCTGTGACACACCCAGTGGCTGCCATGGCAACACCTGGCCACGCCATCCCCAAGACCAGAGATTACCACTTGGCAGCAACCAAGACGGCCTACGGCCCTTTGCAGCATGATCATAGGAGAGAGGCAACGCCCGAACACATGTTCAAACACACCTCCGCAAACACACACGCACAAGTTGGTTTGTAAACACATCGCATACCCGTTGAGTGACACTTCAGACTCTCCCAGGGTGAACCCCACTCATGTGCTTTTTTACATCTCTGGACTTGTTTATTTGTTTTGCTTTGTTTCCCCATTAGACTTTGCACACACATTCCATCAGTCATGCTGGAAAAGGAAATAAAATAAACACTTAAGTGATGGCCATTTGTGCCGGAGTAGATTTAACGCAGGGTTGGGCAAGCTATGATTTACCAGAGGATTTGATCGATAGGACTGCAAATGGAGATTCCCAATACCTGCTTTGAAAAATAATCCAGTGGTTTGATATTTGTATTTTTACAGAATCTCACACATCAGCAGAGGTATTCTCACTCTCTGTACTTAAGTAGAAGAACTTCGGAAATCCGGCTTAATTATGACATGCAGTTAGTTAGGCGGCTAGCTATACCCACGATCCTTAACTGCATATTCCTTTTGTGGCTGCTTTAGAACGCCTCATTGTCAAGCCATGAGTGGGCGCATATCACGCAAAGATTGGCAGAATAGTGATGGGGCATTGTTTTTTTAATTGCCGAGAGCTTTGTACTGCTGTGGCTGCTTTAGAGTTTCTCGTTGTACTGTCCGTCTGGAAAAGCCCCGCAATGACCCAATGGAATTTCAGCCATTTTCGTGGCTCAAACATGTAGGCATAAGAAGGTGGTAGATGACGTAGCATCCAATTTGGCAGGTCATAGCAGACGTATTTGATCGACAGTTAAGTAGGGTGTGGTTTCAAGTGCAATCAATGGACGCATCCCCAAAATGTATGCGTGGAAATGGTGGCTTGATTTTTCATGATTTTAAAAGCTCATTTTCTGTACTTGACGGTTCTTTTAACTCATTTTCTCCCCAAAACGTATAAATATGTTCTATTTTAAGTGTTTTAAGATGTATTTATGTTCTAAATGTCTTTTTAATGCTAATGCCTACAGAAGGCTTTGATGCAGTCTCTCAACTGAAGAGAACGGGTTAAGCAATGGTAGTAATTACAAAAACGGCCAGCAGGTGGCAGCAGAGTATAAGAGATCAACCAGGGCCATGTTGCAAGCAAGCCGCTTCCCCCACAGTTCTAAACAGATTTGTGAATAATAATGAAACTTGCCTATATTCTGATGGTAATTGCTGCAAAACGGAAACAGAAATAGAGACTCTAAACTTTCTTTTGGTAGGTTCCATGTTTTTATAGCAATAGAACACAATATTCTGTGGGCCTTGCAAAATCAGTCAAAATCCAGTAAAACAGCCGGGAGCGAAGGGGGGTTGCTTCAGCGAAAATGGCTGCGAGTGGATGAGTTCATCATTCAAGTCTGACAGGGTTGATAACACTCGTCTGTGCTGTGTCAAATTTAAGAAGACATTTCTTTTTACAGAGACTTCGAGTAACAAAGTATTTGTACTTCATTACTTTCCACCAGCGCTCATCTCAACCTTGTTGTTCTTGTTTTTGCAGCACGTTTGCCGCTAAGCTCCATTTTGCATGTCAATTTCTTTCCCTTGCTGCCTCAGTTCAGTTCACTTCAGTTCATTCATGATAGGCTTGGGTGAAATATAATTACGGCTCGTTCCACGTTTCCGTGTGTGCGTGTGTGTGTGTGTGTGTGTGTGTGTGTGTGTTGACACGCTCTATCATTATGTGGTGTGCGACCACTTCAGATAGCGTCTCAAGTTGCTCGTAGCGAGTGGCAGATGATGGGAGGAGTCGAGGGAGCTTTTCAAGGTGGTGGTCACTGTGTACTTATATGCTTACTCGTGTCATCTTAAATGGAGTCAAATGAGAAAGTAAAAAACATTTATGTGCAAAGAATAACCCTGGGATGTCATTGACTTGTCGTGTTGTTTGCCGTTGTTTTGTTGAAGAGGGATATAAATCCCAAGGACAATTTCTTCTGACGGGGAGCGTGGAATTTAGCTAAACAAACGTTTTGCATTTAATTAAAGTTGGACCAAGCGCGTCGCCTCGAGTTTAGGGCACAGACCGTTTGAAAGAAGTGGATGGAACCCACAGCGGCGTCACCCGCTGGTTTGTGGGCTGCAAGGTCACCCCCCCCCCCCTTGTTCTCCACAGTGTTTTATTCTACTCCATAATGTACGTGTTGCTGCTCTCAGTCTCCTCATATGGAATAATGATCTTTTTTCCATGATCAAGAATGAAATACACGAGGCCGTCGTTTTCCCACAACGGCGATGAAGACAACACACTCATCCTGTCTGTTGGCATCTGAGGAGAAAAGAATGTCCCACATAGCTTTTTGTTATTGCTGTTAGTGAACGAATGTCATTTAAGGCCGCCCGAGGCTAGCAGTACCCCAGTGTGTGTGAATGTGTGTTCGCGTGTGTCAGGAATGCAGACGGACTGGTTTTTACGTCCAAAGAAAGTGCTTCCCATGAGCCTTGCAAGCATCGACTTTTCTTTTTTTTTGGGGGCTACTGTTGCTTTCTCTCGTCAAGTGCTGGAGGCTGTTTACACTCACTTTAATGACTTTTAGTTTAACCATGGAGACACTACATCTGCGTGTATGTTACTAATTCACGTTGCTTGTGATATCGTATATTACATCCAACACATCACTATTGCCTGCTACTAACGATTATTTTATTAATCTAAGTCATCTGTCAATTATTTTTTGGATGAGATGAATTTAAAAAAAATCCTTCTCTTTCTTAAAACATATATTATTTTAAATTGACAGTGCAGAAAAGGCACAAACATAAATGTAACTTGTCAGAAAAAGGGCAAAAATGTCGATTTTTCTTTTCCAAAGTAAAAGCAGATGTTTGCAAATGTCTTCGTTTGATTCAACGCTAAGATAGTCGGTCTACTTTCGAGGGGGGTTTACTGAATGTTGACGGGTAGAATTTGGGTAAAATTTAGGATTTGTACAGTTTTTAAGTTGAACAAGATCTGAAAACGATTCATTGATTATCGAAATAGTTGATTCGTTTCATAATTAATTAGTTGACAATTCATTGTTGCACCTCTATCTACTATTGGGCCATGTCCCATAGCTTTAGCATTGCGCAATACAGACGAATGGTGGCCACACAAACTATTGATACATATGACTATTTACACTTATTTTCACTATATATAATAAAATACCATGGGTGCACTCAATTTTGGGAGATACTGTAAATACATTTGTGGGTCCACCAGGCTCCACTGTACCCTAAATAGCAAAATGTTAGGGTTTTGGGGGGGTGGGGGTGGGGGGTTGTATCCGGAGTTACGTTTCTTCTGCGTTCACGTCGACTTATTGTTGCGGTTGTCGAGTCACAGCCGCACACTGTGCACGTGTGTGAGTATGTGCGTGCGTTTCCACGGCGGCCAGACGTCAGGCAGACTTGGCGGCGCAGCGACACTGAGCTTCTGTTTCGCTATGTGAAAACGATCCCACTGACCCCACGGTGCTCCCACCCGCAGACGGTGTTAAACAAAAATGTCTGCCGGTTTTGTGTGTGCATGCATGAAGTTGTTTGTTTTGCTGATGAAATTGTTGAAATGGCTGACAAATGGTGTGCACAATCCAAGGAATAAAGCAGCTTGCTTTTTTCTAAAGTCACCCCGGCGCTTATTTTATACTCAACTGGGGTCCCCGATTGTGTAATCGTATAGATCTGACATCCCTGCATGATTATATTTGAGGAGGAGTATGGGCAACGAGTATACGACTTTAACTACGGTTCTACGAGTCCCTGATGACCGCCAAAGCACTGATTGTTGTCAAACTTGCCAACGCATGTGTGAAGAGAGCATTCAGTGCTTGAAGCACCTCTGCCGAGATGAAATTGAACGTTTCTTTTTTTGTTGTCATGTTACTACTTTATCTTAGAAAATGTGACTTTTTTTCTTCTTCGTTAATGGGTGTTACCATTAAGAGGAGCTCATTGGAAAAAAACATTTGCATCACACCTTCCTGTTTGTTCTCACTCATCTGCGTAGTCTCTACAAATAGAGTAGTTTTTACTTTATTTGAGTTTTGCTACATGGGCGGTTAGCGTCTCTTCACACTTACATGACACGCCTTTGGCTGTACAGTAAATAAAGGCTTTAGAATGGTGCTCGTTTAATCCACTTTGCATGATTTCCTACGGGGATTCAAATGCGTTTCATTGAAATCAAACACAACTTTGAAGCCAAGCAATCAATACACAATTAAAAATATTAAAGGAAAATGTCAAGTCAAGTATGTGAGAAACAGCTGACAGTATTGTTTGTGTTTGTGTTTTACTGCCCCCTGTTGACAACTGTCTGACATGCGTGAGCCCTAAACTCTTTTCTTTCTTTTTTGTTTACTTACGACGCAATAAACATTCTGGTGTTTATTTGTAATCCTACCAATGTGAATATTTGAGCACGTATCAGTTAACACCACTCCGTCCGGTGTGTGCGCGTGTAGGGAAGGACGCAGTGCGCGGCCAGCTGGACAGCGCGCTGCAGGACGTCAATGTGCGCTACGCCGTCCTGGAGGAGACGGAGAAGAGGGCCGTGTGTCGGGCGCTCATAGAGGAGAGAGCGCGATACTGCACCTTTGTCACAATGCTGAAGCCAGTGCTGGTTAGTGTGTTTGTGTGTGTTTGTGTGTGTGTGTGTGTGTGTGTGTGTGTGTGTGTGTGTGTGTGTGTGTGTGTGTGTGTGTGTGTGTGTGTGTGTGTGTGTGTGTGTGTGTGTGTGTGTGTGTGTGTGTGTGTGTGTGTGTGTGTGTGTGTGTGTGTGTGTGTGTGTGTGTGTGTGTGTGTGTGTGTGTGTGTGTGTGCGTGTGTCACTGCTCATGGAAGTAGTACTAGTGTTAATGGTGGTCATGTCTCGTTTAGGACCACGAGATCAACATGCTGGGTGAGGTGACCCACCTGCAGACCATCCTGGAGGACCTCACCACGCTGACAGCCGAGCCCAACAAACTGCCACCGGCCAGCGAGCAGGTACGCGAACAACACTGCCACTTTCACTTCCTCCTTTTCTCCTCTGGCTGCATTTACACTGCAAGTTCAAGTGATCAGTTCCCTGTATGGTGAACACTTGCATATTTGTGCTTCGGCGTCTGCATATTTGCAAGGGATAGACCGATTATTGGCACTGATATTGGGCATTTTGGCAAGTATCGGTATTGGCCTCTTTCTTTTTTTTTATTTATCTGATGGCCGATAAAAGATAAATGTATCTGAACTTTTTGTTTTTGTTTGACATTAAAACTAGAAATGTGAAAAAAGACGTGAAAGTTTACGATATCAGGTATTTAAACATTTTGGAAGAAAAACTTTTAATATAGAAAACTATAGAGAGCTATGGTATTGTTTAAATTTCCATTTAACTTTTTAAGACGTACTGACAACCTTGGGAGCTCCCTGAACATTTTGTTAGAAATTTAAAAGGATATCTATTGTCTAAGATAAAAAAAATAAATAAAAAAAAAACACTTTACATTGTGAAAGGTCTGGAAAAATTTCAATAACATGCTTTAAAACATTACAACAAAGTCAAAAAAAAAATATTAAAAAAATGACGCCAATATTCAACCCCCCTTTTGACTGAAAAGGAATATCGGCTTCAAATATCGGTTATCGGTTATAATTGACATCCGTATTGGCCATGAAAAAAACATATTGGTCTATCTCAAAATTTGTATATTTGCACAATGCACATTTTGTTCTTTGGAACCTGGGCTAGCGACAAAGGAATAAACTTAGTACTTTGGTGCCATCTGGTGGAATATTTGGAGTTGCTGTTAGTAGTAGTTTAGAATTGAAATGTTTTTTAATGTGTTTTTGTGTTTGAGCTAACATAGTCCGCTAATTCATTAACCCATTAAGGCCGGGAGCGCGTGACCGCGCTTCTACCATTAAAGCGCAGGAGCGCTCCTGCGCTTTTCTCCCATTAAACCCGGGAGAGCGGATGTGTCATTTTGTTGTGTATTTGATCAATTTTTGGTCTCGCATCAGAATATGCACAATAGGGTGACGTGGGGCTCGTAGCATGTCCTGGAATTTTCTTCAAGCATTTATGGTTGACGCAGGTTCGCGGGAGTTAAGAAATAAATGACGCGATTGACGACTGCGCAGGAGGAATTCGAAAATCGATACGAGTCAACAGTGACATACTGTTAAGAAATATGTTTGTAGACAACGAGGATGTTGAAAATTTTGACGGCTTTGTAATGGAATGGACGACGAATAATTATTGCGCTCCAGTGTTGAAGGTAAATATATTTGGAGTTATACACCCGCAGATGCGGCATTTGTTTGTTGATTTAAAAAAAATATATATATATTGAAGGTTTATAACAATAGGTGTAACAGGTGTAATCTCTAAAATGTTTTTGGAATTATGTTTCTATCTGCTTCAGGAGCTGAGATATCGATATTTTTAATATTGTTGAATTTCCAGGAAAACTTAATTCAGCTAAGTATCTTTTATAGTTATACACCAAAGAACACCATATTATATTAATTCAAAACTCAAAACCACAAACCACCCCAGTGCTTTATATTCTCAAATGGCAAAATCTACAAACGTTAAACTACCAACCGACGTATTTTGCTCTTGTAGATCATTCAATATGTATTGGCTCTGCAGAGGCCTGATTTTGATCAGAAGTTGTTGTTGTTTTTCTCCCCAGGTGATTTTGGACCTCAAAGGTTCCGATTTCAGCTACACCTACCAGACACCACCGGCCTCTCCTAGCAACACGCTGTCCAGGAAAAGCAGCATCAGCAGGTGAGATTTGCTCTAACTTAATGTCACTTTACACCATTTTTTTTCAAGCTCATGAATCTTTTCTTTTATCAGCTACCAATCTGGGTCAGTGCGACACGTTCCTTCCTTGGACTCTATCAGCTGTGCTGTGGATGGCGTTCACATCCAGGTAACGTCTCGTACTCTAGCTGTATGTTGTGAATGCATATCAAATGAAGTCAACAGGACCACACCACACACGCGGGAGAATTCACGGCCTGTTCAATAGCACACACCCGAATGTTTGACTCAAATAAAAGGCCACACCCACAAAAAGGACTCGCTGCCTCTCCTGTGTGTAGCAGCGCTCCTCCCAGTATCTTCTGATCGGCTGCGACGAAAGCGGCCGCTCGCTCAGCGAAGGGAGCTCGCCCTCTCGCCCGCGCGGCCGGCAGAACAGCCGCGGTCGCTACGCTTACGCCGCCGGCCATCGGCTGGCGCCGGGCGGCCGCCGCGTCAGCCGCCGGGATACGACCACCGTGAGACGCGCTAAGTTCCTCCGTTTTTGTGTGTTTGGTGCATTGTGGTAGCTGTCCACTTTCATCGCATCGCCCTCAGTGTGTGTGTTGCCGTTGAGTTACTCGTGCTTGCGCATATCATTCGTTCTTTTCAGTTGCAGTTGGTAGTCAAATTATTATTGTTTTTTACTATTTTTGGTTTATTAACTCATTCAAACCCCAAAACGTATTATGTTTTTAAACGCAGCTTTGATGCAGCTTCTGACATGAAGAGGTCGCTTAACGCAATGGTATTTATTACAAAAAAACGCCCAGCAGGTAGCAGCAGAGTATACGAGATCAGCCAGGGCCATTTTGCAACAAGCTCTTTTTGCCAGTGTTTTCAACAGGTTTCTGAATAATGATGAAATATTCCAATGCTAATTGCTGCAAAATGGAAACTGATTGAAATACTCTTCTTTTTCCTGATGAAAGAAGAGACTCTAATCTATCTTTTAGTAGGTTCCATGTTTGTATGTATAGCAATAGAACACAATATTCTCTGGGCCTTGCAAATTTAGTTAACATCCAGTAAAACAGCCGGGAGCGAAGGGGGTGACTTCAGTGAGTGAGTTAATCTGATACACAAAAAATGGAAAATGTACTATTTACTTTTAAGCAGGAAATACTGTAATTAGTAGACCAATTAATTGGCCAATTTTAGTCCTTTGCAAATAATTTTTCACATTAACATATTACAACACAAGTCAGACAATGACATTCAACTCAGTTAAAAAAAATATATATATTTTTTCCCTCTGTTTTAAGGTCATATACTAAAGAAAAACGGTCCACAAAAAAGTTTATTCATTAATCCTCTGATTAATGTTCTCGGAATTTCACTCTGGTGAATATCTGAATCGGTATTGGTCTCAAAAAAGTCCTTTTTGATCGCTCCTTAGTAATTAATGTTTGGTAGCCTGCTACATTTTACCCCAACTGCCGCAGACAACCAACTGAATATGCAAATCAAATTCAGTCTTACGAGCTGATCTCAGACAAAAATTTGAAATCTGGTATTTCTTGTTTTTGTGTTAAATAAAAAAAAGACTATTTGTGACTTTATCATTTTTTGATTTGTTCAGTTGAAAATGAATTGATACCCGGATTCCACGCAACCATGCCACCAGCATTAGCGACACTGAAATGCGTCCAAGCCATTGTCATCCATTTTGGGTTGTGCTCCCACGCTGCATTTTGGCATCTTTGCACATGTTTTTGCACTCAGCAGTTCTTCAAAATGATGTTGTTGACAGGATGCAATGGGCTCCACCAATCAGATGGCTTCTGCGGGCTTGGGCGGCGAAAACGGCCTCCTGGCGCCCCCGTACACTGCCTACACGCAGCATGGCGAGAGGGTCCGCGCCATGTCTGCGTCTGGCAAGGTAGTTCATGCACACACAAATACACACACTGTAGCTGTGCCTCAGCTCAATGCGCATCTGAGTCGGGTTGAGAACCGGCAAGTCATCCGAGGTTAAAGTCGTTCTCTCGTTTTTTTCCCCGTCAGTCGTGTTCGGCCCGTGATCAGCTGGCCTTGACTTTGGGCGCGTTGACGGCGGACGCGCCTCGCAGCAGCCGCGACTCGCTGCACTGCTCCAGCGGTTACAGCACGCAGACCACCACGCCGTCCTGCTCCGAGGACACCATCCACACGCACGGTAAGTGTCGCACCCACGCGCGCGCGCGCTCGGCTCAACCGCCCTCGCCACCGTCTTGAGCATTTCTGTCCATCCGTCTGTCCGTCATCTCGGTCCTGTGTTGTTTCTCTGCTTAAAAAAAAACTCCTTCCTTCTCTTCCAGCTGTAAAGCGAGAACCTCCCCTCTATGGTAGGTCTCTGTCTGACTGTCTGTTTTCCCTTTCACGCTTCCTCATCCTTTACGTCACCTTCACGTCAATTAGTGTCATGTCACGCTTGTGTTTCTGTTTGCTTGCATTTCAAATCACGTTGAAATGAATGGAAATGCCATGAATCCATTCCAGCCTTAATCTTACCTCTTTTTAAAAGCTATAACGTGTCACTAGTGTACTTTCTGTAGAATTTGTGTGTCGGATGTAAGCCTTTAAGGGGCAGGGCTAGTCTGTGTGTGTGTGTGTGAGCATCTGAGCATGAGTCGCGGCCAACAGCAGCTCCTTGTTTACATTTTGTGTTAGTGTGTTTGTTTGCATCGGCCACGGTTGCTCTCTTTGCCCTAATCTTAACCCATTCACTGCCTTTGACAAGTATACTTGTCAGTTACATTTTTCCTCAATGGTGCTAGACGAGGGAGAATCTGATTATGCTCCACTGTAAATGTCAAACTTAGAAACAACTTAACTGATGTTTCGGTTTTGCAGCAATTAGCATTAGAATATAGCTAAGTTTCATCATTATTCACAAATCTGTTTATAACACTGGGGAAAGGAGCTTTTTGCAACATGGCCCTGGTTGATCTCTTATACTCTGCTGCCACCTGTTGGCCGTTTTTGTGATAACTACTATTGCTTTAAGCATTCTCTTCATTTCAGAGGCTGCATCAAAAAGTCTTCTGTATGCTCTAACATTAAAAAAAAAAAAAAAAACGTACAAAATACGTTTTTGGGACACTGGTAACATTTAAAATAGAACTTGTAAGTTTTGGGGAGCAAATGAGATACGGTTACCAAAATCTGGCATCATTTAGAAGGGAAAATGTTTGCATTTTAGCATTTCACCCACTTTTAAAAAGCTTCCGATGTTTTTTTAAAATGCATGCATTTTGGCATTTAAGTCACTTTTTTGAAACTTTTTACAAGTTTGCAAACAAATTTCAAAATAAGCTAAAAGTGTTTTATGGCTAGTCTGAAAAGTTTGTAAATGTGCAACAAAAGTGCACTGACGTCACTCACGTGAGTCTTGTCTCCTCTTCCAGTGGACTACGAGTCCATTTCCCTCCACGGGGACAGCGACTCCATCTCCCTGCACCACCTGTCGCACGGCGGCGGCAGCCAGTCGGACTTCGACAAGTCGTCCACCATCCCAAGGAACTCGGACCTGGGCTTCCAGTACCGCATGTTTGCCCAATCCAAACGCCCCGCCTCCACCGTCAGCCTGCTGGCCGAGACGGAGCTGACGGGCGGCTCGCACACGGCCACCATCCGCCGCAAGCCCTCCACCAAGCCGGCGTACCGCCGGGGCACCATCAGCGGAGGGGTGCCCATCCCCATCTGCACGCCGCAGGTCCCGGTGGGGGCGAGCACCCCGGGGAGCAACGAGAATGTGTTCATCGGGACCTCCGGAGGAGGGCTAGGTTACAATAAACACTTCACTTCCACGCAGAGTCTAAGCGGCCTGCCGCCATCCTCCTCGACCTCCTCATCGTCCTCCTCGTACTCGCCGTATTACCAGCTGGTGCCCGGTCACATGCCCATTCCGGTGCCTGTGCCCACCGTTCCACCAGAGGGCGGCATTGCCAAGCAGCAACAGCTAAACCACCAGGTGCAAATGCAGTACTTTCACCACGATCAGCAGCTTCAGAAACAGAAGCGGCCCCAGAACCAGATCCAGAACCAGATCCAGAACCAGATCCAACCCCAGTTCCAACCCCAGTTCCAAAACCAGCAGAACAAACAGAAGCTCTTCCACCAGCCGAGGGCGCAGGCTTCCCATGCCCAGCGAGAGGATTCCTTCCCGGGCTACGCGAGTCAGGAGCAGCCCCCTCCGCTCTCCAGCCTGGACCAAGACCACAACGTCGAGAGAGGGGACAAGGACATGCTGCACCAGATCAGGAGCGTAAAGCTCAAAAGGACCCTGACCAATGATCGCTCGGCCCCTCTGCTCCCCCCATCGGCCAATCACAATTGAGACGCTGGTTGTCTTTGATTTGTGCGCCTTTTCCTGTTTTCCAAAAACGTTTTTGCCTTTTTGTTTCGTGTATCGGTTCACATTTTTGACCGTGAATTATGAAGCTTGTCGGGTTGCCAACAAGTGGAAAATTCATAGTACATTTCTGGAATGTTGTATGTAAAAAAATTAAAAAAAATCCACAAGGAATTAAGATGGGGAATTTAGATCCCCTTGCCCACATGTGAGGGCATCAGAGTACCTTAATTGCTGTTTTATTTTATTTTATTTTTAAAGTTACTGTCGAGTTAGTAACTTTTATTTTGGCTTGCATACAAACAAAAAAAAAAAAGTTTGAAGTTCCATTATGCAATGCCAACCTTCAATTTTCATTTTGTTGAATTTAAATGGAAAGTCCAAATTTGCCTGGAAATTGTTGCAATTTCTCTGCCCTATTAGTTCGCGAGGAGTCACTTCCTGCATCCAGGATTTCTTGTGGCCTGTGTGTGTGCTAGATGCGCATTTCCCCAGACTCCCGATCAGGTAGGGTTTCTTAGATAATCGTGATGCATGGCGCTTAGGCCAATTTTACTTTTTTTTTTTTAATTATTTCCATGCCGATCTTTATGACTAGCATTCAATGTTGACTGAAGCTGATGACTGCGAATAAGTTTGAGGAAATGGAGCTGAGTTAGCAGTTTTAGGGTTGAACAGAATCCTCAGAGTTGAGCTGTTTGTTGTGTTTATTTTTTTAAGTGTGCTTTTTTTATTGGTTGATGTCATAGCGGGGCTATGAGGAGAACAAGCTCAAAAATGTTCCCGTTGCTGTTTTGATTTTGGCCAGATGATGGCGCTCTTAGCTTTCGGGATCTAATTCAGGGTTAGGGAAGCTTTTATTCAGTCCACACTCAAATCGATTGTAACAATTCTACAAAAAGTTCCTCTGAGGCGTTTTATGGGCTGGATTGAATACTCTGGGTTGCATTTCTTTTGTATGTACAACAAAAGTCAACTTTTTTGTGCCTCTTTTATGCCGTACAGTTTAGTTGACTTGACTCAAAAGACTTTGTTGGACGTTGTTGAAGTTTTCGGTTTGTGGTCAGGCTCGTTAGCGTCCACGGTTGCCATGGTTACAGTTCAGCTGGTGTTTTTTCATGCTGTCTGGTTGTACAAATTCCCGTTCAAATAGCTGTACACGCATATTGTTCATATTTTTCTGCATCGGCCACGTCGGTCGGGTATGACGCTGACGTCTTATTTTTGTAGAAGATGCTTAAAATTGTGTCGGAACGTCCCGGCGAGGACGCCAACCAACAGAATGTACTTTGATCTTTGTTGTTTTCTTCTTCCCCTCCAATGCTGTCAATCATCATCATCATCATCATCATCATAATTATATTGACAGTGGTCGTCAAAAAACGTCTGCTTGTTGTCCTCTTTCAAACATCATTTGTCACAATTTATATTTTGGTGCTTGTTCTTTCTGCCGTGCATCGGGGATGGGCTTTATTATTGATCAATTAGAAAATAATTCAGGCAAGATGGAGGCCGCCGCTTGTGTTTGCTATCCAAGGAACTCCAACATGATATCAGCTAGCTCGATATGGTGCTGCTGTGTGTGTATATATATATGTATATGTATATATATATATATATATATATACAAAAATAATGAATTAACGGCCCATTAATGTAGTGGGTCCATTTGGCCCCTTTAAAAAAAAAAAAAAAAGAATTATCAACACACAAAATACTTGTAAATCATTCTTAAAAAAACAAAAACGTAAATCACATCTTAATGTACAAGAAAAAAATAATATTTGTATTAAATGTAATGACTTGGTGGAAATGATTGTATTTTACAATATTTAAAAAAAAAATTGTGAACAAAGGAGTTAGAGGGGGATACTCTACCTTACTTAAATTTAACACATTTTTTAAAATGAAAAACAACCCCCCCCCCCCCCCCAAAAAAAATTTATGAATTACTCTCCTAATGCCGAGTTGAATTGGGGGGGGGGGGGGGGGGGTCTGCTCAACCACAATTGAAAAAGTGCAAATCAAGTATAAAACAATTAAAAGCTACAAAAAAACTACATTAAAAACTCAAATCGTAAAATGTTCCCTGATAATAATAAAAAAAATATATTTTTTTTAATGATCAAACTTAATTTTAATGAATGCTTTTTCCAACATTAAACAAATGAATTACACAAAAAGCCCTCAGTATTGACAGTCTCATTTTTTTTTTTATTGATGATTAACATGGATGGGGTCACACTGACATGAACATTTGAATCAAACAGAAGAGGAAAGTTCACTCATTGATTGTTGATTCCCCCCAAGGTCAATCAGGGGCTTTCATTATGAAGTCGAACCCCCTCCCTGTGCTATCACTGTTTGGCCACATGTGCTTCTCAACCAGCAGGTAAATGAACAAACTCTCCTACCTGAATTTGCCACCCGATGAAACGAGATGAAATTTATTTCTCTCCCTTGCATCATTATCAGCTGTCCCTAATGTTGTGACCTTTTTATAGACTGCTCCGAGGCGTGTCTGCTTTGTGAACAATAACAACAATGACAACAGGTGGAGTGACTCACTTTTGCTTTTCTTCCACACCGACGCACCTCTTCGGTCTCAGGTAACACACACACGTGCACACTGACTCATCTTAAGCCCGGTTCTGTCTACTCCCCCTTAAAATAGCATCCAATCATCTCTAATGGACGTTGTCATGCAGTCCACATCTTGTATAATCACTTCACGGCATTACATTTGCCCTTTCATCTTATTGTTTTCAAAATGTCACCAAAAGTCAAAAGCCTGAAATCATGTCATCATCCCGTCTCAATTTACTCTCAAACGGACTTGCTTTAAATTTGACATGTTGGCCTATTCAGATGAAAACAAAGCTTTTATTCTGTTGTATGAAAGGCAAAAGATCAGTACAGTGTGGATTTGAAATTGAACGGATGCAAAATGTAGATTTGAAATTTGATGCTGTTCTCATCCAAATAAGTTGAACGGCGTTTTCTCTTCAATCGTGTCTGAAGCAAATGAAAAGCATGCTCAATCGGGTTCAGGTCAGGTGATTTGACCTTTGGAATTAACGGAAAAGACGGTGCTATGGACGAGGCACGGGCGCCGTAAAGTCAAAACGACGTAGAACGTGTACGATGTAACTCGAACTATGGAATATGTCATCCGTTACTTTTATACTAAATCTGTATAAATACCGCAAATAGACTTTATAAACAGCCGATGTAGTGTAACCACCTCAATTGTAACTTGTAGGCCACACGTGGTGGGCCAGATTGGGACCCAGGGCCTCGAGTTGGACACGTTTCCGGCCCTGTTATGGAGCCAAAGTGATCTCACTCACAGACACACAAACACACTCATGCATATTGGGATTGTAAGTCACCAGCTGGCCCAGATCGGACCCGTGACTCAGCGGCCACGTCACGGTGACTGTGCACAAATCTGGCCGGCCAGGCGCTCGTTGCAGCCAGATTGCACCAGCCGAGCATGCCCGCTTGCACCAGTAGGGGGCGCAGCACACCGTCACATCACTCAGGAGAAGTGGGACAACTCTTGAACCTTTACAATCCACACTTGAGTTTGTTCACATTAGAAAGTATTCATAGAAATTCATGTTTTATGTTGCTGTCAAAATGGAAGTGAATGATTTCCGTCAAAATTAGCACAATGCTAAACATGAAAAATATTTACTGTAATTTTTTTTGTAAATGTATTAAGAAGATTTAAAAACAAGAAATCAAATAAAGAAAAATAAATATAATCATAAATCACCCCCCCCTTCCCCCTCAAATTATGCCATAACGACAACAAAAATATTTTAAAAAATGATTAATAAAAAAAAAAAAAAAGAATACACATGCAGTGTATCGGAAAGTATTCACAGCACTTCACTATTTTTTTTAAAAACTTTATTTTATTTTATTACCTTTTTCAAAATAAAAGAAATCCCCCCCTCAATATCTTAACATACAACTTCCCATGACTATGTAAAAAAAAAATATATATATCTTTCATTTTATTTATTTGTTTATTAATTTATTTACTTATTTATTTTTACTTAGACTGTATATGTCACAAATATTCATAGCTGAATAAGTCCGACTTTTTAAAAAATTTAATGAATTTGAGTGATAAAAGTTTTATGACATTTGTGTTCTTGTCGTGTTTGCTGCCATAAAAACAGTCCAGCGAAGCTCAGAGAGAGCCGCGGGGGCGCCACTATCACATGGCGGTGGTGCTAACGAACTCAAGGTTAGCTAGCTGATAATCAATTGCCCCCACCAACCTGTTATCGCTAACCAAACAGTGGCGGCAGGACCAAAAGGAAGCAGAAGGCCGCAGTGTGCAAACACTTGTGGGAGATAACTAAAATGTAAAACAAAAACCGACTTTTCCACTACCGGAGCCGCTCGAACGTCTCAGTTTTTATGCACAGCTCATCATTGTGGCTGTTGTAGTGAGCACCTGCACTGCGTCACACACACACAACCATTTCTAATATTTAGACTCTCTTTTGGAGTTGAATAAGATAGCTGAATTATTAGGAACATCTGTCAGTATGATGTTGTGAAGTTCTACACCATTCGGATGTACAACCTCAATAATGCACAAAGGTTAGCGAAAATGGGCGAATATTTGATCCAAGTGTGGTTATAGGCATACCTACACTTTAATAACAAATGATGTAAACGCGCGCACACACGTGAGGCGCACGTTTCCCGCCAAACGGGTCCGCTGGGTCAGACGTCCCCGGGAGAGCGTTCCGACCCTTTCAGTGAGGGCTTCGCCATGGCAACCGGGCGTCTCGTATTGCCAAGTCGTCACGTTGCGACAGTGACACACACACACACACACACACACACACACACACACACACTGTGGTTCTGCTCACAGGTGTCGTCAAGTATTTTCCACTTGAGTCGTGTTTCTATTGTGTTCCGACAAACACTGGAATCAGGTCAGCTTTGCGCTGCCTCCCTTAAATAAACAGCAAGAAAAAAACTGCAAGTAGTGTGTATCCTTCTCACACGGATGTGAAAAATCAACTACTGCGCCTAAACAAGCCTCTCAGTGTACATGGAGAGGCCGTCTTTTAAGACCATCAGATTCACTCAACGATGTTGTTTGAACGCTTCACAATGTTGTGTGATTATTATGTAGTGTTGTATGGCTGCTCCTCAATGTTGTTTGGCACTCCATACTGGTGTGTGGTCTTCCCACAATGTTATGTAGTCACTCCACAATGTTTTAGTCACTCCACAATGTTGTGTGGCTGCCCCTCAAAGTTGTTTGACACTCCATACTGTTGTGTGATCTTCCCACAATGTTGTGTGATCTTCCCACAATGTTTACAGTCATTCCACAATGTTGTGTGGTTGCTTTACAGTGTTGTAGTGTTGCTCCATAATGTTTTGTGGATGCTCCATAATGTTTTGTGGATGCTCCACAATGTTTTGTGGATGCTCCACAATGTTTTGTGGATGCTCCACAAGGTTTTGTGGATGCTCCACAAGGTTTTGTCACTCCTCAATGTTTATTGGTGTCCCATATTATGTGGTCTCTCCACAATGTTGTGTTGTCACTTCACAATGCTGTGATTGTGCCACAATGTTGTATGCTCACTCCATAATGCGTGCATGCCCCACACTGTTTTGTGGCACCCCACAATGTTATGTGGAATCTCCACAATGTTGTGTTGTCACTCCACAAGTTTGAGTGCTTGCTTTACAGTGTTGTATGGTCCCTCCACAATGTTATGTGATCGCTCCACAATGTTGTATGCTCACTCCATAATGTGTGCATGCCCCACACTGTTTTGTGGCATTCCACAATGTTATGTGGATGCTCCACAATGTTGTGCAGTCCCTCCACAAGGTTTGGTCACTCCTCAATGTTGCTTGGCATTCCATAATGATTTGTGGTCTCTCCACAATGTTGTGTGCTTGCTCCACAATGTTGTACGGTCACTCGACAATGGTGTGTGGTTGTTGTACAATGTATGCATCCTCCATGTTGTTGTGTGTAGGCTCCATAATGTTATGTAGCCGACCCCAGAACATTGCGTGAACACTCCACAAACATAATGTGGTCCTCCGCAATGTTGTATGCTGATTTTGCAATGTTGTGTCCAACAATGTTTGTGTTCCAGGAAGCCATGCTACGTATTCAGTTGATTTTTGCTTGACACAAATCTTATGTTTAACAACTTACTGCTAACATGGTTTAATATGATTTCAATTATTTTAATAAAGGTTTCCCTCCATTAGATGCCTTGTCCCATCTACATTTGAGTAGAAAAAATGCACCTGGACTTTCTTTGTGTAAAGACTTAAATGAATGTGTAAAGTAAAGATAAAAAACATTTTGAAGTAGAGTTTCACTTGTCTTAGCTGGTGGTTTCGGTGAGGGTGGGCCGGTTGTGTGTGGTTGTGTGTGTGTGTGTGGGGGGGGGGGGGGGGGGGCGGCGTAGCAACGGCAACCACCCCGCTGAACTTTTGTGCCGCCTCGTGCTTCCTGCTGACGACAGCGGGGCAAGTCACGAGGGAAGGAAAAAACGCGCCAAAGTTCCAAGCCTCTCAGCCAATGGGGATGCGGCGGGTCGGGTCCTAGTGAGCGCAACAGGGAAATAATGTGTGCGCGTGCGTGTGGAGTGAAATGACTCAGTGCAACTTGAATGAGTCGGACTTGCTCCACCGGAAAAACGTTTTTTTTTTTTTTGACTTAGTCAAAACTTTCTTCTTGTTTCCAAACAGAAAATGATAACATTTACTGCTAAATGCCATTTTCACTGTCAAGTCTCCAAATTGTTGTGCTTTCAAGGATTTGCACAGCCTCTTTACTTCACAGCAAGCATGAGTCAGCAATTCTTCCAAAATGAGGCTTCAAAGTGTTTGCCACTCACAATTGAAGATGACTTTTAGCTTCATGCTAACACATAATGGGGAAGACCATAGACCGGCGGTGTTATAACGCCTCCGATAAGCCACAATGTAATTAATGCTCTCTGACATGTAGTGTTTATCCTTTGTGAAACTCTTCTTTGTTTGTCACCGCATGACTGCATATACTGCCCCCTTGTGGACAAGTCGCACACACCAAAAGGAGATGCAATGGTCTATTATAATGCACAACATGTGCTCTTTACTATGTTATTACAAGGGGTGACTGCTAGGGATTTTTTTAAATACAGTTCTGATTAAGATATTTGGCAGGATTAAATTCTGATGTCCGATTAATCGGACAATTTAATTTAAGTAATATATAATGATTATGTATAATATAGAAGACAATTTGTTATTTTTGGGTTCCTTAACGCATACAGCAATGGCAATATGAATTATGGGTAGAATATTTGCTGCCAATATTATATATATATTTATATATATATATATATATATATATATATATATATATATATATATATATATATATATATATATATATATATATATATATATATATATATATATATATATATATATATATATATATATATATATATATATATATATATATATATATATATATATATATATATATATATATATATATATATAAATGATATAGATGTTTAAATGTCATCTTCGTATTATGTTGTGATGTGTTAATGTGGGAAAAAAATCAGATTTGAAAATTAAATCTGTCGAGCCTCAGTTATTTATTTTTATTGTGTAGCTTAAAATATTATCAAGTGCTATTTTCCTTCTCACAAAACATGTTCCACATTTTTGGGGGAATTTGTGTCCAGTCTGTGTCGCTCGGTGAGCGACGGACGTCATGATAGCTTCGCGTTAGGATAGGTTGCATTTAGTTTGGGGTGAAGTGAGACTCCACCTCGCTAGGTTGGTTGAGGTCAAGTTTAGGTAAGGATAAGGAGGCACTTCCACAAATGACCTCTCACACTTCACTTCACTTGTTGCCATGTTTGTTTGTTTTTTTTTGCCGGCGCTGTTGTAGAAGCGCCGCGTGGCCTCCTGCCAACTGCGCATTCCTCCGAGAGGGAGCGCACACGTTCAGGGACCCAAAGTGGAAGAAGGAACCACACACGCCGACGGTGTGTGCGCGTGTACATCGGCCATGAAAGGAAACAATTACGGAGCGCTTTTACATTACATTTACAGTATTAATGCTAATGACACGTAGCTCTCGTTCGAGTGTAAGAAATTAATATAAACACGTGACTATAAATGCACTTTTTTATTGAAATGCAAAGCAAAATGGATGCAACAAACCGTCTTGAAGCTTTGAGTGGAAGCGACGCGCATGCTTGCGCAAAAACACACATTACACATTAACACACACACACACACACGCACACACAACAGGGAGTGGAAATGTACAGCTACAAATGTGTGTGTGGTAAACTGACACTACCGGCAGAAATACCTCTGACGTCCTCTCACACTGACACATGTTGATGCACACGCATGTTCACACACTTTCACTCCACGCACACACATTCAAGTTGGGGTATTTTAAGGGCCCATTTGATGGTTCGGGTTCTTGCGTAAACGCGAGTAGCGAGGGCCAGAAAAGGGGTTCAAACTCAACACCGCCGTTTCGTGGAAAATGTCGTTGGGCATGTGAAGTCCAAGTCACACCTCAGCTGCAAAGAACGCCCCCCCTCCCGTCTTATCGCACCTGCTTGACATGAAACATGTTGTGTGTGCGCGCTTCCTGCCAGAAAGACATACGAATGAAAGAAACGGCTCGCTAGCTGCCCCTCATTTGAAAATTCGGCCCCCGGAAGCCAGTTTGGCGCGGCAACATGAACATTGGTTGGCGTGTCTGTCATGAGTCGGCCCGCAAAAAAAGTCTCGGAAGTCAAGTCTAAAGATAGACAGGAAGTCAGCCATTTTGGTTCACAACAGCCATTTGCTTTTATAGTTTTCCGAGAGAATTTTATTTAGAAAATTCAGCCCCTGGAACTGGTTTGGCTTAGCAACATATAATTTGGTCACCTTGTTTGCCATGAGTAGACCCACAAAAAAAGTCTCAAGAGGTCATGCCCTAAAAGACACAGCAAGTCAGCCATTTTGGTTTGAATTGTCCATTACAGTCATTTTGTCCCTTTTCTCGGGCTGGATTGCTTCGACTGGAGAAAGTAAACAAAAGCAGTCACGTTTTGGTCCTAAGTGGAGGTTGAACTTGCCGTCTCTATAAAGGAGTGGTGAACACGGGGTCAAGGGTCAACGTAAGATATGAGACAGAAGTCAAGAGGGGTCAAATTCAAGCAGCTAAGTTATGAGAGCAGGAGAGGGAAGATCATTCGACTTCCAACAACAACAAAAATCTTCTTTGTCATCTCGACAAACTCAAAATCATCTCCACGGCTGCTTTTACTACCCATTAGTTAGGCACACCCACTCACACGAACCCAGTTTCTCTTCATGATGGCGTGTAAAATGCGCTCTACTTGTATCATGACCTTCACACGTGTGCACACACGCACGCTCGTTCACGCTTGTGCTGACGAAGCGAGGGCAAGCCGGTGCACGGCAACAGAACCGCTTCAAAGCAGCCGGACCGCGAGCGTGCGCAGGAAGTTGCCCATATAAGTACTTCCAGGTGGGAAGACGATGGATTGGGACGGGACTAAGCAGAGGCGTTAATTAGTGTAACGCAAGACGCATCCCTCAGTAGATGGCGGGAAAATGGCGACTTTTATTTCAAGGACGTAAGATCCGTTTTGAATCGGGCTGAAATAGAATCACTCGCGGTGAACTTTGAACTTGGCTACAAAGCCTGTCATTAATGAGGCGGCACATGACACACGGCGAGGAAGCCGTTGTTTCCTGCGCGAGTGCACACGCACACGCAGGTTTGTCTTACTATCTTTGTGGGGCCATCTCGTGGACATAATGCATTTCTTAACCCCTCCCCCCAAACCCCAACCATCAAAAATGATTGCCTAGTCCTGACCCTAACCTCAACCATAACCCAATTCCAACCTAAACTCTAAAACCAAGTCCTCAAAAAGAGGTCTCAACTTGTGGGGCCCAGCAAAATGGCCCCACATGGACGGGTGGGGGCCCCACAACTCTGTGAAATCCCGGAATGTTGGCCCCACTGTGTGAGAAAAACAAGAACACACACACACACACACACAGGGGTCACCACTGATTCCTTTTGTTCCGGATTGTTCATGCCCGGACACAATTGTGCGTCCTTTTCTTTGTGTGTGCGTGTCGGGGGAATTATACTGCCAAAATAGAAGTTGACATATTGGACATCATGCCCCCCCCTAACCCCCCCCCCCCCCCCCCCCCCCAACCCCCTCCATCACCGCCACCACGCCATCCACTGCCCTCCATGCCCCCACCCTTCTCGAACCCCCAATACACGGATGGGATCATGTCCAGACATGTCCTCTTCCTGTGCCAGCGTCATGTTTTGCTAACTTGACAGTTTGTTCAAATGTAAGAGAAAAAAAGAGAAGAATACAAAAGTGTCTGTCATGTGTGAGAGTGTTTTAGTAGTGCGTATTAAAACCTTTCAGTTGTTGCATGAGAGCATGACAGTAGTGTGTGAAAGTGTGTGACAGAGGTCTAGTTGAGTGTGCGTGTGTGTGTGTGTGTGGGGGGGGGCAACATTTTAGGAGTTGTGGGGCCCACCCGTCCATGTGGGGCCATTTTGCTGGGCCCCACAAGTTTAGACCTCTTTTTGAAGGTCAAGACTCGGTTTTAGAGTTCAGGTTTGAATTGGGTTATGGTTGAGGTTAGGGTAAGGAATTGGGGTCGGCAATCATTTTTTTTAAGGTTAAGGTAAGGGGGAGGGGCTAGGAAATGCATTATGTCAATGAGATGGCCCCACAAAGATAGTAAAACAAACCTGTGTGTGCGTTTATGCGACGACAGACTCCGCCCTCCCGTGATTCTCCGCTGATGCTCTCGACCTCCGCCACAAGCGGCATCAAAGGGTGACCATCCCTCGGGAGTCTGCCGCCACCATGCTGAGCAAACAAAACAAAAAATGACCTTTGACCTTTCCACCTCGATGTTTGCTCTGCATTTTTGCTACCAATGTCATGTGTCGTCTACGCTGGCCTCTTTCCTTCATTCTTTCTTTCCTTCCTTCCTTCCTTCATTTCATCCTTCCTTCATTTATTCTTTCCTTCCTTCCTTTCTTCATTTCTTCCTCCCTTCATCCCTTCATCCTTCCATTTTTCTTTCCTTCCTTCTTTCCTTCCTTCATTCCTTCCTTTTTTCCTTCCTTCCTTCATTTCATCCTTCCTTCCTTTATTCTTTCCTTTCTTCATTTCTTCCTTCCTTCATCCCTTCATCCTTCCTTCTTTCCTTCCTTTATTCCTTCCATTTTTCTTTCCTTCCTTCTTTCCTTCCTTCATTTAATCCTTCCTTCCTTTATTCTTTCCTTCCTTCCTTTCTTCATTTCTTCCTCCCTTCATCTCTTCATCCTTCCATTTTTCTTTCCTTCCTTCTTTCCTTCCTTTATTCCTTCCTTCATTCCTTCCATTTTTCTTTCCTTCCTTCTTTCCTTCCTTTATTCCTTCCTTCATCCTTCATTCCTTCCATTGTTCCTTCCCTGCTTTGTCATCGCGCCTGCGCTTGACGTGGCGTCTTGGCCTTTGGATGCTAACCAGCTTCTACTGAGAAGCCGCTTGGCCCGCAGCAGCTGCTGTGTGTGCGTGTGTGCGCGCGTGTGTGCGCGAGTTCGCGCGCGTGTAGTAAAACATGATATGCAGTTCGGAGAACTCTTAAAGCGCTCACGTGTACGGGAGCAGAGTGCCACAGGAAGTGACCCGTATTTCATGTGCGCTGCTTTTTCTTTTCTTCTTTGTCTTCTGTATGTACGACAGCGACCACTAATAATAAGCGGGAATATTTGATTTCATTTTATATTTCTATTAATACTACTAATGATGATGACGATGTCAAAAATAATTCCCTTTCATCATTATTAGTATTATTATGAAAATGTTCAAAGTAAAAGGTACAAAATAAGAGATGAACATTTGATTAACGGGATTTTGACCATTTTAATTTGATTGAAAATTTGTCTTATTAACTATTCATCATCATCATCATCGCTGTCATTGTAAACAGGAAGCCTTTTTACAAACGACCACAATCAGTTTGGGACATTTAGTTTGTTCTCGTTGATTTTATTTTTGTTTGGACTCTTTGTTCTTCTTTCCTCTTCCTCTTTTTTTTCTTTCTCTTCCTTTTCTTCCTCTTCTACTTCTTTTTATTGCTATTGTTCAAAAACATTACAATATATCGTATAAACAATGGGGAAACTCTAAATAAATTATATATGCGATATATTTTACATTGTATCATTTAAAAATGCATTTTTTTTTGTCATTGAAAAATATGCACTTTTCTTTTCCTTCCCGCGTCACGTGCACATCAATCGCCAATCGGTATAACTGCCGTGCGTGCGCCTCGTAGCGCAGTGTGGCAACACGAGATTCTTCCCACAGGATCGGGGGGGGGGGTACACGCCCTCGCGACGGCCATTCCTCAATGATGCCGCATTAAAGGCCCGACCACGCTGCCCTCAGGCACGTACACACGCACACACACACACACACACTTATTCGTTACATACTGCTTCCTCGGCTTCCTTTGCAGTGTGTGTGCGTGTGGTTGTTATCATATTGTAGTAAAGTTATGTAAACATATACGCGCACACACACGTCGAGGGTGTGACTCACTCATTCCATAAAATACTTTCCCACACTGTGTCGACTGCACACCTTCACACAGAGATCCTGCAAAAAGATTGCATCAGACCTGTCAACGTTTAAATCCATCTTAGCCCTTCAAACAGAACCCAGCAAAGGCAGAATGGTTGCACACTTTTCCGGGATTCTGTGTGAAAAGCAAAAGATAGTGTTGCTATTCTGTTTTTGCTCTGATTTTGCACGATCTCTTTGTGAAAGTGGCTCATGTGTGTGTGTGTGGCCTACTAAAAATTCCTGCCTTTGCTGGATGCTGTGTGAAAGTCAAAGGTGTACTTTAATGACTGCTCCTCTGTTTTTGGTCTGATGTTCCAATTTTGCTGGTTAAACAGACTCTTAGGTGTAGACTTTTAAAATATGCTACTTTTGCAGGGTTATGTGTTAACGTTATAGGTTACTAAATGCCAGATCTTCATTTTTATCTCTGATGCAAACATTTTGCGTGGTCTCTGCGTGAAAACAGATCTTGTGTGTGGTCTTTGCTGGGCTCTATGTTCAAAGAAGGATCAATACTGGATGTGCTTGTTACAATGCTGATCTCTGTGTGAAAAACGGCTCGTAAACTATCGTGCATTTGCAGGGTTCTGTGTAAAAGCTGTCAATTGCTAAACGACACCTCTTCCTTGATAGCGCTCAAGCGAGAATTTTGCATGATCTCTGTATGAAAGCATTTCATGTATGTGGCCTAGTTAAATATCTCGCCTTTGCTGGGCTCTGTATAAAAAGCAAGAAGGATCAATACTGGATTTGCTTGTTACAGAGCTGACCTGCGTGTGAAAACGGCTCATCAACTATCGTGCTTTTGCAGGGTTCTGTGTAAAAGTCAAATTAATACTGGCTTATCTGTTTAGGCTTTGATGTGCATGTTTTGTAGTATCTCTGTATGAAAGGCTTTTGTGTTTGGTCTATTAAAATGTTCTGCCTTTGCAGGGTTATGCGTGAAAGGGAAACGTGAATATATGACCATTTTGCAGGATATCCGAGTGAAAGAGACTATACATGTGTAGACTAATAAAATGATTTAAACGTGATGACGTCATAGAAAAAGAAAAGAAGCAAAGGAGAGGATGAAAAGGTAACGAAAAAGAGAAAATAGCAAAACAAGAAGGCAAAGAAAGGAGGGAATGAGGAAGCAAAAGAAGGCAGCAGAGAGAGCCTGAGGGAGAAGAAAACGAGGCGTGGAGAATGCAAAGAGGCCTTCGGCAGCTTAGCCTTGTTTTACAGTTTGAAATTGAAAAAAAGAAAAGAAGAAGAAAGAAGCCGCTCGAGGAATTCCATTCAAGCTTTTCGCAGAAGGCTCGGGAATTTCTTGGAAGGCAAAACGATTCCGTGGGAGACGTCGTTAAAAAGAAAAGCCTCTGCCGCAAATATATATTTTTTTCATTTTTATACAGTTGCCTCGTTCACACAGCTTGAATTAGCTTGACTTCAAGTTGCTAGCATAGCATTTGGCTTACAAGCTAAAAACACAATAACTCATGTTTACATGATTTAGCTTTCCTTTTCTTTTAACAGTATAATACATCAAAAAGGTTTGAAAATGGAAATATCAGACCTCCATTCCATACTTTGATGTGAATGGCTCGTTTGCGTTTACGGGCAAGTGACTCAGCAAGTCAGTGAAAGTTTACGCTCACATTTGACTCTGTGCTCTTCCACTCCCAGCCTGTAGGTGGCGATAATGCACATTTCATAACCAAGATGAAGATATTGCCTCATGCCGGTGCTAATTCAACGCTAACATCGAAACAAAGCGCTTTGCTTATCATGAAATGACACATTTTCGGTCATAATGTCATTCTATGACAAAGCAAGACGTCCGTCAACAATCTGGAAAGATGGCCTGGCGACGCTTTAATTCGGTGTTGTTTGTTAAGATGACATTCTCATCTTGTTTCCCATCAATTCTTGCCTGCTATGATCTGGCAAGTAAGTTTTCCGCTCATTGCATCATAATCGTCATCATCGCATGAGGGCATATCTGGAAAGCGTAGAAAAAAAAGCTTGAAATGTGGCTTCGATTTGGGGATTTGTGATGGATGGACGATTGGTTAAGTTATCATGAGGTTGTATGGACAACAATTATAGATCTGAAAAGCCTTCACTACGACCTTTAATTTCATATGTCGCTCAGTGTGGTTTGTTATTAATACATTTTTCACTTTGTTGCTCGTCAATTGTAGCCTCAAACATTTGTACAAAAGAATATTTTGGGGGTTTTGTGTCATTATGTGAGGGACTATGGACAACTTTGTGATATTCCTGAAAAGCCCTCGTTGAGACCTTTAATTGGACATATCACTTGATACGCTTAGTTTTATTTTGATTTTGAACCTTCTTTTTAGTGACCTTTGACCCTGGGCACCACCACATACTTTTCAGCAAAGGGTCTTTTTCTACTGTAAGTCCAGCAAGTTTGAAGACACATGAATGACAATATGGCTTTTTGTACTGGATATATTTGAACCTTTGTGTCATCTTGAACTTTGACCTGGCAAAAGTGATGTAACCAAGAGAGGCTGTGTTAATTAACAATGAGGTATTGTTGTGATCGTGCGTGTGCGTGCGCGCGCGCGCGTGTAGTCAAGCGCTTGTGAAAACAGCAGCGAGTGAATGAACACTGAAAAAACATGTGCGAGCCGAATGAATGAAACTTTCCCGGCGTGTTGTTCCAGTTGCAGGAAGTGTGTGCGCGCGTGTGTGCGCGCATGTGTGTGTGTGTGTATAAATGAATGGTGGGCCGTCGGCGGAGCGCCACAATTGTCACATGGTCCGTCAGCATTCCGGCCTGTCAGGCTGTCACATGGCCGTCTCGAGTCTCGGCTCGTGTCCTTCACTCTGTTATGTCCTTGTCTGGCGTGTAAAGGTTCGAGTGTGTAGTATTGTGGTGAGAAAGGTCAAGTTGTTGTGATGTGTGATAACTTGAATCCGGTGAGTCAGAGTGAATAAGAAAAGCGGTTGAGTTGCGTTTGTGTGCTTTTTTACCGTTACAAAATGTTTGCCTTCATCGACGCCCACAAAGATGAGAAAAAAAAAGCCTGTTAGTCATTCGGATGTCGAACTGAACGAAGAAAAAAAAAAAAAAAGGCCCGTTAGTCACCGAGATCTCCAATTTGCCTGCCAGCTGTGCTGAGCTTGAGGTCCAGTTCAAACGATCCTGCTCTCCTGTTCCGGGCCAATGGTTGCGTTCCCGCCCGCCCACGTGACTCTCTCGGCCAATCGGAGAGCTCGCCGGGTATTCCATTCATTCCTTCGTGCTGAGTCCTGCTGTGTGCGGCGGGCGCGTGTGTTTATTTAAGCTTTTCTCCAGTTGACCACTTCCTTTAATGTGGACTTCACTTGTGACTGTTTGTGTCCTTCACTTTCCTCCTTCTCTTGGTCTCCGCCGACACTTTCTGGTATATCTTTATTTGCGTCCGTTGCCTCCTATCTTGTTGTTGTCCTCACGACACACATGACTTTGTGCCGTTAAGACAGCCAGCGAACGTCGAAGGAAAAGACGTACTTTTCTTGCTTTTTATGAAGTTTTGTTGCTCTTACAGAAACATCATGACGCATGTAAAAGTATGTATATATAAAAAAGTCGAATGTCTTCCAAGGCTCAAGTGTCCGGAGCACATTAAACGTGTTGTACACGCCAAACGAATAAAAAGAGGAGAATTATGTCAAAGCTCCACTATTCAGACAGATGCTCTTGCAGTACAAAAAAATCATAACGCTCCACCCAATGGAGTAAGTGTCTCACTCTGACAATTTTTCCACATGAGTTTTAACAGTAAACTAACTTATCTTTGAGCAAATAGGAATTTATCAATTTATATGACACGTAGTAATGCCTCTTCGCCAGAAGACGTCCTTGGCTTGTGACGAGATTGTTGCATTCCATCGTCACGGGTGTGCGGGGGCCGTTTGCGACGGCGGTGCGATAAGATCGCTATTTATTAGCAAGCACAAGATGATGAAGATGAAGATGAAGAAGAAGCAAGCAAGCAAGCAAACGCAATAAAGCCGGGTGCCAATCTTGACTTTTACGCGGCGCCCGGAGCGTCTCCCGGGGGAGACGGACATTCCGCAAGCAACATTCCAAGTCATGTGATGTGATCGGCCTCGCAGCTCAGCACTTTCACGCTGGACTTCCGCAAGTCCTCCTGACGTCAGGAAAACATTTTCAGGACCACTCGGGACTTGCACCCCCAGCCTACCCCCCCCCCCCCTTAAAACCTTTTGATAGATCCTGTATTGTGAGTGTGAATGTATACTTTACACTGCATGCAAAATGTTTGAGTGACACCAACAGCTGCCAGCAAATTCCTTCGGCGTTTTAACATACTCGTTTTGTGTGTGTGGGCGGGGGGGGGTACGACCCGCATATGGTTGTGTGTGTAAAGATGGCCAGTAACTTAAAGAACCAGATGTTTTTTGGGCTAAATGTTGAGACTTGTTCATGAAACATTTTTCAAATTTTAATTTTAGAAAAGCAGGTCTCTGTATCCGTACATATAATGCTGCTATGTGAAAAACACTTGCCAATTATCAATTATTTGCATTTTTTAAATTATGTTTTTGAGATGAAACTGAATTCAGACATCCCAAAAACGTATAAAAAAAATATATATATATATATATTTTTTAAATAGACGTGGTTTGATAAAAAAATGAATCCAAGCTTTTCAACAGTTAATGTGACCTTTAACCTGCAACATTATTAAGATTTGGTTTACGGAACTCATCCTGTATTCCGTAAACTAAATTGAAATATTTTCAAGAAAGTGAGATGATATGCGAATACCCGTCGTCATATGGGGCAACTGGGCCAGTGCCCTACCAGAACCAGCAGGTGGCAGTGTGGTAATAATGAAAAGAAAACCTTAACAACTTTTTATTACTTCCAGTATGAATTTTATGGTTAGTGAAGACATAAATAAAGAAAACCATTTATTTGACTGGCTTGCATATGCCTGGTGTATTTTGCTTGTTTTGAATTGACCATACAAGTTCTGCCTAGCAACAAGTACTGACTTTTTGTATTTAAATTTTAAAATCAAAATTTCCTTTTGATGAACTTTTTTTTCTTTAATTGGAAGCTATTATTTTTCTTTGTCTTCAAATATCTGCCGCATCTCCCTGTCCTTTCTCTGCTGTGTGGCGACAGTGAAGCCCCAAGTTGCCACGGAAACCAGTTTAATGGCCGCCGAGTGACATATTTGGGGGGGGGGCTTCTTCCAAATTCCGCCTAGCGACAAGCAGCACCGTTGATAATCGAATGTGAGAGCTGAAATGTTTTGTCAGCTGCTGCTTATCAGCCGACTTTTTGTCGATACACCCTGGACTGGTCGCCAGCCAGTGGCAGGGCTTGAAGATTGGAACCCTCAACCTCGCAATTCTAAGGCGGACGTGCGAACTCGCTCGGCCATCGTGACTGCCGTGTGTGAGATTACTTTCCTGTGCAACAAAACGGATGTGATTTTGTGTACTTTTTTTTTTTGCTTTCGGCCTTATTTGTATCCTATGATTGAAAATGGAAGTTGATTTTGTTTGTTTGTCACTGGAGCAACCTTTCACGCGTCGCAGGCCGACGTGCGTGTGTGGTTCTCTTTGGAAAGCGCGCACACACATTTCCTGGAAAGCGGCAGTGAGGACACGAGTTCCTCGACTGTTCCGTACACGCAAAGTTACATAAGCGGCGTTTGGCAACGGCTGGCAAGCGTCGCGCACTCGCTCCAACTGCCGCAACAAAAATGTCTTCAAGGAAAAAGTTGTCTGCGTGAAATGCAACCTGCAAACCAGCCGTCCCGTTTCTGAACCGCTTCTAACATTTAAATAAGAAACTGTCGACCTCAAATTGCAACTTTGATCAGCGAGACGTTCCGCGTGCGCTTCCAAGTTGCAACAAAGCGTTTCAGGGCGTAAACGGTAAACGGTAAACGGTGCCGTTCCAGCAAGTTCCGCCGCCGCATTGAAATAAATGCACGAGGGCCCGAGGGTTCGTATTTGACTGAGATTTGCATGCGCGGCTGAGACGACGTTGCCGCCCGGAACGTTCCAGTCGGGACGACGCTTATCTGAAAAGTCGACGCTTGGCGGCTCGCCCAAAGAAGAGCTCATCTGTTAGCTTTGGCGTTAGCATTGCGCAACCTTGACTTGCTCGTTTTAAATCATTTGTATCGCAAATCAGTTTTGCACATTCAAATGAATGCAAATGCCGTCAAGCCAGTCCAGGCACCATCAAAAGGAAAAAAATTGTGTTTTTTTTGTTTTTTTAAACAACAACATTCCGCAGTCTTGTATATAAACATACCGTAATACTTTCGTTAAATTGAACATAAAATATGAAACCGTTTTCGCATCATGATTTCATGCTTGACTTCAATGGCCATGTGCTGCTCCTTCGCATGCGTGTGCCTTGGCCACTAGGGGGCAGTATAATGCAAGCAAATAAAACAAATAGATTTGACAGTTCGCAGTAACGTCTCTGTGTTACAAGTTGTTGGTGTTGGGCAGTAACTAGTTACTAGTAATGCATTCCTGTAACTTCTTTACTTTTTACAATAACTAATAAATACTCTAACGCTTAACTTTTTAAAATACAGTAACTCAGTTACAGTTACAATATGGTGAGTTAGTTACTTGATCAATTATTTCATTGAATAATTGAATTGTGCGACGCTGGCTGCTGTGTAGCGCACGACTTCCTGTTTACAACGGATCGCCGTCGCCGTACGAACGAAGAACGTTGTGGGGCGTGTATCGGATTCGGCAGTCACGGAGAGTTTTTGGACATGGAAAGAAATACGCTCATTACTTTGCTTTAGTTGAGCATAAAGGAACTTTTGTTTCAAAAACAAACAAAGTTACTTTTAATAGTAATGCATTACTTTTTTGTTTAAGTAATCATCAAAGTAACTGAGTTACTTTTAAAATGAAGTAACTGTAACTAGTTACTTTTTTTTTTTTAAGTAACGAGCACAACACTGTTCATAAGCACCACAAAATCATTGCTAGTTCTTTATTTATTTATTTATTTTTTAGATCATTGCTAGTTCTGCAGCCTGTCCATGGCCATTTGCATTGTACGTTAGCATTAAGCTAACAGACTTTTGTGAGCTGTCGTTGTGTGGTTTGCTGGTTTTGTGTTTTAATTTGACAGTTAATCATCTTGAAGCCTCTTTTTTTTGGAGAGGTGTTCGCTACCTGCCAAACTGAACACGGTACGACCGGACGGGGGGAAACAAATATATTGCGTTTTTGTTGCAGAATAACGTTTGCTTCCTCACGATAACAATCCGTAACGCAGCAGTTGACGTCCTTCCGTCCCCTGCCGGGTCAGGACACGAGTTCGATCCAGTCCCGTCTTTCCCGGGGGCCTTCCCAGGCCAATCTCTCCAGCGTGTCCCGGCTCGTCCCCGGGGCCTCCTGCTTTTATGTGCACGACAACAGATGACATTTAACTGAAATGTAAAAACGAAGCTGGCTTTTCAGGCTGCGGGGGCCGTCGGAGGGGAAAACGAAAGTGTGTGTTGAGTCATCGCCGTGTGTGTTGTGAGAGCGTAAAAGGATGTATTGACTCCCCCCGCAGAGCGGTTGGTCTGCGCGCAAGTGTTGCCGCTTTTGCTGCAACGGAAGCATCTGTCGCTCCCGCAAACGCAATCAGGACCGAGCGCGCGCTGGAACGAGCGCAGGAAGGATTTCGAGGGACTTCACGTGTTGACGTTCTTGTCGTTTGTGTATGATAAAGCATTAAAGGAATGGAGACCATCTGCACAGAGTAGCAAAGTGAGGGGGATTGGGGGGGGGGGGGGGGTTGTTGCCCATAAAAGTGAAGTGTCAGCAGCTAACCTCATCTGTTCAGCTTTATTACCTCCACCAAGGAGATTAGAGAGGTTTTATTAGTGTCAGGTTTGCGCATTTATGGGGTCCGTTGCAACTGCCGGTCTCTGTTCTCGGTCGAAAGGCTCACATTATGCATTGAAATATTTTTATTATATTATTAAGATATTGTTAAGTATGATGATGACATTTCCGAATGAACAATACTGAGCTCTTTATAAAGAAAAGAAGAAGAAAAAAAAAAGAAGATATTGTTAAGTATTATGTTACACTTTAAAGTCATTATTACGAGTTACGTTTTAACCGGATTTTCTTTCTGCTTAATAAAAATGCCCCCCCCAAAAAATAGCACTTAAAATTGATATACAGTAACATTATTGTACTTCATGAAAAAATCATCTTAAAATAGAATTCAACTGTTTTTGATTCAGTCCAAAGGACATTGTGCTGCTCCATCGGCTATACGCACCTTGGCCACCAGGGGGCAGTATAACAGACATTGAGACAGACACGAAGAATATATGCCTGTGAATATTTATATTCAGAGGTGGCAAATCCAGGACCAGAAAGTAAAAACCCTGCCACAGTTTACCTTCAGCCCCAGCTGCTAGCTAGCTAGCAAGCTCCCCTGCTAGCTAGCTAGCTCCCAAAGTGCTCGTTTACCTGCTAGCTAGCATCAGAGGCTAAAACCAAACAGTGGCAGGGTTTTTACTTTCTGGATTTGGATTTGCCATCTTTTTTTGATATTTTACAAGTGGTTGCTTTTATAACCCAACGAGCAATTCTTTGTTTCTGAAAACATTTGACTACTTTTTTGTTTGAGCAGCCGCGGCAGAACTAAAAAAAAAAAAAGTAACTTCCTGTTGTACAGTCGTTCTTCTTCGTTTTTTTTTTTTTTATGTTGACAAAAAGGCGACCAATCGTCACGGTTTCCTGTCACGGCGTTTGTCCGCTTTACAGCTGTCGCTCCAACGACCCGGGTGACGCCCACGTGCCGCGGTTAACCGGCCAACGCCCTCGCGCTGTCAATAGTAACACTCACGCACACACATGCACAAGGTTTGTTTTACGAGACGTTGCGCACATTTGAGACATTTTGTGTAGAAAATCACTGGAAAAACAAGAGTGGAAACGCATAGTGGCCTAGTGGAGAGCGCATCACAGTGTTTGAATCTCATGCAGTTTGCGCTAGTTTTCCTTGATTACATTTTGGGGCAGCACGGTGGCCTCGTGGTTGGCATGTCAACCTCACAGCCTGCGGCTCTTGGTTTGAATCTCAGCTCGGTTTTGTCCACCTCTAATGTTGCCAAAAACATGTGCCAGCTTGGAAACTCCCGATCGTACATAAGTGTGAATGTTTGTGTAGTGATAGTTGTCATTCTTTGCAGAGGATAAAGAATATATGCCTGTGAGTGTTGTTTTATTCTTTTTTTTGTGTCGCTCCAATGTTTGTGTTGAAATATCCATTACTGGTCGTAAGACATCAAAGCTATTCGTTCACACTCCTGTGGCGTTTTACACCGTTTGTTAGCATTAAGCTAAGCAGCAGACAAAGCTATGCTGTGGTTTGAATTGACTGCTACCATACAGTGCCCACATCTCGAACTTTTATGAAAACTGTCCGAACGACAGCGAGCATCTTGAAAAACTTCTCTTAGCAAAAATATTAGCAAAGAAGCCACAGCTAACTTTTCAACCATTCAAATTTGTATTTCATGACTAAACTTTCTTCCCTGTTTTCCTCGAGTGGCATCACCGCCGTTGTTTCCTCCTCCTCCTCCTCCTCCTCCTCCTCCTCCTCCTCCTCCTCCTCCATACGGAACGGCACGCTGCTTCCCGATTGGCCGAGAGCGGAGCTTCCTCTCAAGCCATTGGCCGGCGGGGCAAACAGTCAAACACGCCCCTCACGTGCTGCGGCGCGCGCGCGCTACGTTATGTGCATGCACCGCATGAACTCGCTGTCCATGTTTGTGCGACTCTTGGAAATGGTGAGTTCACCAAGAAGTGAGACTGACTGACTGACAGCTGTTTTGCATCGCTTGTGATCATTTGCTCGCAACCGCATTGCATTTGTTTCCAACTGGCGACGCCTCGCCAAAACTTTTTTTTTTCCTTTTTCACATTCTCTTTACTTGAAGTTTCTTTCCAGTGGCCTCCCGCAGCAGTGCGTACGTCGGAAAAAAAAAAGAAGAAGAAAAAAAAACCGCACTGGTAGGCCTCTGAAAAGGTTGTTTCAGAAACTTTTTTAGAAACCTGAAAAAAAAAACACAGACTGCTTTTTTGTGTTGATGTTGATTTACATGAAACCAGTTTTTGCATTATCAAAAGTCCTGTCGTTTTTCTGGGGGGGATGCGTAATTTTGGGGGGATTTTTAAAAATTAATTTTTCTTAAATAAATAATTGTTTTAAATACAACGAAAAACATTCAAAAATAATTTTACGTTTTTTTATTTAATTAAACAATTTAGGTTCATTAATTGTAGGAACAGCAAAATCATTTTTTTGTTTAAAAATCATCACATTTAAAAAGGTGAAAATAAAATGTGAACATATATAACTAATGCAGTGTCAAAAATATATAAATAATAAATCAATATCTAATATGAACACAATAACAATTATTTAAAAAAATACATTATGAAAACATTTTATACAAATTTTAACTCCTGTTAATCGTTTTGTTTGAAGAAAAATATCAATGGACTCCATTTTGAAGTGCAAATAAAACAAAAGAATGAAACACTTTGAATACTTGTGATTTATTTGGACAAATTATGCCCCAAAAAAATCGAATGTTTTTTACTGTTGCCATTATATGTAGAATTATGTACATTTATTTACTCCATTTTGGGATCAGGTTGTAAGAGAAAATGTGGCAAAGTGAAAGTATTGACTTTTAGAGAATTTTTACATTTTGAGGGAATTTTTCCCCAAAAGTTGAATCCAAAAGCTTCGATGTTGACGTTCTGCTTTGAGAACATTTTTGGCAAGTCTTGACAATTGTGAGCTTTACGTCACAAGTCAAAATGGCGGTCAACTCGGTCAAAATGACGCTCTCGGCTCAGTGGAAAGCTTTTGACTTTGGATCGTTGTCATTTGATTTGTGAGGATTCTTTTTGATTTGAAAATGTGATTACATGCGAGTCGCAAAGGCGAAGGTACGTCGTTGGTGCGCATTGTGTAAAGGAAGTATTTGCATTGCGTTGGGGAAGTATCGGGAACGCTCGTATGCTTGTGATTGTCGATACCTTGTGATTAGTTAAGATGGCTCCCCAAAAGAGATTTGGGGGGGGGGGGCTAAAAACCTCTTGTTGTCTTCGTGTGTGGAGGACCCCCACCACCTTCATCTCTGCTGTCACGGCCCATTGTACCCCCCAAAATAATGGCCGGCGTTTGATCATGTGTGCGAGCGCCGATGACCAGTCAGGACGCTTTCAAGGTCTCCGCTCACAACAAGACCGGACAATAATGAAGAGTGAGGGGAGTTCCTCACAGCACTTAGGGCCCCTCACATTATAGAGGCTGTAAGGACACCCCCCCCCCCAACCCCCCCCCTTCACTTTCTATAGCACACTTTTTGAAAGGCGCTGGTGTGTATGGGTGGCAGTGGGACGCATTCCAGGAAAAAAGATGGCTGCTTCTTGGTAAAATATCCAGTGTGTGTGCGTGCGTGCGCGCGCGCGTGTGTGCGTGTGGCCCGCATGAACTAAGCTTGAAGCTCCATCTGTTCAAGTTGTTCTCAGATCCTCACATTCTTCTTATGTTACAGCGGAAGAATTCAAGCAGATGCGCCACGACATCGATCGCCACCACATCTGGATTCCAATCAATTCGGGGAAACGACGCATTTTTCTCAGCACACACCCTCTCGCTCTCTCGCTCTCTCTATCCATTCATCCGGGACATGTACAATATTATAGCTATTTTTTATAGCTATATTAGCGCTAATGTTCCCTATTAAAACATATTGCAAACGTTTTGTTGCTGTTGCTGGAACAGATTAATGGCATTTCTATTGATTTGAATGGGGACAGCTGTTTTGAGATCTTTTGAGCGGTCGCAAAAAACAAATGAAGCTTGTAACTCAAATAAATGTAGCTTGCTGCCGCCACACATTTTACGCAGAAAAGGGCTTGACTGAAGTTTTCCCAAACGTTGTCTTAAATCCCGCTTTCAAACGTCCGTTGTCATGCAAATGCTCGCCGTCGAAAATGCTAAGCGGCCGCGAAGACATTCAAACGTCTCGGACGCCTCCTTTCGATTGGCCGAAGCTAATTGCATTTAACGCATGGCGCCGGCACCGAAGATTAGCGCGACAATTCCGCATTGAATCCCAAAACGGGTTCTCTGCAGGAGGCGTCGGGGGTCCCGAAGAACAAGACCCCCTTTTGTTTCCCGGAAGTGGATCCTTCAAAGACCTTTGACCCGCTGAGGATTTGGGCTCATTAACTACTGACCCCCACTCCGCTCTCTACCCCCGCAATGGCCAAATCACCTTTTCGCTCCCTCATTTGCAACCCCCAACACCCCCTGGGGCTGGATTAAGGCCTGACAGTGAAGCGGCTCAGGATGGCGTCCCCACTACTAGATTAGGAGTCACTCCAGTTTCTTCCATGAATGGTGCCGGGTTGCATTCCTGAGGGGGAGGGCGGTCGTCACTGCCCCATCAGCTGATCCTGTGGAGCCGCATTCAAGCCGCTTGGACTTCCTGCCCCCCCCTCACCCCCCCATCCTTTCTCACCTCCATTTCAATGCCATGTCTGACCTTATCTTCGTCACTGTGGCAGTCGGACCCCCTGCTGAGGGGCCCAACAAAAGATCCCCGGGGGGGGGGGGGGGGGGGAGCACATTTGGAAGTCAAACGCAAAGATGATTGCTCGTTCGAGCGAGCTGTCTACCTGTCTGTCCATGTGTCCGTCCCTTTCGCACAGCGATCCTACCAAGTTTCCACCCGTGCCTTTCACACAAAACTGAGCGAAAGCAGGATATCGCGTCAAGACGAGGAATTGAGCTCGCCTCGCGGTTTGCTTCCACTTCCACGTCATCATTTTCTCCCAAACAAATTCACTTTTTTCACGTGTCCATATGTCTACATGTGTCCAAAAAAGATGCCACACGCACGTTATGGGGGTCATAAAATAATACTGTAAAGCCTTTCACGTCAATGGGAGACAGCTGCAACGTGTGCGCTTGAGTCCGATCATTTGAAAGCAAACACATTTCGTCACAGTCCGTTCATATGTCGCTGCCATTCAAATCCAAATGAAGGAGACCTCTTTACGCACATGCGCACACTATCTATCTATCTATCTATCTATCTATCTATCTATTTATTTATTTATTTATTTAGCTAGCTAGCTAGCTAGCTAATCTAGCTAATTCGGCTACCGGGCACTGCCACATGTTAGCATACTAGCATCAGTGTAGCATTATGCTTTGAGACATTCCCCATTTCATGCAAAAATATGAACAGTTTCCATTCAACTTAAAACCGAACTACGGTAAATCGATGTTCTGCTGTTAGAATTGCATATTGGTTAAGATCCCACACTTTTTTGGGGTTTTGTGTTAGGCTTCCACTTAGCAACTTAATTCAGTTGGCAAGCTGACTGTGTACTGTTTATAAATATATTTGAAATCTCAGAAAGGTTTTTACTTTAGTTGATATTTTGCTAAGAAAGTGGACATTTAAACATGACAACTCCACTCACAATATCAAGAAAATTGCAAGAGTGTAAAAAAAATTGTTTTCTGTGAAACGAGCCACTGTTTCCAAGAAAGAAAATGCTGGAGATGTCATTGCAGTTACTTCATAACGACGGGTGAAATGTATCAAATGGAGAAGTCGTAGTAATTGATATTAATTAAAGAAATTGCGTAAAAAGGAATCAGAATCTTCCGGTGTATAGAAAAAAAGCTGACTTTTACAGTGACATTGTTTTACCAAGTTGTGTAATTTCAGACCCTTTTTTTTCCGCCATTTTCCAAGCGGAACTTTGCATCCGTAAAGAAAGCAAACATGAAGTTGTTGTGAAGCTGGTGGCGTATTTGTTGCCGCCGACGTGTGAATGGTCGCGGTGTGGACGCAGGGACGAGGCGTGACTTTGGTTTGATGTGCAATAGCCCCCACATCAACTTCAACAAGGGACGACGGCTGTGGCTCTCCTTGCCCACCTGTGAGGGCATCAGTAGCAGTAATCGCTGCAGGTTTTTTTTTGCACGTCACTCAAGCTTGACTTCGTGGAGGTCGCCCACACGTTCTCACACACGCACGAACACGCGCACACCTTCACTTGTGGTCTGACTTCCCATAAACGGGTCGCACTAGCAGAGAAGTCGAAGGTGGGGTATTTTTGGGGGGAGCCCCCCGCTCTCCCTCCTTGACTTTCTTTCAAAATGTCCTGACGCAACAGTGGCAGCAAACACAGCTGGCTAGGTTTTCCCCCAAGCGAGATGGCCGACTGTCAGAAAGGGTGGGAGTGTCTCTGCGGTTGGGTGGGAATGCTAGTGCCATGGGGGAGGGGGGGAGGGGGGTGTCGCTGGGGTTGCTTTAATGACTTTTACAGCCATCCCAGTTGAGGGGGAAGGGCAATCCAGACAGCGTAACGCCAAGCACTAACTTGAAACCAAACCTCAATCCTGAAATTCAAACCAGTCTTTGAAAACCTACTTTGAAAACATAACCTTGTTTGAAACCTCACATTTAACACAGTAACCCTGGTTTAAAAGATACCTTGAAACTTTAACCTTACTTTGAAACTTTACCTAGTTTTAAACCCTTCCTTCAAACCCTACGTTGAACCCCTAACTTTAGTTTGAAATCTCAAATTAATAATCCTAACACTAATTAAAACCCTACTTTGAAGCAATGATGGTTTAAAACTATCCTTGAAACTGTCATTTGAAACCATAACCCTAGTTTTAAATCCTTATTTGAAACCCTAACCCTAATATGAAACCCTAGTTTGAAACCCTACTTTATAACTCTAGCTCTAGTTTGAAACCCTACTTTATAACCCTAACCCTAGTTTGATATCTTACTTTGAAACCCAGCTTGAAATCTAACCCTAATATGAAACCCTAGTTTGAAACCCTAACCCTAGTTTGAAACATATGTTAAAACCCTAACCCTAATTTGAAACCCTACTTTGAACCCCAGCTTGAAATCTTAACTCAAACCAAATTTGAAACCCTAGTTTGAAACCCTAACCCTAATATGAAACCCTAGTTTCAAACCCTAACCCTAATATGAAACCCTAGTTTGAAACCCTAACCCTAATATGAAACCCTAGTTTGAAACCCTAACCCTAATATGAAACCCTAGTTTGAAACCCTAACCCTAGTTTGAAACCCTAGTTTGAAACCCTAACCCTAATATGAAACCCTAGTTTGAAACCCTAACCCTAGTTTGAAACCCTAACCCTAATATGAAACCCTAGTTTGAAACCCTAACCCTAATATGAAACCCTAGTTTGAAACCCTAACCCTAGTTTGAAACCCTAGTTTGAAACCCTAACCCTAATATGAAACCCTAGTTTGAAACCCTAACCCTAATATGAAACCCTAGTTTGAAACCCTAACCCTAGTTTGAAACCCTAGTTTGAAACCCTAACCCTAATATGAAACCCTAGTTTGAAACCCTAACCCTAATATGAAACCCTAGTTTGAAACCCTAACCCTAATATGAAACCCTAGTTTGAAACCCTAACCCTAATATGAAACCCTAGTTTGAAACCCTAACCCTAATATGAAACCCTAGTTTGAAACCCTAACCCTAATATGAAACCCTAGTTTGAAACCCTAACGCTAATATGAAAGCCTAGTTTGAAACCCTAACCCTAATATGAAACCCTAGTTTGAAACCCTAACCCTAATATGAAACCCTAGTTTGAAACCCTAACCCTAATATGAAACCTTAGTTTGAAACCCTAACCCTAATTTGAAACCCTAGTTTGAAACCCTAACCCTAATATGAAACCCTAGTTTGAAACCCTAACCCTAATATGAAACCATAGTTTGAAACCCTAACCCTAGTTTGAAACCCTAGTTTGAAACCCTAACCCTAATATGAAACCCTAGTTTGAAACCCTAACCCTAATATGAAACCCTAGTTTGAAACCCTAACCCTACTATGAAACCCTAGTTTGAAACCCTAACCCTAATATGAAAAACCCTAGTTTAAAACCCTAACCCTAGTTTGAAACCCTAGTTTGAAACCCTAACCCTAATATGAAACCCTAGTTTGAAACCCTAACCCTAATATGAAACCCTAGTTTGAAACCCTAACCCTAGTTTGAAACCCTAACCCTAATATGAAACCCTAGTTTGAAACCCTAACCTTAGTTTGAAACCCTAGTTTGAAACCCTTACCCTAATATGAAACCCTAGTTTGAAACCCTAACCCTAATATGAAACCCTAGTTTGAAACCCTAACCCTAATATGAAACCCTAGTTTGAAACCCTAACCCTAATATGAAACCCTAGTTTGAAACCCTAACCCTAATATGAAACCCTAGTTTGAAACCCTAACCCTAATATGAAACCCTAGTTTGAAACCCTAACCCTAGTTTGAAACCCTAGTTTGAAACCCTAACCCTAATATGAAACCCTAGTTTGAAACCCTAACCCTAATATGAAACCCTAGTTTGAAACCCTAACCCTAGTTTGAAACCCTAGTTTGAAACCCTAACCCTAATATGAAACCCTAGTTTGAAACCCTAACCCTAATATGAAACCCTAGTTTGAAACCCTAACCCTACTATGAAACCCTAGTTTGAAACCCTAACCCTAATATGAAACCCTAGTTTAAAACCCTAACCCTAGTTTGAAACCCTAGTTTGAAACCCTAACCCTAATATGAAACCCTAGTTTGAAACCCTAACCCTAATATGAAACCCTAGTTTGAAACCCTAACCCTAGTTTGAAACCCTAGTTTGAAACCCTAACCCTAATATGAAACCCTAGTTTGAAACCCTAACCTTAGTTTGAAACCCTAGTTTGAAACCCTTACAATAATATGAAACCCTAGTTTGAAACCCTAACCCTAATATGAAACCCTAGTTTGAAACCCTAACCCTAATATGAAACCCTAGTTTGAAACCCTAACCCTAATATGAAACCCTAGTTTGAAACCCTAACCCTAATATGAAACCCTAGTTTGAAACCCTAACCCTAATATGAAACCCTAGTTTGAAACCCTAACCCTAGTTTGAAACCCTAGTTTGAAACCCTAACCCTAATATGAAACCCTAGTTTGAAACCCTAACCCTAGTTTGAAACCCTAGTTTGAAACCCTAACCCTAATATGAAATCCTAGTTTGAAACCCTAACCCTAATATGAAACCCTAGTTTGAAACCCTAACCCTAGTTTGAAACCCTAGTTTGAAACCCTAACCCTAATATGAAACCCTAGTTTGAAACCCTAACCCTAATATGAAACCCTAGTTTGAAACCCTAACCCTAGTTTGAAACCCTAGTTTGAAACCCTAACCCTAATATGAAACCCTAACCCTAATATGAAACCCTAGTTTGAAACCCTAACCCTAATATGAAACCCTAGTTTGAAACCCTAACCCTAATATGAAACCCTAGTTTGAAACCCTAACCCTAATATGAAACCCTAGTTTGAAACCCTAACCCTAATATGAAACCCTAGTTTGAAACCCTAACCCTAATATGAAACCCTAGTTTGAAACCCTAACCCTAATATGAAACCCTAGTTTGAAACCCTAACCCTAGTTTGAAACCCTAGATTGAAACCCTAACCCTAATATTAAAAACCCTAGTTTGAAACCCTAACCCTAATATGAAACCCTAGTTTGAAACCCTAACCCTAATATGAAACCCTAGTTTGAAACCCCAACCCTAGTTTGAAACCCTAGTTTGAAACCCTAACCCTAATATGAAACCCTAGTTTGAAACCCTAACCCTAATATGAAACCCTAGTTTGAAACCCTAACCCTAATATGAAACCCTAGTTTGAAACCCTAACCCTAATATGAAACCCTAGTTTGAAACCCTAACCCTAGTTTGAAACCCTAGTTTGAAACCCTAACCCTAATATGAAACCCTAGTTTGAAACCCTAACCCTAATATGAAACCCTAGTTTGAAACCCTAACCCTAATATGAAACCCTAGTTTGAAACCCTAACCCTAATATGAAACCCTAGTTTGAAACCCTAACCCTAATATGAAACCCTAGTTTGAAACCCTAACCCTAATATGAAACCCTAGTTTGAAACCCTAACCTTAATATGAAACCCTAGTTTGAAACCCTAACCCTAGTTTGAAACCCTAGTTTGAAACCCTAACCCTAATATGAAACCCTAGTTTGAAACCCTAACCCTAATATGAAACCCTAGTTTCAAACCCTAACTCTAATATGAAACCCTAGTTTGAAACCCTAACCCTAATATGAAACCCTAGTTTGAAACCCTAACCCTAATATGAAACCCTAGTTTGAAACCCTAACCCTAATATGAAACCCTAGTTTGAAACCCTAGCCCTAATATGAAACCCTAGTTTGAAACCCTAACCCTAATATGAAACCTTAGTTTGAAACCCTAACCCTAATTTGAAACCCTAGTTTGAAACCTTAACCCTAATATGAAACCCTAGTTTGAAACCCTAACCCTAATATGAAACCCTAGTTTGAAACCCTAACCCTAATATGAAACCCTAGTTTGAAACCCTAACCCTAGTTTGAAACCCTAGTTTGAAACCCTAACCCTAATATGAAACCCTAGTTTGAAACCCTAACCCTAATATGAAACCCTAGTTTGAAACCCTAACCCTAATATGAAACCCTAGTTTGAAACCCTAACCCTAATATGAAACCCTAGTTTGAAACCCTAACCCTAATATGAAACCCTAGTTTGAAACCCTAACCCTAATATGAAACCCTAGTTTGAAACCCTAACCCTAGTTTGAAACCCTAGTTTGAAACCCTAACCCTAATATGAAACCCTAGTTTGAAACCCTAGTTTGAAACCCTAACCCTAATATGAAACCCTAGTTTGAAACCCTAACCCTAATATGAAACCCTAGTTTGAAACCCTAACCCTAATATGAATTCCTAGTTTGAAACCCTAACCCTAATATGAAACCCTAGTTTAAAACCCTAACCCTAGTTTGAAACCCTAGTTTGAAACTCTAACCCTAATATGAAACCCTAGTTTAAAACCCTAACCCTAGTTTGAAACCCTAGTTTGAAACCCTAACCCTAATATGAAACCCTAGTTTGAAAACCTAACCCTAATATGAAACCCTAGTTTCAAACCTTAACCCTAGTTTGAAACCCTAACCCTAGTTTGAAACCCTAGTTTGAAACCCTAACCCTAATATGAAACCCTAGTTTGAAACCCTAACCCTAATATGAAACCCTAGTTTGAAACCCTAACCCTAATATGAAACCCTAGTTTGAAACCCTAACCCTAAAATGAAACCCTAACTCTAATATGAAACCCTAGTTTGAAACCCTAACCCTAATATGAAACCCTAGTTTAAAACCCTAACCCTAATATGAAACCCTAGTTTGAAACCCTAACCCTAATATGAAACCCTAGTTTGAAACCCTAACCCTAATATGAAACCCTAGTTTGAAACCCTAACCCTAATATGAAACCCTAGTTTGAAACCCTAACCCTAATATGAAACCCTAGTTTGAAACCCTAACCCTAATATGAAACCCTAGTTTGAAACCCTAACCCTAATATGAAACCCTAGTTTGAAACCCTAACCCTAGTTTGAAACCCTAGTTTGAAACCCTAACCCTAATATGAAACCCTAGTTTGAAACCCTAACCCTAATATGAAACCCTAGTTTGAAACCCTAACCCTAATATGAAACCCTAGTTTGAAACCCTAACCCTAATATGAAACCCTAGTTTGAAACCCTAACCCTAAAATGAAACCCTAGTTTGAAACCCTAACCCTAGTTTGAAACCCTTACCCTAATATGTGACCCTAGTTTGAAACCCTAACCCTAATATGAAACCCTAGTTTGAAACCCTAACCCTAATATGAAACCCTAGTTTGAAACCCTAACCCTAGTTTAAAACCCTAGTTTGAAACCCTAACCCTAATATGAAACCCTAGTTTGAAACCCTAACCCTAATATGAAACCCTAGTTTGAAACCCTAACCCTAATATGAAACCTTAGTTTGAAATCCTAACCCTAATTTGAAACCCTAGTTTGAAACCCTAACCCTAATATGAAACCCTAGTTTGAAACCCTAACCCTAATATGAAACCCTAGTTTGAAACCCTAACCCTAATATGAAACCCTAGTTTGAAACCCTAACCCTAATATGAAACCCTAGTTTGAAACCCTAACCCTAATATGAAACCCTAGTTTGAAACCCTAACCCTAGTTTTAAACCCTAGTTTGAAACTCTAACCCTAATATGAAACCCTAGTTTGAAACCCTAACCCTAATATGAAACCCTAGTTTGAAACCCTAACCCTAGTTTTAAACCCTAGTTTGAAACCCTAACCCTAATATGAAACCCTAGTTTGAAACCCTAACCCTAGTTTGAAACCCTAGTTTGAAACCCTAACCCTAATATGAAACCCTAGTTTGAAACCCTAACCCTAATATGAAACCCTAGTTTGAAACCCTAACCCTAGTTTGAAACCCTAGTTTGAAACCCTAACCCTAATATGAATTCCTAGTTTGAAACCCTAACCCTAATATAAAAACCTAGTTTGAAACCCTAACCCTAATATGAAACCCTAGTTTGAAACCCTAACCCTAATATGAAACCCTAGTTTGAAACCCTAACCCTAGTTTGAAACCCTAGTTTGAAACCCTAACCCTAATATGAAACCCTAGTTTGAAACCCTAAGCCTAATATGAAACCCTAGTTTGAAACCCTAACCCTAGTTTGAAACCCTAACCCTAATATGAAACCCTAGTTTGAAACCCTAACCCTAATATGAAACCCTAACCCTAGTTTGAAACCCTAACCCTAATATGAAACCCTAGTTTGAAACCCTAACCCTAATATGAAGCCCTAGTTTGAAACCCTAACCCTAATATGAAACCCTAGTTTGAAACCCTAACCCTAATATGAAACCCTAGTTTGAAACCCTAACCCTAATATGAAACCCTAGTTTGAAACCCTAACCCTAATATGAAACCCTAGTTTGAAACCCTAACCCTAGTTTGAAACCCTAGTTTGAAACCCTAACCCTAATATGAAACCCTAGTTTGAAACCCTAACCCTAGTTTAAAACCCTAGTTTGAAACCCTAACCCTAATATGAAACCCTAGTTTGAAACCCTAACCCTAATATGAAACCCTAGTTTGAAACCCTAACCCTAATATGAAACCTTAGTTTGAAACCCTAACCCTAATTTGAAAACCTAGTTTGAAACCCTAACCCTAATATGAAACCCTAGTTTGAAACCCTAACCCTAATATGAAACCCTAGTTTGAAACCCTAACCCTAATATGAAACCCTAGTTTGAAACCCTAACCCTAATATGAAACCCTAGTTTGAAACCCTAACCCTAATATGAAACCCTAGTTTGAAACCCTAACCCTAGTTTTAAACCCTAGTTTGAAACTCTAACCCTAATATGAAACCCTAGTTTGAAACCCTAACCCTAATATGAAACCCTAGTTTGAAACCCTAACCCTAGTTTTAAACCCTAGTTTGAAACCCTAACCCTAATATGAAACCCTAGTTTGAAACCCTAACCCTAGTTTGAAACCCTAGTTTGAAACCCTAACCCTAATATGAAACCCTAGTTTGAAACCCTAACCCTAATATGAAACCCTAGTTTGAAACCCTAACCCTAGTTTGAAACCCTAGTTTGAAACCCTAACCCTAATATGAATTCCTAGTTTGAAACCCTAACCCTAATATAAAAACCTAGTTTGAAACCCTAAGCCTAATATGAAACCCTAGTTTGAAACCCTAACCCTAATATGAAACCCTAGTTTGAAACCCTAACCCTAGTTTGAAACCCTAGTTTGAAACCCTAACCCTAATATGAAACCCTAGTTTGAAACCCTAAGCCTAATATGAAACCCTAGTTTGAAACCCTAACCCTAGTTTGAAACCCTAACCCTAATATGAAACCCTAGTTTGAAACCCTAACCCTAATATGAAACCCTAACCCTAGTTTGAAACCCTAACCCTAATATGAAACCCTAGTTTGAAACCCTAACCCTAATATGAAGCCCTAGTTTGAAACCCTAACCCTAATATGAAACCCTAGTTTGAAACCCTAACCCTAATATGAAACCCTAGTTTGAAACCCTAACCCTAATATGAAACCCTAGTTTGAAACCCTAACCCTAATATGAAACCCTAGTTTGAAACCCTAACCCTAGTTTGAAACCCTAGTTTGAAACCCTAACCCTAATATGAAACCCTAGTTTGAAACCCTAACCCTAATATGAAACCCTAGTTTGAAACCCTAGTTTGAAACCCTAACCCTAATATGAAACCCTAGTTTGAAACCCTAACCCTAATATGAAACCATAGTTTGAAACCCTAACCCTAATATGAAACCCTAGTTTGAAACCCTAACCCTAGTTTGAAACCCTAGTTTGAAACCCTAACCCTAATATGAAACCCTAGTTTGAAACCCTAACCCTAATATGAAACCCTAGTTTGAAACCCTAACCCTAGTTTGAAACCCTAACCCTAGTTTGAAACCCTAGTTTGAAACCCTAACCCTAAAATGAAACCTTAGTTTGAAACCCTAACCCTAATATGAAACCCTAGTTTGAAACCCTAACCCTAATATGAAACCCTAGTTTGAAACCCTAACCCTAATATGAAACCCTAGTTTGAAACCCTAACCCTAGTTTGAAACCCTGGTTTGAAACCCTAACCCTAATATGAAACCCTAGTTTGAAACCCTAACCCTAATATGAAACCCTAGTTTGAAACCCTAACCCTAATATGAAACCCTAGTTTGAAACCCTAACCCAAGTTTGAAACCCTAGTTTGAAACCCTAACCCTAATATGAAACCCTAGTTTGAAACCCTAACCCTAATATGAAACCCTAGTTTGAAACCCTAACCCTAATATGAAACCCTAGTTTGAAACCCTAACCCTAATATGAAACCCTAGTTTGAAACCCTTGTTTGAAACCCTAACCCTAATATGAAACCCTAGTTTGAAACCCTAACCCTAATATGAAACCCTAGTTTGAAACCCTAACCCTAATATGAAACCCTAGTTTGAAACCCTAACCCTAGTTTGAAACCCTAGTTTGAAACCCTAACCCTAATATGAAACCCTAGTTTGAAACCCTAACCCTAATATGAAACCCTAGTTTGAAACCCTAACCCTAGTTTGAAACCCTAGTTTGAAACCCTAACCCTAATATGAAACCCTAGTTTGAAACCCTAACCCTAATATGAAACCATAGTTTGAAACCCTAACCCTAATATGAAACCCTAGTTTGAAACCCTAACCCTAATATGAAACCCTAGTTTGAAACCCTAACCCTAATATGAAACCCTAGTTTGAAACCCTAACCCTAATATGAAACCCTAGTTTGAAACCCTAACCCTAATATGAAACCCTTTTTTGAAACCCTAACCCTAGTTTGAAACCCTAGTTTGAAACCCTAACCCTAATATGAAACCCTAGTTTGAAACCCTAACCCTAATATGAAACCCTAGTTTGAAACCCTAACCCTAGTTTGAAACCCTAGTTTGAAACCCTAACCCTAATATGAAACCCTAGTTTGAAACCCTAACCCTAATATGAAACCCTAGTTTGAAACCCTAACCCTAGTTTGAAACCCTAGTTTGAAACCCTAACCCTAATATGAAACCCTAGTTTGAAACCCTAACCCTAATATGAAACCCTAGTTTGAAACCCTAACCCTAGTTTGAAACCCTAGTTTGAAACCCTAACCCTAAAATGAAACCCTAGTTTGAAAACCTAACCCTAATATGAAACCCTAGTTTGAAACCCTAACCCTAATATGAAACCCTAGTTTGAAACCCTAACCCTAATATGAAACCCTAGTTTGAAACCCTAACCCTAATATGAAACCCTAGTTTGAAACCCTAACCCTAATATGAAACCCAAGTTTGAAACCCTAACCCTAATATGAAACCCTAGTTTGAAAACCTAACCCTAATATGAAACCCTAGTTTGAAACCCTAACCCTAATATGAAACCCTAGTTTGAAACCCTAACCCTAATTTGAAACCTTAGTTTGAAACCCTAACCCTAATTTGAAACCCTAATTTGAAACCCTAACCCTAGTTTGAAACCCTAGTTTGAAACCCTAACCCTAATATGAAACCCTAGTTTGAAACCCTAAGCCTAATATGAAACCCTAGTTTGAAACCCTAACCCTAATATGAAACCCTAGTTTGAAACCCTAACCCTAATATGAAACCCAAGTTTGAAACCCTAACCCTAATATGAAACCCTAGTTTGAAAACCTAACCCTAATATGAAACCCTAGTTTGAAACCCTAACCCTAATATGAAACCCTAGTTTGAAACCCTAACCCTAATTTGAAACCTTAGTTTGAAACCCTAACCCTAATATGAAACCCTAGTTTGAAACCCTAACCCTAGTTTGAAACCCTAGTTTGAAACCCTAACCCTAATATGAAACCCTAGTTTGAAACCCTAAGCCTAATATGAAACCCTAGTTTGAAACCCTAACCCTAGTTTGAAACCCTAACCCTAATATGAAACCCTAGTTTGAAACCCTAACCCTAATATGAAACCCTAACCCTAGTTTGAAACCCTAACCCTAATATGAAACCCTAGTTTGAAACCCTAACCCTAATATGAAGCCCTAGTTTGAAACCCTAACCCTAATATGAAACCCTAGTTTGAAACCCTAACCCTAATATGAAACCCTAGTTTGAAACCCTAACCCTAATATGAAACCCTAGTTTGAAACCCTAACCCTAATATGAAACCCTAGTTTGAAACCCTAACCCTAATATGAAACCCTAGTTTGAAACCCTAACCCTAGTTTGAAACCCTAGTTTGAAACCCTAACCCCAATATGAAACCCTAGTTTGAAACCCTAACCCTAATATGAAACCCTAGTTTGAAACCCTAACCCTAATATGAAACCCTAGTTTGAAACCCTAACCCTAATATGAAACCCTAGTTTGAAACCCTAACCCTAATATGAAACCCTAGTTTGAAACCCTAACCCTAATATGAAACCCTAGTTTGAAACCCTAACCCTAATATGAAACCATAGTTTGAAACCCTAACCCTAATATGAAACCCTAGTTTGAAACCCTAACCCTAATATGAAACCCTAGTTTGAAACCCTAACCCTAGTTTGAAACCCTAACCCTAATATGAAACCCTAGTTTGAAACCCTAACCCTAATATGAAACCCTAGTTTGAAACCCTAACCCTAGTTTGAAACCCTAGTTTGAAACCCTAACCCTAAAATGAAACCTTAGTTTGAAACCCTAACCCTAATATGAAACCCTAGTTTGAAACCCTAACCCTAATATGAAACCCTAGTTTGAAACCCTAACCCTAATATGAAACCCTAGTTTGAAACCCTAACCCTAGTTTGAAACCCTAGTTTGAAACCCTAACCCTAATATGAAACCCTAGTTTGAAACCCTAACCCTAATATGAAACCCTAGTTTGAAACCCTAACCCTAATATGAAACCCTAGTTTGAAACCCTAACCCTAATATGAAACCCTAGTTTGAAACCCTAACCCTAGTTTGAAACCCTAGTTTGAAACCCTAACCCCAATATGAAACCCTAGTTTGAAACCCTAACCCTAATATGAAACCCTAGTTTGAAACCCTAACCCTAATATGAAACCCTAGTTTGAAACCCTAACCCTAATATGAAACCCTAGTTTGAAACCCTAACCCTAATATGAAACCCTAGTTTGAAACCCTAACCCTAATATGAAACCCTAGTTTGAAACCCTAACCCTAATATGAAACCATAGTTTGAAACCCTAACCCTAATATGAAACCCTAGTTTGAAACCCTAACCCTAATATGAAACCCTAGTTTGAAACCCTAACCCTAGTTTGAAACCCTAACCCTAATATGAAACCCTAGTTTGAAACCCTAACCCTAATATGAAACCCTAGTTTGAAACCCTAACCCTAGTTTGAAACCCTAGTTTGAAACCCTAACCCTAAAATGAAACCTTAGTTTGAAACCCTAACCCTAATATGAAACCCTAGTTTGAAACCCTAACCCTAATATGAAACCCTAGTTTGAAACCCTAACCCTAATATGAAACCCTAGTTTGAAACCCTAACCCTAGTTTGAAACCCTAGTTTGAAACCCTAACCCTAATATGAAACCCTAGTTTGAAACCCTAACCCTAATATGAAACCCTAGTTTGAAACCCTAACCCTAATATGAAACCCTAGTTTGAAACCCTAACCCTAGTTTGAAACCCTAGTTTGAAACCCTAACCCTAATATGAAACCCTAGTTTGAAACCCTAACCCTAGTTTGAAACCCTAACCCTAATATGAAACCCTAGTTTGAAACCCTAACCCTAATATGAAACCCTAGTTTGAAACCCTAACCCTAATATGAAACCCTAGTTTGAAACCCTAACCCTAATATGAAACCCTAGTTTGAAACCCTAACCCTAATATGAAACCCTAGTTTGAAACCCTAACCCTAATATGAAACCATAGTTTGAAACCCTAACCCTAATATGAAACCCTAGTTTGAAACCCTAACCCTAATATGAAACCCTAGTTTGAAACCCTAACCCTAGTTTGAAACCCTAGTTTGAAACCCTAACCCTAATATGAAACCCTAGTTTGAAACCCTAACCCTAATATGAAACCCTAGTTTGAAACCCTAACCCTAATATGAAACCCTAGTTTGAAACCCTAACCCTAATATGAAACCCTAGTTTGAAACCCTAACCCTAATATGAAACTCTAGTTTGAAACCCTAACCCTAGTTTGAAACCCTAGTTTGAAACCCTAACCCTAATATGAAACCCTAGTTTGAAACCCTAACCCTAATATGAAACCCTAGTTTGAAACCCTAACCCTAGTTTGAAACCCTAGTTTGAAACCCTAACCCTAATATGAAACCCTAGTTTGAAACCCTAACCCTAATATGAAACCCTAGTTTGAAACCCTAACCCAAGTTTGAAACCCTAGTTTGAAACCCTAACCCTAATATGAAACCCTAGTTTGAAACCCTAACCCTAATATGAAACCCTAGTTTGAAACCCTAACCCTAATATGAAACCCTAGTTTGAAACCCTAACCCTAATATGAAACCCTAGTTTGAAACCCTAGTTTGAAACCCTAACCCTAATATGAAACCCTAGTTTGAAACCCTAACCCTAATATGAAACCCTAGTTTGAAACCCTAACCCTAATATGAAACCCTAGTTTGAAACCCTAACCCTAGTTTGAAACCCTAGTTTGAAACCCTAACCCTAATATGAAACCCTAGTTTGAAACCCTAACCCTAATATGAAACCCTAGTTTGAAACCCTAACCCTAGTTTGAAACCCTAGTTTGAAACCCTAACCCTAATATGAAACCCTAGTTTGAAACCCTAACCCTAATATGAAACCATAGTTTGAAACCCTAACCCTAATATGAAACCCTAGTTTGAAACCCTAACCCTAATATGAAACCCTAGTTTGAAACCCTAACCCTAATATGAAACCCTAGTTTGAAACCCTAACCCTAATATGAAACCCTAGTTTGAAACCCTAACCCTAATATAAAACCCTAGTTTGAAACCCTAACCCTAATATGAAACCCTTTTTTGAAACCCTAACCCTAGTTTGAAACCCTAGTTTGAAACCCTAACCCTAATATGAAACCCTAGTTTGAAACCCTAACCCTAATATGAAACCCTAGTTTGAAACCCTAACCCTAGTTTGAAACCCTAACCCTAATATGAAACCCTAGTTTGAAACCCTAACCCTAATATGAAACCCTAGTTTGAAACCCTAACCCTAGTTTGAAACCCTAGTTTGAAACCCTAACCCTAATATGAAACCCTAGTTTGAAACCCTAACCCTAATATGAAACCCTAGTTTGAAACCCTAACCCTAGTTTGAAACCCTAGTTTGAAACCCTAACCCTAATATGAAACCCTAGTTTGAAACCCTAACCCTAATATGAAACCCTAGTTTGAAACCCTAACCCTAATATGAAACCCTAGTTTGAAACCCTAACCCTAATATGAAACCCTAGTTTGAAACCCTAACCCTAATATGAAACCCTAGTTTGAAACCCTAACCCTAATATGAAACCCTAGTTTGAAACCCTAACCCTAATATGAAACCATAGTTTGAAACCCTAACCCTAATATGAAACCCTAGTTTGAAACCCTAACCCTAATATGAAACCCTAGTTTGAAACCCTAACCCTAGTTTCAAACCCTAGTTTGAAACCCTAACCCTAATATGAAACCCTAGTTTGAAACCCTAACCCTAATATGAAACCCTAGTTTGAAACCCTAACCCTAATATGAAACCCTAGTTTGAAACCCTAACCCTAATATGAAACCCTAGTTTGAAACCCTAACCCTAATATGAAACCCTAGTTTGAAAACCTAACCCTAATATGAAACCCTAGTTTGAAACCCTAACCCTAATATGAAACCCTAGTTTGAAACCCTAACCCTAATATGAAACCCTAGTTTGAAATCCTAACCCTAGTTTGAAACCCTAGTTTGAAACCCTAACCCTAATATGAAACCCTAGTTTGAAACCCTAACCCTAATATGAAACCCTAGTTTGAAACCCTAACCCTAATATGAAACCCTAGTTTGAAACCCTAACCCTAATATGAAACCCTAGTTTGAAACCCTAACCCTAATATGAAACCCTAGTTTGAAACCCTAACCCTAATATGAAACCCTAGTTTGAAACCCTAACCCTAATATGAAACCATAGTTTGAAACCCTAACCCTAATATGAAACCCTAGTTTGAAACCCTAACCCTAATATGAAACCCTAGTTTGAAACCCTAACCCTAGTTTGAAACCCTAGTTTGAAACCCTAACCCTAATATGAAACCCTAGTTTGAAACCCTAACCCTAATATGAAACCCTAGTTTGAAACCCTAACCCTAATATGAAACCCTAGTTTGAAACCCTAACCCTAATATGAAACCCTAGTTTGAAACCCTAACCCTAATTTGAAACCCTAGTTTGAAACCCTAACCCTAGTTTGAAACCCTAGTTTGAAACCCTAACCCTAATATGAAACCCTAGTTTGAAACCCTAACCCTAATATGAAACCCTAGTTTGAAACCCTAACCCTAATATGAAACCCTAGTTTGAAACCCTAACCCTAGTTTGAAACCCTAGTTTGAAACCCTAACCCTAATATGAAACCCTAGTTTGAAACCCTAACCCTAATATGAAACCCTAGTTTGAAACCCTAACCCTAGTTTGAAACCCTAGTTTGAAACCCTAACACTAAAATGAAACCCTAGTTTGAAACCCTAACCCTAATATGAAACCCTAACCCTAATATGAAACCCTAGTTTGAAACCCTAACCCTAATATGAAACCCTAGTTTGAAACCCTAACCCTAGTTTGAAACCCTTGTTTGAAACCCTAACCCTAATATGAAACCCTAGTTTGAAACCCTAACCCTAATATGAAACCCTAGTTTGAAACCCTAACCCTAATATGAAACCCTAGTTTGAAACCCTAACCCTAGTTTGAAACCCTAGTTTGAAACCCTAACCCTAATATGAAACCCTAGTTTGAAACCCTAACCCTAATATGAAACCCTAGTTTGAAACCCTAACCCTAATATGAAACCCTAGTTTGAAACCCTAGTTTGAAACCCTTACCCTAATATGAAACCCTAGTTTGAAACCCTAACCCTAATATGAAACCCTAGTTTGAAACCCTAACCCTAATATGAAACCCTAGTTTGAAACCCTAACCCTAGTTTGAAACCCTAGTTTGAAACCCTAACCCTAATATGAAACCCTAGTTTGAAACCCTAACCCTAATATGAAACCCTAGTTTAAAACCCTAACCCTAGTTTGAAACCCTAGTTTGAAACCCTAACCCTAATATGAAACCCTAGTTTGAAACCCTAAACCTAATATGAAACCCTAGTTTGAAACCCTAACCCTAATATGAAACCCTAGTTTGAAACCCTAAGCCTAATATGAAACCCTAGTTTGAAACCCTAACCCTAGTTTGAAACCCTAACCCTAATATGAAACCCTAGTTTGAAACCCTAACCCTAATATGAAACCCTAGTTTGAAACCCTAACCCTAATATGAAACCCTAGTTTGAAACCCTAACCCTAATATGAAACCCTAGTTTGAAACCCTAACCCTAATATGAAACCCTAGTTTGAAACCCTAACCCTAATATGAAACCATAGTTTGAAACCCTAACCCTAATATGAAACCCTAGTTTGAAACCCTAACCCTAATATGAAACCCTAGTTTGAAACCCTAACCCTAGTTTGAAACCCTAGTTTGAAACCCTAACCCTAATATGAAACCCTAGTTTGAAACCCTAACCCTAATATGAAACCCTAGTTTGAAACCCTAACCCTAATATGAAACCCTAGTTTGAAACCCTAACCCTAAAATGAAACCCTAACTCTAATATGAAACCCTAGTTTGAAACCCTAACCCTAATATGAAACCCTAGTTTAAAACCCTAACCCTAATATGAAACCCTAGTTTGAAACCCTAACCCTAATATGAAACCCTAGTTTGAAACCCTAACCCTAATATGAAACCCTAGTTTGAAACCCTAACCCTAATATGAAACCCTAGTTTGAAACCCTAACCCTAGTTTGAAACCCTAGTTTGAAACCCTAACCCTAATATGAAACCCTAGTTTGAAACCCTAACCCTAATATGAAACCCTAGTTTGAAACCCTAACCCTAATATGAAACCCTAGTTTGAAACCCTAACCCTAATATGAAACCCTAGTTTGAAACCCTAACCCTAAAATGAAACCCTAGTTTGAAACCCTAACCCTAGTTTGAAACCCTAGTTTGAAACCCTTACCCTAATATGAAACCCTAGTTTGAAACCCTAACCCTAATATGAAACCCTAGTTTGAAACCCTAACCCTAATATGAAACCCTAGTTTAAAACCCTAACCCTAGTTTGAAACCCTAGTTTGAAACTCTAACCCTAATATGAAACCCTAGTTTAAAACCCTAACCCTAGTTTGAAACCCTAGTTTGAAACCCTAACCCTAATATGAAACCCTAGTTTGAAACCCTAACCCTAGTTTGAAACCCTAGTTTGAAACCCTAACCCTAATATGAAACCCTAGTTTGAAACCCTAACCCTAATATGAAACCTTAGTTTGAAACCCTAACCCTAATTTGAAACCCTAGTTTGAAACCCTAACCCTAATATGAAACCCTAGTTTGAAACCCTAACCCTAATATGAAACCCTAGTTTGAAACCCTAACCCTAATATGAAACCCTAGTTTGAAACCCTAACCCTAATATGAAACCCTAGTTTGAAACCCTAACCCTAATATGAAACCCTAGTTTGAAACCCTAACCCTAGTTTTAAACCCTAGTTTGAAACTCTAACCCTAATATGAAACCCTAGTTTGAAACCCTAACCCTAATATGAAACCCTAGTTTGAAACCCTAACCCTAGTTTTAAACCCTAGTTTGAAACCCTAACCCTAATATGAAACCCTAGTTTGAAACCCTAACCCTAGTTTGAAACCCTAGTTTGAAACCCTAACCCTAATATGAAACCCTAGTTTGAAACCCTAACCCTAATATGAAACCCTAGTTTGAAACCCTAACCCTAATATGAATTCCTAGTTTGAAACCCTAACCCTAATATAAAAACCTAGTTTGAAACCCTAACCCTAATATGAAACCCTAGTTTGAAACCCTAACCCTAATATGAAACCCTAGTTTGAAACCCTAACCCTAGTTTGAAACCCTAGTTTGAAACCCTAACCCTAATATGAAACCCTAGTTTGTAACGCTAACCCTAGTTTGAAACCCTAGTTTGAAACCCTAACCCTAATATGAAACCCTAGTTTGAAACCCTAAGCCTAATATGAAACCCTAGTTTGAAACCCTAACCCTAGTTTGAAACCCTAACCCTAATATGAAACCCTAGTTTGAAACCCTAACCCTAATATGAAACCCTAACCCTAGTTTGAAACCCTAACCCTAATATGAAACCCTAGTTTGAAACCCTGACCCTAATATGAAACCCTAGTTTGAAACCCTAACCCTAATATGAAACCCTAGTTTGAAACCCTAACCCTAGTTTTAAACCCTAGTTTGAAACTCTAACCCTAATATGAAACCCTAGTTTGAAACCCTAACCCTAATATGAAACCCTAGTTTGAAACCCTAACCCTAGTTTGAAACCCTAGTTTGAAACCCTAACCCCAATATGAAACCCTAGTTTGAAACCCTAACCCTAATATGAAACCCTAGTTTGAAACCCTAACCCTAATATGAAACCCTAGTTTGAAACCCTAACCCTAATATGAAACCCTAGTTTGAAACCCTAACCCTAATATGAAACCCTAGTTTGAAACCCTAACCCTAATATGAAACCCTAGTTTGAAACCCTAACCCTAATATGAAACCATAGTTTGAAACCCTAACCCTAATATGAAACCCTAGTTTGAAACCCTAACCCTAATATGAAACCCTAGTTTGAAACCCTAACCCTAATATGAATTCCTAGTTTGAAACCCTAACCCTAATATAAAAACCTAGTTTGAACCCCTAACCCTAATATGAAACCCTAGTTTGAAACCCTAACCCTAATATGAAACCCTAGTTTGAAACCCTAACCCTAGTTTGAAACCCTAGTTTGAAACCCTAACCCTAATATGAAACCCTAGTTTGAAACCCTAAGCCTAATATGAAACCCTAGTTTGAAACCCTAACCCTAGTTTGAAACCCTAACCCTAATATGAAACCCTAGTTTGAAACCCTAACCCTAATATGAAACCCTAACCCTAGTTTGAAACCCTAACCCTAATATGAAACCCTAGTTTGAAACCCTAACCCTAATATGAAACCCTAGTTTGAAACCCTAACCCTAATATGAAACCCTAGTTTGAAACCCTAACCCTAATATGAAACCCTAGTTTGAAACCCTAACCCTAATATGAAACCCTAGTTTGAAACCCTAACCCTAATATGAAACCCTAGTTTGAAACCCTAACCCTAGTTTGAAACCCTAGTTTGAAACCCTAACCCCAATATGAAACCCTAGTTTGAAACCCTAACCCTAATATGAAACCCTAGTTTGAAACCCTAACCCTAATATGAAACCCTAGTTTGAAACCCTAACCCTAGTTTGAAACCCTAGTTTGAAACCCTAACCCTAAAATGAAACCCTAGTTTGAAACCCTAACCCTAATATGAAACCCTAGTTTGAAACCCTAACCCTAATATGAAACCCTAGTTTGAAACCCTAACCCTAATATGAAACCCTAGTTTGAAACCCTAACCCTAGTTTGAAACCCTAGTTTGAAACCCTAACCCTAATATGAAACCCTAGTTTGAAACCCTAACCCTAATATGAAACCCTAGTTTGAAACCCTAACCCTAATATGAAACCCTAGTTTGAAACCCTAACCCTAATATGAAACCCTAGTTTGAAACCCTAACCCTAATATGAAACCCTAGTTTGAAACCCTAACCCTAATATTAAACCATAGTTTGAAACCCTAACCCTAATATGAAACCCTAGTTTGAAACCCTAACCCTAATATGAAACCCTAGTTTGAAACCCTAACCCTAGTTTGAAACCCTAGTTTGAAACCCTAACCCTAATATGAAACCCTAGTTTGAAACCCTAACCCTAATATGAAACCCTAGTTTGAAACCCTAACCCTAATATGAAACCCTAGTTTGGAATCCTAACCCGAGTTTGAAACCCTAGTTTGAAACCCTAACCCTAATATGAAACCCTAGTTTGAAACCCTAACCCTAATATGAAACCCTAGTTTGAAACCCTAACCCTAGTTTGAAACCCTAGTTTGAAACCCTAACCCTAATATGAAACCCTAGTTTGAAACCCTAACCCTAATATGAAACCCTAGTTTGAAACCCTAACCCTAATATGAAACCCTAGTTTGAAACCCTAACCCTAGTTTGAAACCCTAGTTTGAAACCCTAACCCTAATATGAAACCCTAGTTTGAAACCCTAACCCTAATATGAAACCCTAGTTTGAAACCCTAACCCTAGTTTGAAACCCTAGTTTGAAACCCTAACCCTAATATGAAACCCTAGTTTGAAACCCTAACCCTAATATGAAACCATAGTTTGAAACCCTAACCCTAATATGAAACCCTAGTTTGAAACCCTAACCCTAATATGAAACCCTAGTTTGAAACCCTAGTTTGAAACCCTAACCCTAGTTTGAAACCCTAGTTTGAAACCCTAACCCTAATATGAAACCCTAGTTTGAAACCCTAACCCTAATATGAAACCCTAGTTTGAAACCCTAACCCTAGTTTGAAACCCTAACCCTAATATGAAACCCTAGTTTGAAACCCTAACCCTAGTTTGAAACCCTAGTTTGAAACCCTAACCCTAATATGAAACCCTAATTTGAAACCCTAACCCTAATATGAAACCCTAGTTTGAAACCCTAACCCTAGTTTGAAACCCTAGTTTGAAACCCTAACCCTAATATGAAACCCTAGTTTGAAACCCTAACCCTAATATGAAACCCTAGTTTGAAACCCTAACCCTAATATGAAACCCTAGTTTGAAACCCTAACCCTAATATGAAACCCTAGTTTGAAACCCTAACCCTAGTTTGAAACCCTAGTTTGAAACCCTAACCCTAATATGAAACCCTAGTTTGAAAACCTAACCCTAATATGAAACCCTAGTTTGAAACCCTAACCCTAATATGAAACCCTAGTTTGAAACCCTAACCCTAATATGAAACCCTAGTTTGAAACCCTAACCCTAATATGAAACCCTAGTTTGAAACCCTAACCCTAATATGAAACCCTAGTTTGAAACCCTAACCCTAGTTTGAAACCCTAGTTTGAAACCCTAACCCTAATATGAAACCCTAGTTTGAAACCCTAACCCTAATATGAAACCCTAGTTTGAAACCCTAACCCTAATATGAAACCCTAGTTTGAAACCCTAACCCTAATATGAAACCCTAGTTTGAAACCCTAACCCTAATATGAAACCCTAGTTTGAAACCCTAACCCTAATATGAAACCCTAGTTTGAAACCCTAACCCTAATATGAAACCATAGTTTGAAACCCTAACCCTAATATGAAACCCTAGTTTGAAACCCTAACCCTAATATGAAACCCTAGTTTGAAATCCTAACCCTAGTTTGAAACCCTAGTTTGAAACCCTAACCCTAATATGAAACCCTAACCCTAATATGAAACCCTAGTTTGAAACCCTAACCCTAATATGAAACCCTAGTTTGAAACCCTAACCCTAATATGAAACCCTAGTTTGAAACCCTAACCCTAATATGAAACCCTAGTTTGAAACCCTAACCCTAATATGAAACTCTAGTTTGAAACCCTAACCCTAGTTTGAAACCCTAGTTTGAAACCCTAACCCTAATATGAAACCCTAGTTTGAAACCCTAACCCTAATATGAAACCCTAGTTTGAAACCCTAACCCTAATATGAAACCCTAGTTTGAAACCCTAACCCTAGTTTGAAACCCTAGTTTGAAACCCTAACCCTAATATGAAACCCTAGTTTGAAACCCTAACCCTAATATGAAACCCTAGTTTGAAACCCTAACCCTAGTTTGAAACCCTAGTTTGAAACCCTAACCCTAATATGAAACCCTAGTTTGAAACCCTAACCCTAATATGAAACCCTAGTTTGAAACCCTAACCCTAATATGAAACCCTAGTTTGAAACCCTAACCCTAATATGAAACCCTAGTTTGAAACCCTAACCCTAGTTTGAAACCCTAGTTTGAAACCCTAACCCTAATATGAAACCCTAGTTTGAAACCCTAACCCTAATATGAAACCCTAGTTTGAAACCCTAACCCTAATATGAAACCCTAGTTTGAAACCCTAACCCTAGTTTGAAACCCTAGTTTGAAACCCTAACCCTAATATGAAACCCTAGTTTGAAACCCTAACCCTAATATGAAACCCTAGTTTGAAACCCTAACCCTAATATGAAACCCTAGTTTGAAACCCTAACCCTAATATGAAACCCTAGTTTGAAACCCTAACCCTAATATGAAACCCTAGTTTGAAACCCTAACCCTAATATGAAACCCTAGTTTGAAACCCTAACCCTAGTTTGAAACCCTAACCCTAATATGAAACCCTAGTTTGAAACCCTAACCCTAATATGAAACCCTAGTTTGAAACCCTAACCCTAATATGAAACCCTAGTTTGAAACCCTAACCCTAATATGAAACCCTAGTTTGAAACCCTAACCCTTATATGAAACCCTAGTTTGAAACCCTAACCCTAATATGAAACCCTAGTTTGAAACCCTAACCCTAATATGAAACCATAGTTTGAAACCCTAACCCTAATATGAAACCCTAGTTTGAAACCCTAACCCTAATATGAAACCCTAGTTTGAAACCCTAACCCTAATATGAAACCCTAGTTTGAAACCCTAACCCTAATATGAAACCCTAGTTTGAAACCCTAACCCTAATATGAAACTCTAGTTTGAAACCCTAACCCTAATATGAAACCCTAGTTTGAAACCCTAACCCTAGTTTGAAACCCTAGTTTGAAACCCTAACCCTAATATGAAACCCTAGTTTGAAACCCTAACCCTAATATGAAACCCTAGTTTGAAACCCTAACCCTAATATGAAACCCTAGTTTGAAACCCTAACCCTAGTTTGAAACCCTAGTTTGAAACCCTAACCCTAATATGAAACCCTAGTTTGAAACCCTAACCCTAATATGAAACCCTAGTTTGAAACCCTAACCCTAATATGAAACCCTAGTTTGAAACCCTAACCCTAGTTTGAAACCCTAGTTTGAAACCCTTACCCTAATATGAAACCCTAGTTTGAAACCCTAACCCTAATATGAAACCCTAGTTTGAAACCCTAACCCTAATATGAAACCCTAGTTTAAAACCCTAATCCTAGTTTGAAACCCTAGTTTGAAACCCTAACCCGAATATGAAACCCTAGTTTGAAACCCTAAACCTAATATGAAACCCTAGTTTGAAACCCTAACCCTAATATGAAACCCTAGTTTGAAACCCTAACCCTAATATGAAACCCTAGTTTGAAACCCTAACCCTAATATGAAACCCTAGTTTGAAACCCTAACCCTAATATGAAACCCTAGTTTGAAACCCTAACCCTAGTTTGAAACCCTAACCCTAATATGAAACCCTAGTTTGAAACCCTAACCCTAATATGAAACCCTAGTTTGAAACCCTAACCCTAATATGAAACCCTAGTTTGAAACCCTAACCCTAATATGAAACCCTAGTTTGAAAACCTAACCCTAATATGAAACCCTAGTTTGAAACCCTAACCCTAATATGAAACCCTAGTTTGAAACCCTAACCCTAATATGAAACCATAGTTTGAAACCCTAACCCTAATATGAAACCCTAGTTTGAAACCCTAACCCTAATATGAAACCCTAGTTTGAAACCCTAACCCTAATATGAAACCCTAGTTTGAAACCCTAACCCTAGTTTGAAACCCTAGTTTGAAACCCTAACCCTAATATGAAACCCTAGTTTGAAACCCTAACCCTAATATGAAACCCTAGTTTGAAACCCTAACCCTAATATGAAACCCTAGTTTGAAACCCTAACCCTAATATGAAACCCTAGTTTGAAACCCTAACCCTAATATGAAACCCTAGTTTGAAACCCTAACCCTAATATGAAACCATAGTTTGAAACCCTAACCCTAATATGAAACCCTAGTTTGAAACCCTAACCCTAATATGAAACCCTAGTTTGAAACCCTAACCCTAATATGAAACCCTAGTTTAAAACCCTAACCCTAATATGAAACCCTAGTTTGATACCCTAACCCTAATATGAAACCCTAGTTTGAAACCCTAACCCTAATATGAAACCCTAGTTTGAAACCCTAACCCTAATATGAAACCCTAGTTTGAAACCCTAACCCTAGTTTGAAACCCTAACCCTAATATGAAACCCTAGTTTGAAACCCTAACCCTAATATGAAACCCTAGTTTGAAACCCTAACCCTAATATGAAACCCTAGTTTGAAAACCTAACCCTAGTTTGAAACCCTAACCCTAATATGAAACCCTAGTTTGAAACCCTAACCCTAATATGAAACCCTAGTTTGAAACCCTAACCCTAATATGAAACCCTAGTTTGAAACCCTAACCCTAGTTTGAAACCCTAGTTTGAAACATTAACCCTAATATGAAACCCTAGTTTGAAACCCTAACCCTAATATGAAACCCTAGTTTGAAACCCTAACCCTAGTTTGAAACCCTAGTTTGAAACCCTAACCCTAATATGAAACCCTAGTTTGAAACCCTAACCCTAATATGAAACCCTAGTTTGAAACCCTAACCCTTATATGAAACCCTAGTTTGAAACCCTAACCCTAATATGAAACCCTAGTTTGAAACCCTAACCCTAATATGAAACCCTAGTTTGAAACCCTAACCCTAGTTTGAAACCCTAGTTTGAAACCCTAACCCTAATATGAAACCCTAGTTTGAAACCCTAACCCTAATATGAAACCCTAGTTTGAAACCCTAACCCTAATATGAAACCCTAGTTTGAAACCCTAACCCTAGTTTGAAACCCTAGTTTGAAACCCTTACCCTAATATGAAACCCTAGTTTGAAACCCTAACCCCTTATATGAAACCCTAGTTTGAAACCCTAACCCTAATATGAAACCCTAACTCTAATATGAAACCCTAGTTTGAAACCCTAACCCTAATATGAAACCCTAGTTTGAAACCCCAACCCTAATATGAAACCCTAGTTTGAAACCCTAACCCTAATATGAAACCCTAGTTTGAAACCCTAACCCTAGTTTGAAACCCTAGTTTGAAACCCTAACCCTAATATGAAAACCTAGTTTGAAACCCTAACCCTAATATGAAACCCTAGTTTGAAACCCTAACCCTAGTTTGAAACCCTAGTTTGAAACCCTAACCCTAATATGAAACCCTAGTTTGAAACCCTAACCCTAGTTTGAAACCCTAGTTTGAAACCCTAAACCTAATATGAAACCCTAGTTTGAAACCCTAACCCTAATATGAAACCCTAACTCTAATATGAAACCCTAGTTTGAAACCCTAACCCTAATATGAAACCCTAGTTTGAAACCCTAACCCTAATATGAAACCCTAGTTTGAAACCCTAACCCTAATATGAAACCCTAGTTTGAAACCCTAACCCTAATATGAAACCCTAGTTTGAAACCCTAACCCTAATATGAAACCCTAGTTTGAAACCCTAACCCTAGTTTGAAACCCTAGTTTGAAACCCTAGTTTGAAACCCTAACCCTAATATAAAACCCTAGTTTGAAACCCTAACCCTAATATGAAACCCTAGTTTGAAACCCTAACCCTAATATGAAACCCTAGTTTGAAACCCTAACCCTAATATGAAACCCTAGTTTGAAACCCTAACCCTAATATGAAACCCTAGTTTGAAACCCTAACACTAGTTTGAAACCCTAGTTTGAAACCCTAACCCTAATATGAAACCCTAGTTTGAAACCCTAACCCTAATATGAAACCCTAGTTTGAAACCCTAACCCTAATATGAAACCCTAGTTTGAAACCCTAACCCTAGTTTGAAACCCTAGTTTGAAACCCTAACCCTAATATGAAACCCTAGTTTGAAACCCTAACCCTAATATGAAACCCTAGTTTTAAACCCTAACCCTAATATGAAACCCTAGTTTGAAACCCTAACCCTAATATGAAACCCTAGTTTGAAACCCTAACCCTAATATGAAACCCTAGTTTGAAACCCTAACCCTAATATGAAACCCTAGTTTGAAACCCTAACCCTAGTTTGAAACCCTAACCCTAATATGAAACCCTAGTTTGAAACCCTATCCCTAATATGAAACCCTAGTTTGAAACCCTAACCCTAATATGAAACCCTAGTTTGAAACCCTAACCCTAATATGAAACCCTAGTTTGAAACCCTAACCCTAATATGAAACCCTAGTTTGAAACCCTTACCCTAATATGAAACCCTAGTTTGAAACCCTAACCCTAATATGAAACCATAGTTTGAAACCCTAACCCTAATATGAAACCCTAGTTTGAAACCCTAACCCTAGTTTGAAACCCTAACCCTAATATGAAACCCTAGTTTGAAACCCTAACCCTAATATGAAACCCTAGTTTGAAACCCTAACCCTAATATGAAACCCTAGTTTGAAACCCTAACCCTAATATGAAACCCTAGTTTGAAACCCTAACCCTAATATGAAACCCTAGTTTGAAACCCTAACCCTAATATGAAACCCTAGTTTGAAACCCTAACCCTAATATGAAACCCTAGTTTGAAACCCTAACCCTAATATGAAACCCTAGTTTGAAACCCTAACCCTAATATGAAACCATAGTTTGAAACCCTAACCCTAATATGAAACCCTAGTTTGAAACCCTAACCCTAATATGAAACCCTAGTTTGAAACCCTAACCCTAGTTTGAAACCCTAGTTTGAAACCCTAACCCTAATATGAAACCCTAGTTTGAAACCCTAACCCTAATATGAAACCCTAGTTTGAAACCCTAACCCTAATATGAAACCCTAGTTTGAAACCCTAACCCTAATATGAAACCCTAGTTTGAAACCCTAACCCTGATATGAAACCCTAGTTTGAAACCCTAACCCTAATATGAAACCCTAGTTTGAAACCCTAACCCTAATATGAAACCCTAGTTTGAAACCCTAACCCTAATATGAAACCCTTGTTTGAAACCCTAACCCTAGTTTGAAACCCTAGTTTGAAACCCTAACCCTAATATGAAACCCTAGTTTGAAACCCTAACCCTAATATGAAACCCTAGTTTGAAACCCTAACCCTAATATGAAACCCTAGTTTGAAACCCTAACCCTAGTTTGAAACCCTAGTTTGAAACTTTAACCCTAATATGAAACCCTAGTTTGAAACCCTAACCCTAATATGAAACCCTAGTTTGAAACCCTAACCCCAGTTTTAAACCCTAGTTTGAAACCCTAACCCTAGTTTGAAACCCTAGTTTGAAACCCTAACCCTAGTTTTAAACCCTAGTTTGAAACCCTAACCCTAGTTTGAAACCCTAGTTTGAAACCCTAACCCTAATATGAAACCCTAGTTTGAAACCCTAACCCTAATATGAAACCCTAGTTTGAAACCCTAACCCTAATATGAAACCCTAGTTTGAAACCCTAACCCTAATATGAAACCCTAGTTTGAAACCCTAACCCTAATATGAAACCCTAGTTTGAAACCCTAACCCTAATATGAAACCCTAGTTTGAAACCCTAACCCTAATATGAAACCCTAGTTTGAAACCCTAACCCTAATATGAAACCCTAGTTTGAAACCCTAACCCTAATATGAAACCATAGTTTGAAACCCTAACCCTAATATGAAACCCTAGTTTGAAACCCTAACCCTAATATGAAACCCTAGTTTGAAACCCTAACCCTAATATGAAACCCTAGTTTGAAACCCTAACCCTAATATGAAACCCTAGTTTGAAACCCTAACCCTAATATGAAACCCTAGTTTGAAAACCTAACCCTAGTTTGAAACCCTAACCCTAATATGAAACCCTAGTTTGAAACCCTAACCCTAATATGAAACCCTAGTTTGAAACCCTAACCCTAGTTTGAAACCCTAGTTTGAAACATTAACCCTAATATGAAACCCTAGTTTGAAACCCTAACCCTAATATGAAACCCTAGTTTGAAACCCTAACCCTAGTTTGAAACCCTAGTTTGAAACCCTAACCCTAATATGAAACCCTAGTTTGAAACCCTAACCCTAATATGAAACCCTAGTTTGAAACCCTAACCCTTATATGAAACCCTAGTTTGAAACCCTAACCCTAATATGAAACCCTAGTTTGAAACCCTAACCCTAATATGAAACCCTAGTTTGAAACCCTAACCCTAGTTTGAAACCCTAGTTTGAAACCCTAACCCTAATATGAAACCCTAGTTTGAAACCCTAACCCTAATATGAAACCCTAGTTTGAAACCCTAACCCTAATATGAAACCCTAGTTTGAAACCCTAACCCTAGTTTGAAACCCTAGTTTGAAACCCTTACCCTAATATGAAACCCTAGTTTGAAACCCTAACCCCTTATATGAAACCCTAGTTTGAAACCCTAACCCTAATATGAAACCCTAACTCTAATATGAAACCCTAGTTTGAAACCCTAACCCTAATATGAAACCCTAGTTTGAAACCCCAACCCTAATATGAAACCCTAGTTTGAAACCCTAACCCTAATATGAAACCCTAGTTTGAAACCCTAACCCTAGTTTGAAACCCTAGTTTGAAACCCTAACCCTAATATGAAAACCTAGTTTGAAACCCTAACCCTAATATGAAACCCTAGTTTGAAACCCTAACCCTAGTTTGAAACCCTAGTTTGAAACCCTAACCCTAATATGAAACCCTAGTTTGAAACCCTAACCCTAGTTTGAAACCCTAGTTTGAAACCCTAAACCTAATATGAAACCCTAGTTTGAAACCCTAACCCTAATATGAAACCCTAACTCTAATATGAAACCCTAGTTTGAAACCCTAACCCTAATATGAAACCCTAGTTTGAAACCCTAACCCTAATATGAAACCCTAGTTTGAAACCCTAACCCTAATATGAAACCCTAGTTTGAAACCCTAACCCTAATATGAAACCCTAGTTTGAAACCCTAACCCTAATATGAAACCCTAGTTTGAAACCCTAACCCTAGTTTGAAACCCTAGTTTGAAACCCTAACCCTAATATAAAACCCTAGTTTGAAACCCTAACCCTAATATGAAACCCTAGTTTGAAACCCTAACCCTAATATGAAACCCTAGTTTGAAACCCTAACCCTAATATGAAACCCTAGTTTGAAACCCTAACCCTAATATGAAACCCTAGTTTGAAACCCTAACCCTAGTTTGAAACCCTAGTTTGAAACACTAACCCTAATATGAAACCCTAGTTTGAAACCCTAACCCTAATATGAAACCCTAGTTTGAAACCCTAACCCTAATATGAAACCCTAGTTTGAAACCCTAACCCTAGTTTGAAACCCTAGTTTGAAACCCTAACCCTAATATGAAACCCTAGTTTGAAACCCTAACCCTAATATGAAACCCTAGTTTTAAACCCTAACCCTAATATGAAACCCTAGTTTGAAACCCTAACCCTAATATGAAACCCTAGTTTGAAACCCTAACCCTAATATGAAACCCTAGTTTGAAACCCTAACCCTAATATGAAACCCTAGTTTGAAACCCTAACCCTAGTTTGAAACCCTAACCCTAATATGAAACCCTAGTTTGAAACCCTATCCCTAATATGAAACCCTAGTTTGAAACCCTAACCCTAATATGAAACCCTAGTTTGAAACCCTAACCCTAATATGAAACCCTAGTTTGAAACCCTAACCCTAATATGAAACCCTAGTTTGAAACCCTAACCCTAATATGAAACCCTAGTTTGAAACCCTAACCCTAATATGAAACCATAGTTTGAAACCCTAACCCTAATATGAAACCCTAGTTTGAAACCCTAACCCTAGTTTGAAACCCTAACCCTAATATGAAACCCTAGTTTGAAACCCTAACCCTAATATGAAACCCTAGTTTGAAACCCTAACCCTAATATGAAACCCTAGTTTGAAACCCTAACCCTAATATGAAACCCTAGTTTGAAAACCTAACCCTAATATGAAACCCTAGTTTGAAACCCTAACCCTAATATGAAACCATAGTTTGAAACCCTAACCCTAATATGAAACCCTAGTTTGAAACCCTAACCCTAATATGAAACCCTAGTTTGAAACCCTAACCCTAGTTTGAAACCCTAGTTTGAAACCCTAACCCTAATATGAAACCCTAGTTTGAAACCCTAACCCTAATATGAAACCCTAGTTTGAAACCCTAACCCTAATATGAAACCCTAGTTTGAAACCCTAACCCTAATATGAAACCCTAGTTTGAAACCCTAACCCTGATATGAAACCCTAGTTTGAAACCCTAACCCTAATATGAAACCCTAGTTTGAAACCCTAACCCTAATATGAAACCCTAGTTTGAAACCCTAACCCTAATATGAAACCCTTGTTTGAAACCCTAACCCTAGTTTGAAACCCTAGTTTGAAACCCTAACCCTAATATGAAACCCTAGTTTGAAACCCTAACCCTAATATGAAACCCTAGTTTGAAACCCTAACCCTAATATGAAACCCTAGTTTGAAACCCTAACCCTAGTTTGAAACCCTAGTTTGAAACTTTAACCCTAATATGAAACCCTAGTTTGAAACCCTAACCCTAATATGAAACCCTAGTTTGAAACCCTAACCTCAGTTTTAAACCCTAGTTTGAAACCCTAACCCTAGTTTGAAACCCTAGTTTGAAACCCTAACCCTAGTTTTAAACCCTAGTTTGAAACCCTAACCCTAGTTTGAAACCCTAGTTTGAAACCCTAACCCTAATATGAAACCCTAGTTTGAAACCCTAACCCTAATATGAAACCCTAGTTTGAAACCCTAACCCTAATATGAAACCCTAGTTTGAAACCCTAACCCTAATATGAAACCCTAGTTTGAAACCCTAACCCTAATATGAAACCCTAGTTTGAAACCCTAACCCTAATATGAAACCCTAGTTTGAAACCCTAACCCTAATATGAAACCCTAGTTTGAAACCCTAACCCTAATATGAAACCCTAGTTTGAAACCCTAACCCTAATATGAAACCATAGTTTGAAACCCTAACCCTAATATGAAACCCTAGTTTGAAACCCTAACCCTAATATGAAACCCTAGTTTGAAACCCTAACCCTAGTTGGAAACCCTAGTTTGAAACCCTAACCCTAATATGAAACCCTAGTTTGAAACCCTAACCCTAATATCAAACCCTAGTTTGAAACCCTAACCCTAATATGAAACCCTAGTTTGAAACCCTAACCCTAATATGAAACCCTAGTTTGAAACCCTAACCCTAATATGAAACCCTAGTTTGAAACCCTAACCCTAATATGAAACCCTAGTTTGAAACCCTAACCCTAGTTTGAAACCCTAGTTTGAAACCCTAACCCTAATATGAAACCCTAGTTTGAAACCCTAACCCTAATATGAAACCCTAGTTTGAAACCCTAACCCTAATATGAAACCCTAGTTTGAAACCCTAACCCTAATATGAAACCCTAGTTTGAAACCCTAACCCTAGTTTGAAACCCTAGTTTGAAACCCTAACCCTAATATGAAACCCTAGTTTGAAACCTTAACCCTAATATGAAACCCTAGTTTGAAACCCTAACCCTAATATGAAACCCTAGTTTGAAACCCTAACCCTAATATGAAACCCTAGTTTGAAACCCTAACCCTAATTTGAAACCCTAGTTTGAAACCCTAACCCTAATATGAAACCCTAGTTTGAAACCCTAACCCTAATATGAAACCCTAGTTTGAAACCCTAACCCTAATATGAAACCCTAGTTTGAAACCCTAACCCTAGTTTGAAACCCTAGTTTGAAACCCTAACCCTAATATGAAACCCTAGTTTGAAACCCTAACCCTAATATGAAACCCTAGTTTGAAACCCTAACCCTAATATGAAACCCTAGTTTGAAACCCTAACCCTAGTTTGAAACCCTAGTTTGAAACCCTTACCCTAATATGAAACCCTAGTTTGAAACCCTAACCCTAATATGAAACCCTAGTTTGAAACCCTAACCCTAATATGAAACCCTAGTTTAAAACCCTAACTCTAGTTTGAAACCCTTACCCTAATATGAAACCCTAGTTTGAAACCCTAACCCTAGTTTGAAACCCTAACCCTAATATGAAACCCTAGTTTGAAACCCTAACCCTAATATGAAACCCTAGTTTGAACCCCTAACCCTAATATGAAACCCTAGTTCTAAACCCTAACCCTAGTTTCAAACCCTAACCCTAGTTTGAAACCCTAGTTTGAAACCATAACCCTAATATGAAACCCTAGTTTGAAACCCTAACCCTAATATGAAACCCTAGTTTGAAACCCTAACCCTAGTTTGAAACCCTAGTTTGAAACCCTAACCCTAATATGAAACCCTAGTTTGAAACCCTAACCCTAATATGAAACCCTAGTTTGAAACCCTAACCCTAATATGAAACCATAGTTTGAAACCCTAACCCTAATATGAAACCCTAGTTTGAAACCCTAACCCTAATATGAAACCCTAGTTTGAAACCCTAACCCTAGTTTGAAACCCTAGTTTGAAACCCTAACCCTAATATGAAACCCTAGTTTGAAACCCTAACCCTAATATGAAACCCTAGTTTGAAACCCTAACCCTAATATGAAACCCTAGTTTGAAACCCTAACCCTGATATGAAACCCTAGTTTGAAACCCTAACCCTAATATGAAACCCTAGTTTGAAACCCTAACCCTAATATGAAACCCTAGTTTGAAACCCTAACCCTAATATGAAACCCTTGTTTGAAACCCTAACCCTAGTTTGAAACCCTAGTTTGAAACCCTAACCCTAATATGAAACCCTAGTTTGAAACCCTAACCCTAATATGAAACCCTAGTTTGAAACCCTAACCCTAGTTTTAAACTCTAGTTTGAAACCCTAACCCTAGTTTGAAACCCTAGTTTGAAACCCTAACCCTAATATGAAACCCTAGTTTGAAACCCTAACCCTAATATGAAACCCTAGTTTGAAACCCTAACCCTAATATGAAACCCTAGTTTGAAACCCTAACCCTAATATGAAACCCTAGTTTGAAACCCTAACCCTAATATGAAACCCTAGTTTGAAACCCTAACCCTAGTTTGAAACCCTAGTTTGAAACCCTAACCCTAATATGAAACCCTAGTTTGAAACCCTAACCCTAATATGAAACCCTAGTTTGAAACCCTAACCCTAATATGAAACCCTAGTTTGAAACCCTAACCCTAATATGAAACCCTAGTTTGAAACCCTAACCCTGATATGAAACCCTAGTTTGAAACCCTAACCCTAATATGAAACCATAGTTTGAAACCCTAACCCTAATATGAAACCCTAGTTTGAAACCCTAACCCTAGTTTGAAACCCTAGTTTGAAACCCTAACCCTAATATGAAACCATAGTTTGAAACCCTAACCCTAATATGAAACCCTAGTTTGAAACCCTAACCCTAGTTTGAAACCCTAGTTTGAAACCCTAACCCTAATATGAAACCCTAGTTTGAAACCCTAACCCTAATATGAAACCCTAGTTTGAAACCCTAACCCTAATATGAAACCCTAGTTTGAAACCCTAACCCTAATTTGAAACCCTAGTTTGAAACCCTAACCCTAATATGAAACCCTAGTTTGAAACCCTAACCCTAATATGAAACCCTAGTTTGAAACCCTAACCCTAATATGAAACCCTAGTTTGAAACCCTAACCCTAGTTTGAAACCCTAGTTTGAAACCCTAACCCTAATATGAAACCCTAGTTTGAAACCCTAACCCTAATATGAAACCCTAGTTTGAAACCCTAACCCTAATATGAAACCCTAGTTTGAAACCCTAACCCTAGTTTGAAACCCTAGTTTGAAACCCTTACCCTAATATGAAACCCTAGTTTGAAACCCTAACCCTAATATGAAACCCTAGTTTGAAACCCTAACCCTAATATGAAACCCTAGTTTAAAATCCTAACTCTAGTTTGAAACCCTTACCCTAATATGAAACCCTAGTTTGAAACCCTAACCCTAGTTTGAAACCCTAACCCTAATATGAAACCCTAGTTTGAAACCCTAACCCTAATATGAAACCCTAGTTTGAACCCCTAACCCTAATATGAAACCCTAGTTCTAAACCCTAACCCTAGTTTCAAACCCTAACCCTAGTTTGAAACCCTAGTTTGAAACCATAACCCTAATATGAAACCCTAGTTTGAAACCTTAACCCTAATATGAAACCCTAGTTTAAAACCCTAACTCTAGTTTGAAACTCTTACCCTAATATGAAACCCTAGTTTGAAACCCTAACCCTAGTTTGAAACCCTAACCCTAATATGAAACCCTAGTTTGAAACCCTAACCCTAATATGAAACCCTAGTTTGAACCCCTAACCCTAATATGAAACCCTAGTTCTAAACCCTAACCCTAGTTTCAAACCCTAACCCTAGTTTGAAACCCTAGTTTGAAACCATAACCCTAATATGAAACCCTAGTTTGAAACCCTAACCCTAATATGAAACCCTAACTCTAATATGAAACCCTAGTTTGAAATCCTAACCCTAATATGAAACCCTAGTTTGAACCCCTAACCCTAATATGAAACCCTAGTTTCAAACCCTAACCCTACTTTGAAACCTTAGTTTGAACCCCTAACCCTAATATGAAACCCTAGTTTCAAACCCTAACCCTAGTTTGAAACCCTAGTTTGAAACCCTAACCCTAATATGAAACCCTAGTTTGAAACCCTAACCCTAATATGAAACCCTAGTTTGAAACCCTAACCCTAATATGAAACCCTAGTTTGAAACCCTAACCCTAGTTTGAAACCCTAGTTTGAAACCCTTACCCTAATATGAAACCCTAGTTTGAAACCCTAACCCTAATATGAAACCCTAGTTTGAAACCCTAACCCTAATATGAAACCCTAGTTTAAAATCCTAACTCTAGTTTGAAACCCTTACCCTAATATGAAACCCTAGTTTGAAACCCTAACCCTAGTTTGAAACCCTAACCCTAATATGAAACCCTAGTTTGAAACCCTAACCCTAATATGAAACCCTAGTTTGAACCCCTAACCCTAATATGAAACCCTAGTTCTAAACCCTAACCCTAGTTTCAAACCCTAACCCTAGTTTGAAACCCTAGTTTGAAACCATAACCCTAATATGAAACCCTAGTTTGAAACCTTAACCCTAATATGAAACCCTAGTTTAAAACCCTAACTCTAGTTTGAAACTCTTACCCTAATATGAAACCCTAGTTTGAAACCCTAACCCTAGTTTGAAACCCTAACCCTAATATGAAACCCTAGTTTGAAACCCTAACCCTAATATGAAACCCTAGTTTGAAACCCTAACCCTAATATGAAACCCTAGTTTGAAACCCTAACCCTAGTTTGAAACCCTAGTTTGAAACATTAACCCTAATATGAAACCCTAGTTTGAAACCCTAACCCTAATATGAAACCCTAGTTTGAAACCCTAACCCTAGTTTGAAACCCTAGTTTGAAACCCTAACCCTAATATGAAACCCTAGTTTGAAACCCTAACCCTAATATGAAACCCTAGTTTGAAACCCTAACCCTTATATGAAACCCTAGTTTGAAACCCTAACCCTAATATGAAACCCTAGTTTGAAACCCTAACCCTAATATGAAACCCTAGTTTGAAACCCTAACCCTAGTTTGAAACCCTAGTTTGAAACCCTAACCCTAATATGAAACCCTAGTTTGAAACCCTAACCCTAATATGAAACCCTAGTTTGAAACCCTAACCCTAATATGAAACCCTAGTTTGAAACCCTAACCCTAGTTTGAAACCCTAGTTTGAAACCCTTACCCTAATATGAAACCCTAGTTTGAAACCCTAACCCCTTATATGAAACCCTAGTTTGAAACCCTAACCCTAATATGAAACCCTAACTCTAATATGAAACCCTAGTTTGAAACCCTAACCCTAATATGAAACCCTAGTTTGAAACCCCAACCCTAATATGAAACCCTAGTTTGAAACCCTAACCCTAATATGAAACCCTAGTTTGAAACCCTAACCCTAGTTTGAAACCCTAGTTTGAAACCCTAACCCTAATATGAAAACCTAGTTTGAAACCCTAACCCTAATATGAAACCCTAGTTTGAAACCCTAACCCTAGTTTGAAACCCTAGTTTGAAACCCTAACCCTAATATGAAACCCTAGTTTGAAACCCTAACCCTAGTTTGAAACCCTAGTTTGAAACCCTAAACCTAATATGAAACCCTAGTTTGAAACCCTAACCCTAATATGAAACCCTAACTCTAATATGAAACCCTAGTTTGAAACCCTAACCCTAATATGAAACCCTAGTTTGAAACCCTAACCCTAATATGAAACCCTAGTTTGAAACCCTAACCCTAATATGAAACCCTAGTTTGAAACCCTAACCCTAATATGAAACCCTAGTTTGAAACCCTAACCCTAATATGAAACCCTAGTTTGAAACCCTAACCCTAGTTTGAAACCCTAGTTTGAAACCCTAACCCTAATATAAAACCCTAGTTTGAAACCCTAACCCTAATATGAAACCCTAGTTTGAAACCCTAACCCTAATATGAAACCCTAGTTTGAAACCCTAACCCTAATATGAAACCCTAGTTTGAAACCCTAACCCTAATATGAAACCCTAGTTTGAAACCCTAACCCTAGTTTGAAACCCTAGTTTGAAACACTAACCCTAATATGAAACCCTAGTTTGAAACCCTAACCCTAATATGAAACCCTAGTTTGAAACCCTAACCCTAATATGAAACCCTAGTTTGAAACCCTAACCCTAGTTTGAAACCCTAGTTTGAAACCCTAACCCTAATATGAAACCCTAGTTTGAAACCCTAACCCTAATATGAAACCCTAGTTTTAAACCCTAACCCTAATATGAAACCCTAGTTTGAAACCCTAACCCTAATATGAAACCCTAGTTTGAAACCCTAACCCTAATATGAAACCCTAGTTTGAAACCCTAACCCTAATATGAAACCCTAGTTTGAAACCCTAACCCTAGTTTGAAACCCTAACCCTAATATGAAACCCTAGTTTGAAACCCTATCCCTAATATGAAACCCTAGTTTGAAACCCTAACCCTAATATGAAACCCTAGTTTGAAACCCTAACCCTAATATGAAACCCTAGTTTGAAACCCTAACCCTAATATGAAACCCTAGTTTGAAACCCTAACCCTAATATGAAACCCTAGTTTGAAACCCTAACCCTAATATGAAACCATAGTTTGAAACCCTAACCCTAATATGAAACCCTAGTTTGAAACCCTAACCCTAGTTTGAAACCCTAACCCTAATATGAAACCCTAGTTTGAAACCCTAACCCTAATATGAAACCCTAGTTTGAAACCCTAACCCTAATATGAAACCCTAGTTTGAAACCCTAACCCTAATATGAAACCCTAGTTTGAAAACCTAACCCTAATATGAAACCCTAGTTTGAAACCCTAACCCTAATATGAAACCATAGTTTGAAACCCTAACCCTAATATGAAACCCTAGTTTGAAACCCTAACCCTAATATGAAACCCTAGTTTGAAACCCTAACCCTAGTTTGAAACCCTAGTTTGAAACCCTAACCCTAATATGAAACCCTAGTTTGAAACCCTAACCCTAATATGAAACCCTAGTTTGAAACCCTAACCCTAATATGAAACCCTAGTTTGAAACCCTAACCCTAATATGAAACCCTAGTTTGAAACCCTAACCCTGATATGAAACCCTAGTTTGAAACCCTAACCCTAATATGAAACCCTAGTTTGAAACCCTAACCCTAATATGAAACCCTAGTTTGAAACCCTAACCCTAATATGAAACCCTTGTTTGAAACCCTAACCCTAGTTTGAAACCCTAGTTTGAAACCCTAACCCTAATATGAAACCCTAGTTTGAAACCCTAACCCTAATATGAAACCCTAGTTTGAAACCCTAACCCTAATATGAAACCCTAGTTTGAAACCCTAACCCTAGTTTGAAACCCTAGTTTGAAACTTTAACCCTAATATGAAACCCTAGTTTGAAACCCTAACCCTAATATGAAACCCTAGTTTGAAACCCTAACCTCAGTTTTAAACCCTAGTTTGAAACCCTAACCCTAGTTTGAAACCCTAGTTTGAAACCCTAACCCTAGTTTTAAACCCTAGTTTGAAACCCTAACCCTAGTTTGAAACCCTAGTTTGAAACCCTAACCCTAATATGAAACCCTAGTTTGAAACCCTAACCCTAATATGAAACCCTAGTTTGAAACCCTAACCCTAATATGAAACCCTAGTTTGAAACCCTAACCCTAATATGAAACCCTAGTTTGAAACCCTAACCCTAATATGAAACCCTAGTTTGAAACCCTAACCCTAATATGAAACCCTAGTTTGAAACCCTAACCCTAATATGAAACCCTAGTTTGAAACCCTAACCCTAATATGAAACCCTAGTTTGAAACCCTAACCCTAATATGAAACCATAGTTTGAAACCCTAACCCTAATATGAAACCCTAGTTTGAAACCCTAACCCTAATATGAAACCCTAGTTTGAAACCCTAACCCTAGTTGGAAACCCTAGTTTGAAACCCTAACCCTAATATGAAACCCTAGTTTGAAACCCTAACCCTAATATCAAACCCTAGTTTGAAACCCTAACCCTAATATGAAACCCTAGTTTGAAACCCTAACCCTAATATGAAACCCTAGTTTGAAACCCTAACCCTAATATGAAACCCTAGTTTGAAACCCTAACCCTAATATGAAACCCTAGTTTGAAACCCTAACCCTAGTTTGAAACCCTAGTTTGAAACCCTAACCCTAATATGAAACCCTAGTTTGAAACCCTAACCCTAATATGAAACCCTAGTTTGAAACCCTAACCCTAATATGAAACCCTAGTTTGAAACCCTAACCCTAATATGAAACCCTAGTTTGAAACCCTAACCCTAGTTTGAAACCCTAGTTTGAAACCCTAACCCTAATATGAAACCCTAGTTTGAAACCTTAACCCTAATATGAAACCCTAGTTTGAAACCCTAACCCTAATATGAAACCCTAGTTTGAAACCCTAACCCTAATATGAAACCCTAGTTTGAAACCCTAACCCTAATTTGAAACCCTAGTTTGAAACCCTAACCCTAATATGAAACCCTAGTTTGAAACCCTAACCCTAATATGAAACCCTAGTTTGAAACCCTAACCCTAATATGAAACCCTAGTTTGAAACCCTAACCCTAGTTTGAAACCCTAGTTTGAAACCCTAACCCTAATATGAAACCCTAGTTTGAAACCCTAACCCTAATATGAAACCCTAGTTTGAAACCCTAACCCTAATATGAAACCCTAGTTTGAAACCCTAACCCTAGTTTGAAACCCTAGTTTGAAACCCTTACCCTAATATGAAACCCTAGTTTGAAACCCTAACCCTAATATGAAACCCTAGTTTGAAACCCTAACCCTAATATGAAACCCTAGTTTAAAACCCTAACTCTAGTTTGAAACCCTTACCCTAATATGAAACCCTAGTTTGAAACCCTAACCCTAGTTTGAAACCCTAACCCTAATATGAAACCCTAGTTTGAAACCCTAACCCTAATATGAAACCCTAGTTTGAACCCCTAACCCTAATATGAAACCCTAGTTCTAAACCCTAACCCTAGTTTCAAACCCTAACCCTAGTTTGAAACCCTAGTTTGAAACCATAACCCTAATATGAAACCCTAGTTTGAAACCCTAACCCTAATATGAAACCCTAGTTTGAAACCCTAACCCTAGTTTGAAACCCTAGTTTGAAACCCTAACCCTAATATGAAACCCTAGTTTGAAACCCTAACCCTAATATGAAACCCTAGTTTGAAACCCTAACCCTAATATGAAACCATAGTTTGAAACCCTAACCCTAATATGAAACCCTAGTTTGAAACCCTAACCCTAATATGAAACCCTAGTTTGAAACCCTAACCCTAGTTTGAAACCCTAGTTTGAAACCCTAACCCTAATATGAAACCCTAGTTTGAAACCCTAACCCTAATATGAAACCCTAGTTTGAAACCCTAACCCTAATATGAAACCCTAGTTTGAAACCCTAACCCTGATATGAAACCCTAGTTTGAAACCCTAACCCTAATATGAAACCCTAGTTTGAAACCCTAACCCTAATATGAAACCCTAGTTTGAAACCCTAACCCTAATATGAAACCCTTGTTTGAAACCCTAACCCTAGTTTGAAACCCTAGTTTGAAACCCTAACCCTAATATGAAACCCTAGTTTGAAACCCTAACCCTAATATGAAACCCTAGTTTGAAACCCTAACCCTAGTTTTAAACCCTAGTTTGAAACCCTAACCCTAGTTTGAAACCCTAGTTTGAAACCCTAACCCTAATATGAAACCCTAGTTTGAAACCCTAACCCTAATATGAAACCCTAGTTTGAAACCCTAACCCTAATATGAAACCCTAGTTTGAAACCCTAACCCTAATATGAAACCCTAGTTTGAAACCCTAACCCTAATATGAAACCCTAGTTTGAAACCCTAACCCTAGTTTGAAACCCTAGTTTGAAACCCTAACCCTAATATGAAACCCTAGTTTGAAACCCTAACCCTAATATGAAACCCTAGTTTGAAACCCTAACCCTAATATGAAACCCTAGTTTGAAACCCTAACCCTAATATGAAACCCTAGTTTGAAACCCTAACCCTGATATGAAACCCTAGTTTGAAACCCTAACCCTAATATGAAACCATAGTTTGAAACCCTAACCCTAATATGAAACCCTAGTTTGAAACCCTAACCCTAGTTTGAAACCCTAGTTTGAAACCCTAACCCTAATATGAAACCATAGTTTGAAACCCTAACCCTAATATGAAACCCTAGTTTGAAACCCTAACCCTAGTTTGAAACCCTAGTTTGAAACCCTAACCCTAATATGAAACCCTAGTTTGAAACCCTAACCCTAATATGAAACCCTAGTTTGAAACCCTAACCCTAATATGAAACCCTAGTTTGAAACCCTAACCCTAATTTGAAACCCTAGTTTGAAACCCTAACCCTAATATGAAACCCTAGTTTGAAACCCTAACCCTAATATGAAACCCTAGTTTGAAACCCTAACCCTAATATGAAACCCTAGTTTGAAACCCTAACCCTAGTTTGAAACCCTAGTTTGAAACCCTAACCCTAATATGAAACCCTAGTTTGAAACCCTAACCCTAATATGAAACCCTAGTTTGAAACCCTAACCCTAATATGAAACCCTAGTTTGAAACCCTAACCCTAGTTTGAAACCCTAGTTTGAAACCCTTACCCTAATATGAAACCCTAGTTTGAAACCCTAACCCTAATATGAAACCCTAGTTTGAAACCCTAACCCTAATATGAAACCCTAGTTTAAAATCCTAACTCTAGTTTGAAACCCTTACCCTAATATGAAACCCTAGTTTGAAACCCTAACCCTAGTTTGAAACCCTAACCCTAATATGAAACCCTAGTTTGAAACCCTAACCCTAATATGAAACCCTAGTTTGAACCCCTAACCCTAATATGAAACCCTAGTTCTAAACCCTAACCCTAGTTTCAAACCCTAACCCTAGTTTGAAACCCTAGTTTGAAACCATAACCCTAATATGAAACCCTAGTTTGAAACCTTAACCCTAATATGAAACCCTAGTTTAAAACCCTAACTCTAGTTTGAAACTCTTACCCTAATATGAAACCCTAGTTTGAAACCCTAACCCTAGTTTGAAACCCTAACCCTAATATGAAACCCTAGTTTGAAACCCTAACCCTAATATGAAACCCTAGTTTGAACCCCTAACCCTAATATGAAACCCTAGTTCTAAACCCTAACCCTAGTTTCAAACCCTAACCCTAGTTTGAAACCCTAGTTTGAAACCATAACCCTAATATGAAACCCTAGTTTGAAACCCTAACCCTAATATGAAACCCTAACTCTAATATGAAACCCTAGTTTGAAATCCTAACCCTAATATGAAACCCTAGTTTGAACCCCTAACCCTAATATGAAACCCTAGTTTCAAACCCTAACCCTACTTTGAAACCTTAGTTTGAACCCCTAACCCTAATATGAAACCCTAGTTTCAAACCCTAACCCTAGTTTGAAACCCTAGTTTGAAACCCTAACCCTAATATGAAACCCTAGTTTGAAACCCTAACCCTAATATGAAACCCTAGTTTGAAACCCTAACCCTAATATGAAACCCTAGTTTGAAACCCTAACCCTAGTTTGAAACCCTAGTTTGAAACCCTTACCCTAATATGAAACCCTAGTTTGAAACCCTAACCCTAATATGAAACCCTAGTTTGAAACCCTAACCCTAATATGAAACCCTAGTTTAAAATCCTAACTCTAGTTTGAAACCCTTACCCTAATATGAAACCCTAGTTTGAAACCCTAACCCTAGTTTGAAACCCTAACCCTAATATGAAACCCTAGTTTGAAACCCTAACCCTAATATGAAACCCTAGTTTGAACCCCTAACCCTAATATGAAACCCTAGTTCTAAACCCTAACCCTAGTTTCAAACCCTAACCCTAGTTTGAAACCCTAGTTTGAAACCATAACCCTAATATGAAACCCTAGTTTGAAACCTTAACCCTAATATGAAACCCTAGTTTAAAACCCTAACTCTAGTTTGAAACTCTTACCCTAATATGAAACCCTAGTTTGAAACCCTAACCCTAGTTTGAAACCCTAACCCTAATATGAAACCCTAGTTTGAAACCCTAACCCTAATATGAAACCCTAGTTTGAACCCCTAACCCTAATATGAAACCCTAGTTCTAAACCCTAACCCTAGTTTCAAACCCTAACCCTAGTTTGAAACCCTAGTTTGAAACCATAACCCTAATATGAAACCCTAGTTTGAAACCCTAACCCTAATATGAAACCCTAACTCTAATATGAAACCCTAGTTTGAAATCCTAACCCTAATATGAAACCCTAGTTTGAACCCCTAACCCTAATATGAAACCCTAGTTTCAAACCCTAACCCTACTTTGAAACCTTAGTTTGAACCCCTAACCCTAATATGAAACCCTAGTTTCAAACCCTAACCCTACTTTGAAACCCTAGTTTGAAACCCTAACCCTAATATGAAACCCTAGTTTGAAACCCTAACCCTAATATGAAACCCTAGTTTGAAACCCTAACCCTAATATGAAACCCTAGTTTGAAACCCTAACCCTAATATGAATTCCTAGTTTGAAAACCTAACCCTAATATGAAACCCTAGTTTCAAACCCTAACCCTAATATGAAACCCTCGCTCTAGTTTGAAACCCCAATCATGCTTTTTTGTTTTTCTTCATTCAGTTGAGTTTCATTTTGACGACGCAGGCACAGGAAGGAAGGCGGCTCAAGTCCACTCAGATGAAACGTGGCCACGGGTTCAGTGGATGCAAATGAGGGGCAGCACCAATCGAACAAGGGGAGAAAGTTGAGCGGCGGCAAAATTCCCCCGTGAAGTCACATTCTTGATTTCAAATGACGAAAAAAGAGAGATGACGTTTGTTCAAAATGCTTGCAAATGAAACATGCTTCTTTAAAGGCTTATTTCAAAATTTCGATTTATTTGGACTTCATATTGTTCACGTGTTCTTGTTATATTGAAAGTGTGTGCGTGTCTCATTGAAAGTGTGTTTTGTTGGCTCCAAGTTATCAGTGCTCGAGGCTTTTGCGGCACCTGATCCGTTCACTCGCTCGTTATCTTAACACACCTGACGCTCGCCTTGACCTCCATTTCACACACACATGTGCGTAGCCACACATGGTTGCACAACACACGATTGTCATGCCATTGCAGTGCACACTTTGCCCCGGGACGAAGCGGGCAAATCTTGTGCTGCATTTTTATCTTATTGGGCTCATAAAAAAAAAAAAAGACCATGTATACATGGTCTTTTTTTTTTCATGTAAAAAAATGTCCATGGTAAGGTTTTTTCTCCAAAAAATCACCAAGGCCTTTTTTAAATAAAAAAAAGTCCATGTATATAGTAAGGTTTCTATTTCTATTTTTTTATCCCAAAAAATCACCATGTTTAATAAAGCTTTTTTTCCAATTTTTTTCCCATGGATAGTAAGGCTTTCAAATAAAAAATGTCCCATGTATAAGGCCTTCATTTTTTACAAAAAAAAAAGTTGAAAAAAAATGTAATGGCCCAAAAAATAGGGCTTTTTTCCCCCAAATAAACATTTTGATGTAACGTTTTTATTTTATATATATATATATATATATATATATATATATATATAAAAAAAGCCCTTTTAAAAAAACAATCATGTGGCTTTTTTTTCAGCTTTTCTTTGTGTGGTCATGCTCGTGGGTGGGGGCGTGATTTTGTTTTATTTTGGATGTTTTAATTGCACAGCACTGATTGCATTTTTTTGTATAAAACGTGCTATAAAAAAAATGTTTGATTAAAAAAAAAATTACACCTTTTCTCCACAAATCCTAATTTGAAGTCAACCAGAATTGAGAAAAATTTTGGGAACACCACAATAGCCAGACTTTTGATAACTTCTTTATATTCTTGAAAATTCTAAAAAAAAAAAAAAAAGCACAATACAAAAACATTGTATTTGTGTGTAGACAACCCAAGCAGACATTTGCCAACTCTCGTTCTTTCATTTCATCAATAAAAAAGAAAAGAAAAAAAAGTGCTGGTGAAAAAAAGAACATCTTACAATACTCAAAAATTCAACCCCTGGGGAAAAACACAACCACAAATAATTTATGATAAAATAAAAAATGTACGTAAAAAAATAATCAAAAAGTAAAAATCTGTACAGCATTCTAGCTACCGCCATTGAGAAGGTGGACACGAGGGAGGAGGGGTCTGAGGTGGAGGTAGCTTTTCAAACTCATCCCTGCAGGTTTTTTTTTTTTTTTTTTGCTTCGACAAGCAACTTCCAGGGAAGACCGCAAAGCCGAAGCACTAATCCTGACCAAAAGTCGGCACACGCTCAACCAGAGGATCACAGCAGCTACTTCCTGTTTCGTCAACAGGGAATGTCAGCGAATGGTCTCGGCACATTTCGCCAAGTGGAACGTGCCGCTAAAAGAGGAAGTACAAAAACTCGAGGGTCACAGTGTTCCTTGCTGGAAAGCCACAAAAAAATTACAAAAGTTGGGCGTCAAACTCGAGGCCCCGGGGCCAGACTGGGCCCACCCAAGCAAATAAAGCATCAACATATTTTTTTTGCAAAATGGTTTTTCGCTTTGGTATGAGTTGTGGCAAAATTGTTCCGTATCATGTTTTTACAAATATTACAAGCATTTTTTCCCTCAACTCTTTAAAAATTTAAATAAAAATGTTGTACAGTGGACCCCATTACTAGCAAAAATCCATGAATAACTGAGTTCATTTATAATTAAATTATAAAGATTTAATGAAAGCCGAAAAAGAATAAAGGGGTCTGATAAAAAAAAAGACGCTGGAAAAAAAAACAAGCTAAAAATGCACGAAAAAGTGAGCGATCAGAGAAAAGAGCAGAGGATCAGGAAAATAAAAAAGTGTGGAAAGGATTTTAAAAAAAAGAAGAAGAAAAAAAAAGCCAGTTTCAGTTTTTAAAAAATGCAAATGAGCAGGGGATTTTGTGACTTTGCATACACCAAACAGTGAATATGCGGGAGGGGTCCACTGTCAACTTCAATATTTGGTTAGATCAATCGACCAAAACAAAAGGGGTTTGCCCCACCCAAAAGCATCATATGCCGACCTCCCCAAAAAGTTTTTTTTAAATGTTCGAATTGCTGCAAGCGGGCGTCTCCCCAAAAAAAAGACGCGAAGGCCATCAAAATGTGACAGCGGAGGGGTTGCTGGTTGCTATGGCTACAAGACATCCTGAATACACTACTTTTGCAATTTTGGTCTTAGGGGTGAAAGTTGAGGGTGAAGCTAAAATTTGATAAGGGGGCCAGAGTCCCCCACTCCCCCCCCCCCCTTTTGCACGCCACTGTTTCCAGCTGGCTTGTACGCCTTTCTGTGACTCCTCCAGCCTCATTTTTCTGCTTCACCCTGAAATTCCACAAACAAAATTGCAAACCGTTTTCTTTTCCTTTTTCTTTTTTTTTTTATATATACAAGTGATGCATGTTCAAGTTTCACCAACATGAACTGACCTCGTTCGTGTGTCGTCAAACAGTCAGCAGTCAAGGCATCGCAATGTGTGTGTGTGTGTGTGTGTGTGTGTGTGTGTCAAGTCTAGTGAAATGTCCATCTTTGTGCGCATTTGTCAACTTGTCCTTCCTGAAAGCAAAATGTCAATTATTTTGTACAAATAAAAAGTCACTCCTTCCACCCCCACCCCCTTTTTTGGGGGGGTTTTCAGGAGCGGGCGGGCGCCCGGAGGTGCTGCAGTCGCGCTTTGAGCTCCTCCTGCTTGGCGCGCAGTTTGTCCCGGCGGGCCTGCAGCCGGCGGGCGCCGCTCTCCAGGTCGTGGATGCAGTCTCTGGCCTTCTTCAGGATGACCACCTTGGACGCTTTGTCGTTGAGCGACAGCTCGGGGACGTTGTCGCGCAGGCGCACGAAGCAGTTCTTCAGCTCGTTGCGCCGCTGACGCTCCATCACGTTGTGCGTCCGACGTCGTTCCTCCTCGTCCTCCGTCTCGGCCGGTTGCCGCGACGATGCGTGGTGGTGATGGTGGTGGTGGTGGCGGGCGGACGACGACGACGACGAGGCGTAGTGTGCGCGGGAGCGCTTGCTGGACGAGGACGGCGGCGGGGAGGCCGGGCGCGGCGCGGCGTAGTTGTGCTGCAGCTGGATTTCAAAGTGGTGGCGGCGGAGAGCGCGCCGCTGCTCCTCCTCTTCCTCCTCCTCCTCCTTCAGCTGGCGGGACGACGGGCAGCGGCCGACCGTCACCACGTCGATCTCCTCCTCCTCATCTGCCGCAACAAGACAAGAATTTAATTTGGCACATCCAACTGCAACGTGGTCCCCAAAAGTTGCTCATTTATTTATTTTAGTTCCCATTACTTATTTTTTTATGAATTAAACTAAAATTCTACAATTTAAAAATATATTTAAATTTAATTTAATAATGTAATAATATTGTTTAATAAAATGTAATTGATTAATTTAAATGTATATTCAATTTATATTATCATTTAACTGAATATAATAATTTGATCATTTCAAAAATATAAATATATTTCCATTCCTTTGTGTTTTTGCGAATTTTTTTAATTACTTAAACATTTTGCATTTTTTTCTAAATTCTAAAATATTAATTTCTATTATAGTCCGTTTTATGAAGTGACAAATTCTAATATAGATTTTTTAAATTCTAAAACTAAGCCAATGTATTTTCTCCAACTTATGTATTTTGAACACTTGTAAATTAAATTATTAAAAAGCAAATGACACGACTTACAATCAATCGAAATGTATTTTACAAATTTAAGATACGAGTCAAATAACGACGTTGAACCACTTCCTGTGTGGTTAGCAGTCAGCAATGCCAGAAGTATGCATGAGTCATTACATGGGCGGAGTGTGCGCACACGCTTGCCAGTCACCAGCTCAGGCCCCGCCCACTGCCTTGAGATAAACGATTTTGCCGGAAGCGCGCACACGCGTGCGTGCGTGCGTGCGTATAGACTTGAAAGAGCAGAGAAAGATTTGTTCTCACCGGAGTCGCTGGACGAGTACGTGGACGCGTCCCCGCCGGCCGAGTAGTAGTCCGACGTGGCCTCGGCCGTCTCCTGGCTCCCCATCAGGCTCTGGCAGTCCAGCGTGGAGCCGGCGAGCCCCTCGAAGATGCTGGTGTCCATGTCGGACAGCAGCGGGCTGGAGCCCAGCACCGACGCCGCCAGCTTCTCCGTCGGGCTCTTGTCGGACGCCAGGCAGCTCCACAGGCCGTCCTCCACGCTCTCCGCCTCGTCCTCCTCCAAGGAGGACGAGCGGGGCTGGCCCCCTCCCCCGCCGCCGCTCCTGCCGCCCCCGTCCTTGTCGTGAATGAAGGCGCAGTTCCAGTTGAGGTGCATGTCGTGGTCCTCCAGCAGGATGTCGGACACAAAGCTCAGCTGGTCGCCGCTGGAGAGGGGCTTGGCCCCCCCGCTGGCGCCTGCCTTAATGGGGGGCGACTGCGGGGGAGTGGGCAGCGACTGGAGGTCCTTCATCAGAATTTGGCAGAACTCTTCGTCGAAGAGCAGCGGCTCCGAGTAGAGCCAGTCCTGCGACTGGGCGAAGCTTTGCAACATTTTCAGACTGCAGACCAAAAAAAAAAAAAAAAAAAGTTACAATCCAGCCAAGCAGGTTAAGTGGAGAGTGAAAGTGAACACTTGTGAGATCCACTCAGAGTGGGGGCTGCCTTTTATCTATGTTTACATCACTGGGGCTCCACCCCCCCCCTCCTTTCATGGCTGCTAACCCCCACCCCCACCCCGAAAGTAGCCCACACCCTTTTCTCACCACGTCATAGTAACAGCTGGAGTAGACGTGGGGGTGGGGGTCAGCAACACCTTCTTTGCACAATTTACGTTTTCAAACAGCTTGAAAGAGGTCCGAAAAATCACAACTCTCACTTTATACACAAACATTAGTTTTGAAACCAGCCGCGCTCGTCTGCAGGGCGTGGAGGTCATGTCACAATCACATGCTGGTGGACGTGTTGCATGCTCGTCGTGGACAACAAAGCCGCACTGTGTGCCGCATGCATTTTACACACACGCACGCGCACGCACACGCGCGCACACACACACACACGGTATGGGTACGTAATGATTGAATGGAAACAGGATCCAGGCGTGGAATTTATTTTTCGAAAATTTTGTTGCATCTTTCCACAAAAGACACCCACTCCGATTTACTCTCCTAGACGTAACGTGAAAACACAAAGCGCACATTTACCAAAAGTCGACGCGGTTTGTGAGCAATGAAGCAGTGAGTGAAAAATGTGCGCATTTCCTAATGAGGGTTTGGCTCTTCCGCAGCGAGTTAAAAAAACGCCCAGGTGCAGCGTCAAATAGGAGCCACGTGTGCGATTTGGGGGTAATTTAATCGCGTTTTAACCACAAACACCCACGCCGATTTCCTTTTAGACGCATTACGCAAAAAATGATGGTAGACAATTTGCCAAAAATGGTGTGGTGTTTGCGTTATTAAGCAGTTTATGAAAACATGTGCGCATTTCCTTATGAGGGTTTTGGATGCAGACGACACCCAGCGGCGTCTCTCCGCGACACGTTTCGCAACGCAACCCAGCGGAGGCTACCATTAAAAAACCCACGCTAGTCACCCGACGAGTTCCCACACGTGTGGGAACCGTTCTCCGGAGCTTTTCCCTCGAACAGCAACGGTTGTCGTCAGTTGCACTTTGACCTTAATCGTCATAAAGACAAAAAAAAAGACGTGTCTTACCGGCAGTTGTGCTTTCAAAGAGACAGTCGGATTTCAACAAAGTGGAACAAAAACATCCACGGGGGTCAAAGTCCGTCAAAGTCCACGGGGGAAGCAAGTGGCCGAAGAGAAGGACGACTAGTCGGCGGCGAAGACAATTTGTTGCGGTGTAAAGTTTGACCGGGAGCTGGGAAGCATGTTGCGGGACGACCTGGTTTGACCGACCGGCTAGCTGCTAGCACACTCAGTGGGTGTGGCCGGCGCGGCCGCAGCGCTTTTATCGACGCGCCTCGCCAGTGTCCCTCCGCGACGAAAAAAACGCGCCAAAACGTTACCGGCAACGCACCTGTTCGGAACCGATTATTTAATCATCGGCATGAATCGCACTTGCCATCGGGTCTTGGCGGAAAAACGGCGGTGGAGACGGCAACGTGGAATCTATCGCGCGAGGTGGGTCTAACTCGTGTAACTGGCGTAAGGATACCAAGCGCAAGCTGTGATTCAAGGAAAAGGATGGCGGTAAAAGTTAGCACATTTACACACGTGGACCGACAGGAGAAGCCGGGTGTCTCCCTGCCTGTCTGTCGGTCGGTCTGTCTCTCCCCAACGCCTGTCTTTCCCTTTAATCGTTATTTAAAGAGGCAGTACACAAATTGCCATTGCAACGCTGCATGCCATAGCACTCCAAGTACATTTGACTTATGAATAAATAAATAAATGTTTTTGGTTTGAATTTGAAAAAACTCTAAATGATACAGGGTTTTTCTTTTAAAATCCATTTTAAAGTTTAAAAGAAAACTTTATAAAAGAGTTAAAAACAAAGTAACATTTAATGTATTAAGAATATTTTATTCCTGTTTTTCCATGATTACATAAGTTAAGCATGCGTTTCAGTGTACAAAATTATTTTATTGTATGCAATGAAGGAGAAAAAAATCAAAATCTTAGTTTTTATAAAGTGCCTGCTTGTCTCTGTAATCGTTACTTAAAAGTGCATATATCTCCATCACAACACTGCATGCAAACATCATTCAAGGTGCATATTAAGTTGTACCTGTTACATTTCTGTATTGGGAAAAAAAAGTTTTATAATTGAAAACTTAAATTAAAAAAGTAGAAGAAAAAAACCTTTTAATGTCTTTTTTGTTCTTTTATTCCTTCTCTTTACACGATTAAGCTGTGCATCTGCCACAACACACACAATTATTTTATTTTAAAAAATTACAAAAGTACTTTCGTATATTAAAAAAAAAAGTTTTTCCGAATAAAAAACATTAACAAAACTAAAATAAGCATTCTCAAAAGTTCCAATCTTAACGGCAGTTGTGCTGCCAAAGAGTCCGGTTTCAGCAAAAACAAATGAGGCAGCTAAATGAAGCCTCAACCGTGCAGTCGCCCCCTGCTGGTTGGCTGACAACTGGTTGATAAAAACTTAATTAATTGTGCAGTATTATTTCATAGAGCAATTTAGTATTTTTTATTGACTATTTCCCATTTTATTCAATGATTGCACAACTTCTTTAAGGCTTTCGTTCCCTACAAGCACCTGGCCAAATACTTTGTGATGTGACTTGATATAAGTTTCTTCCTCCTGAAAGACTGAAAACGAGTCCACCTTTGTCCCAATTTTCTTATCTTTGCTCCACTTATCTGCCCCCCCCCCCCCCACACACACACACACACATAAAGCAGCATGGGAAGTGTGAAAGAGGTGAAGTGTGTCCGAGTTGGCATGAATCAAGCTCCCGTACCGCAACCCTCCTTCTTGGTCCTCCTTCCCCTCCGCCTCCTTACATAATGGACGGGAACTCTGTCGTCGTACACGTGCCGGGCCGTGCGGCCAATCAGAGCTGGCGTGGCCCAGCTGCACGTGAGTCCTCGCTTTGCTCCAAGGAATGCTGCAAGGAGACGCCAAGCCTTCCACTGCTGGGACCCAAAATGTACTCAAATACTGTTTTCAACATATGTGGCACATTAACACATCTCAATTAATCATGTAAATATAAAACAAAAACAACAAAAACATAAGCAAAAAATTGTGTTTCAGGCCCCAAGTTTGGAAAACCCGGTTAAAAATATAAAATAAATAATGCAAAAAAAACGCTTTTTTAAAAAAAAAGAAAGTATAACTTGATAATAACTAGAATAAAACATAAAATATATTTAAAAAATAGTGTTTCTTTTAAATCAGGACTAGATTTTAATTGTGCATGTTTTACGGCATACCAAATTATTTGATTTAATTCGATATATTGCCATTTGTGAGTCCCCTTGTATTGCCCCACACACAATTGTTTGAATTTTTATTTAGAACTTTATTGATATTAATATAATGTATTTTTTGTTCAGTTATAATTTGGAATTTTGTTGTTTTTTTTAAGTAAAAGGCATATTTTCACATCTCGTACACAATTACTAGGTTTAATATTACATATTCTTTCACGATAAATGTATTCACTTGTATTTAATGGATTTGAATTAAAACATAAATGCCAATTGAATTTGAGATGCTGTGCATGTGTCCCCCAGCACAAACATGCTCATTTGATAGTGAACGCCATGCATATGCTTTGTGTGTGCATTTATACTGTAGCTCACAATAGGTATAATAGTATCATATAAATATACGGCGGCCCTAATTGCTGCCTTGCAGGCAGTCTGGCACATGGAAGCTATTTCTGCTGGCTGCAAATGCAATTTTATATCTCCCTAAATGGCAGCAAATTGCAACGTGATCCTTCCAATTAAAGATGATGTTCCATATTTGTGATGCAGGCGAGGCGGGGTGGGAGGTGGGATGGGGAGGGGGGGGGGCATTCTGTAACACAAAGAAGGGAGGCGGCCCAGTCAAGAAGTGGGTTAATGTGCCACCTACAGGCTGCCTGGCAGACTGACTGAGTGGCCTGCTGATTCACTGACTCCGGAACAAGTGGCGGCTTTCCGCCTTCTTCCCTGCCAGTTTCGCCGGCAATGAATCTGCACTCGCTCATGAAACTCGAGTCGGCACAACTCGGCGTGACACAATGTTTCTTTTGTTAATGACGGATTGTGGTGCAGAGTAACTTAAGTACAAATACTGGATTGGATTAAGGGTAGAGTTGGGGTCAGGGTTAGAGTTGAAATTAAAGTTAGGTTCGTTTTAGAGTTAAGGGTCTCAGGGGTCAGTAGTTATGGGTTAGGATTGGGACTTTGGAGTCAGACCCAGGTCATTTGAGGTCATTTGAGGTCATATTAGCATTAGGGTGTAGTGTTAAAGTCCCTGTAATGTGAAAAGAAATACGCCTTCTAAATTTAACTCACCACTGAAGTAAATTTGAACGATTCCCCCAAAAAATCCTCTAGTATTTAAAATAAGGCACAGCAAACCTCAGAATTTGCGTCTACGCGCCGCCACAGATGTGCCGTCTATGAAAATAGAACCCATTATCTTCAAAATGCACAACGACATAGTTGGGAGTCCCTGTACATATATTCTGCAATTATCTTTAAACATGTATATATGTATTTTAATTGCAATTAATTGCATGACTTCAATAGTTAACTCACAATCAATCGCAAATTTTACATCTTTTCTAAATGTACAATAAAATGTACAATATTTCCCCCCCCCAAAATGTTCATAATCTTGTTAGCATAAAAGTGGGAAAATATTAAACTAATAGAAATATGACTGCATCTTTTAGTCATTGATACAGTAATTTCATAATAATTCATAAAATTGAGTTAAAATTGAAAATATGTACTGTACAGTTAAAAAAACGAGTGTGATATAGATTTGTGTTGAGGTCATTTTTCTGCCACTAGATGGCACAATTGTAAGACGCTGGTGACAGCTCGGTGCATTTTTCCTTTTCATATTAAGAGCTATCTAATCTTTAACATAAAGTAACTTGTGAAATTATGCACATTTTTAAATAGGCGAGGCTCCGCCTTCTTTGTCTAAATGTGAAGCGAGCAAGGTCACAGGTCATCTTTTGTTTCTTCTTCCTTGTTTAATTAAAACACCTTCTGGGTCATGGTCAGGATTAAGAGTAGGGTTGGGATGCAGTAGTTGTGAGTTAGGGTTCGGAGGCAGACCCGGGTCACTTTAGGTCAGGATTGGATTTCGCATTGGGGTCAGAACCAGGTAACAGTCGGTCAATGGGGGAACTCAGTGTAACAGAATACACAAGTGAGTGAAGTGTGATGCTAGCCGTATAGCATGTACATATATGTGTGAGTGTGCAACCACCCCAATAGTGATCTCGTCCTTATTAGGACTCTCCAGTCTGCCTGCTTGCGTTTGGCTTTAATTAGATTGCGGCCTCACACTTGGCTCACGAGCAGAAAGTCAAGAGCAGGCTGAGAGAAAGATTGTCTGGTCAACTGGACGATGGGAAGAGAAATGACTGGAATAAAAAAGAAAAGACAAGAAAAGAAAAGGTTTTGACTCGTTATCATCTAATACTTTGATCAACTCTGATCGCCTGGTGTCAAATTTGAGCACAACAAAAGCAAACATTTCCTGACAAGAGTTTTCCTCGAAACTTTCAGCACATTCCGACTCGTTTGACCACCAAAAGTGTTCACTCTTCAGATGTTTGCCCCAGTAAGCACCACAGCAAATTCAACAAAACGGCTGACAATTGCTGCTGACTCGCTGACTCCCTGACCCCACCCCCACCCCCCCACCCCGAAAAACTAGAACTGGACTGGACGTGGAACTTCCTGTCGGGACGACGCCTTCGTGCCAAGCAGATGCCGACGGACGCTTTTATTTCGAGACGAGCAGACATCTTGACTCATGTCTCAAGCGGCCTCACTTCCCTCTCCGAAAAATGGAAAATATCAAACATGATCCAAAATAAAGACGTTTTGAGAATGTGACTCACACCAACGCTTCTTCAGAGACCGTGAATAAGGGGAAAAAACTTTCAAGGGTGCATTCCAACATTTTTACATCCAAGTTATTTTTGAGGAGGTTGTTTGTTGACAGGCTCGGAGGGCGAATCCACCTGGAAGGGTCAGCGTTTCTGCTTTAAAGATTAAAGCAGCGGGTCTGGACTGCTGCTCGGTTACGTCATGCAGATTGGTAGGGTAGGCTTAGGTTTGTCGTTGGGGTTGGGTTTGGCCGTTACGGTTCAGGTTTATTTGGGGTTCAGTTCATCTTTTCCTAAGTGACGAGTGTGCTCATTGTTTTTTTTTGTTTATTTTCCTGAGAGAGCTCAGTATTGTTCATTCAGTAATCTTACTGATTCGACATGTCATCGTCATTGCTCTCTCTCTCTTTTTTTTTTCTCTCTCTCTTTTTTTTGCATGTGCGTGAGTATGTGCATGTGCGGGTGTGAGCGTGTGCTCATTAATTCACCTAAAATGTATTAAAAATCCCATACCGTTCACCTAAACCGAATACTTCAGAATCCAGCTTGTCGTGAAGTTGTCAGGAGACCCGAGGAAGGATCAAAGAAAAGAAAGAAAGAAACAAGTGTGCTATGTGTAAAGCGCCCTTCCCATCAAAGTAGTGTTTTTTTTTCAAGGCCGATACGATGCCAAGAGACCAATAACTGATATTTCAAGCCGATATTCATTTGTAATAAAAGAGAAAATATAAGTGCAAAAAAATATTTCAATTTTAAACATATCAAGAATTGACAACTTAAAAAAAATGGTAACAAAAATTGCAGGGAGCGTCCAGGGTCATCAGCATGTTGTTAAGTGAAATTAAAAACTAAAGAATAGTTCCCTAAAGTTTTCTATTGTCAATAAAGTTTTCTAACATTTTAACATAATTTCTTAACTTTTATTATTATTCTTTTTAAATAAAATGTGTATGGCGTTCCCAGTGTCAGCATCATTTTTATGAAGTGGAAATTTAAACAAATCCATAAATTAAAAGTTCCCTGAGTGACAAAAGCTCATTTGGGGTTTTCGTCAGGGTTTGAAAAAGGTTTCAAAAGATCTTTGCAAACAGCAAAAAATGGTCTGAATAGGTTTGAAATGTCTTTTGTCTTGTGAATATCTTACAAATGCTGATGAAAACTCTAAATTTGCGACGTGCGCAAGCATTCACCCACTCATTGCGATACCAGCGTTATCGGCCCTCAGATTGGTAAAAAGGCCGATGCCGATATTTGTCGCATCAGAGCCATTTTGTGAAACATATCCACTTTTCAATCGAAAGGCATCTTAGTGGCGGACCAGAAGCCGGGTCGAGCTTTCGCAGTAAACCGGGACCGGGGTGTGACGTTCAACACCGGGCATCTGCCGGGCCTGTTGCGCTCAAAGCAACTGCTTCCGTCTGTGTTGGTGTGAGCGCATACCGGGAGCGAGTCTGCAGATGGGCTGCTGTGCAACATCTGCAGCTTTACTACGCATCTTTCCAAGAACAGGAAGGCCGCGCGAACCCCCTTTCACGCTCGTGTTGTGTTCGGGGCAGGGAAACGCGGAGGCGGCGCCAAGCGGCCTCGTCCGTCACGTGCCGAGCGGACGCCACGTCAACCGCGTCGGCCTGAGCAAACGAAGGCCCCGATTTCATCATGGGAGTTTCACCTTTCATTCCAGTTGGAGCTTCACTGCGCCTAATGTCTCCATGTGGCCCGGGATTGACTGGCGACCTGTTTGGGGCCACTTGCCCAAAGTCAGTCCCATGAAATGGACGAAGGGACGGTTGGGTGTCGTCGGCCAACACATTCCCGCCTAAATTTACAAGCAGTGTCGCCTTGCGTCCACCCGATCGCTGGTGACATGGTTGCACATTTACTCTCAGCCAGGCTTGCGGGGGTGCAGGGAGAAGTGGTGCAAAAGGTCAACCTTTAATGTCTCAGTGGTGCATACGAGGTTAGCATACCAACTGTTAGCATGTTAGCATTAAGTCAAGTTTCATTCAGAAAAGTGCTTGTCAGCTTGTTATGTAAAAACTCAATCGAGCTACTGTAGCGCTTTCTCTGCTCAGGTTGCTGGTTTGCTACGTGCTAGCATAGCAACTAGTGGTGATCATAATTGATCCGTGGTCGGTTGGGATCAGGCCCAATCCGCGGATTGATTAGTGGGGAAAAAAAGTGCGCGTTCACAGTTGACACCATTCAGACATGGAAAAAATACTCAACGACGTAACACCGCTTACGCTAAGGCTAACTTCAAAATAAAGTTGACCAAATAATACATTGACAACAATGAAAATAGCCTTAGTAGACTTTTACTTTGAAGTTAGCTGACTTCCCTTTTAGATGGTCAGGAGTTCTTTGACATTATTTGACATTAAAGTTGCAACCAACATCAACACAACACTATCCCAAATTCATATTCAATCGCTAATTTAGGACGCTAAGAAAACGCTAATTAATTACGCCGTCATTTGTATGATACGGCAGAAGTTGCCGACGTAAGTGGCTAGCAGCTAGCTGTTAGCATTACCAATGAGTGTCCGGCTGATAGTTGCTTACTTGAATTATTTTTCAATATTATGGACCAAGGCTACTTTGTAATTCTCTGTCCATGTTTAAAGTGCCCTAAATTGCACGTTGAGGTCTTTTTTTCAATGCCCAATAAAAATAAATGAAGACAAAGTACTATTTGTTCTTCTTCTTTTTTTTTTGCTGATCCGAAAACGATCCGATTCGTGACTCAAATTCGTGATCCGATCCGAACTGTGAAGATCGTCATCCGTTGCATCACTAATAGCAACCGTGTGCATTTTAGCAATTCATTTTCAGTAGTTTTATCAATAATATCCATCTGCCATAGCATTGATCATACTCAAGTTGATATCTTGCTGTATGCTAGCATAGCATACGCATAGCATTTTATCCATTCTCATATAGTCTCTTACTCTCGTCTAACAAGTGCTTTTTCCTCAGAAGAATGAAGGGGGCGTGTCCTTGGCTTCGAGCTCAGTCATGGAGAGAGGGAACCGTGTAGGAATGTGTGTGTGTGTGTAAACGCATGAGTGTGTGCACATTTGCCAAATAGGGGAAGAGTCAAAATGTGTGGACAGTCTCTGAACTTAGCGGCTAATCTAACACTGAAACCAAGCGGGACAAAAAGCGTGAACGGATGGACGTCCCGTAGGTTTCGCTAGCTCGTTTCAAACTGACTGTTGCCGACTGACAAAACAAATCCAGACGAAGGCGACCACGAATGCTAATGCTAAAAACAACGCTAACAGCAAAGCTCTCCCACCTTCACGTTGTAGCTCACGAGCGTCTTTATTAGTGCACGGGGAACTTGCTTAATTGCAAGAAATTCACCCGAAAGACTGTTTGCGTGCCTCAACAGGGGCTGCTGTTTTGCTTAGCAACAGACTCAAATGGAGCTGGAAACCGTCTGCATGAATGACTGAGGTAATTAGTTACTACCCATTTGCTCCCTTGACAGGACAAAGTACAACATGTGCAGATTATTTACATGCTGCTGTTTTGGGTAGCGACAGACTTCCAATGAGCTCCGCACGTGTGAAAACAATTGTCATAATTAGTTACTACTTGTTGAGTGGATAAAGGAGAGGCGTTTAATTAGTTTTAATTAATCTTAGCTTACATCAAGTGGAGATTGTTTATGTTCCGATACTGTAGGTGCTGTTGTTTTGGTTAGCAAAAGAGTTTAAATGGGTTCAATAGTTACGGTCCATGTGAAGAGTTGTGACCAGTTTTTTTTTTTCTTGATGGGCGTCAAGTTAGTTGTTGTAGTTTCCAAGAGGAGGCTGCTGTTTTGGCTAGCAAAAGAGTTCAAATGGGCTCGTGTGAACTTGTTAGTTGCACCCAATTTAATTATCTAGTTGGGATAAGGCAGGTGTTGCGTTAGTTTTCAAATTCTGTACAAGGGAGACTGTTTACATGCTTCAATGGGTGCTGCTGTTCTGGTTACTAAAACAGAGTTGCTGTTTCCTGCTCCCAGCAAGAACGAAGAGACCATGCAGCGCGGCGCAGAAACACGAGCGCGCCCCGTAGACGCGCTTTAAGTTTGTCCCTTTTCTTCTGGTTACCCTAAAAATAACGCGGGCTGGTAACACCACTCCACCGCACTAACCTCGCTCTCCCACTCCAGCTCGCCTCCTCCTCCTCCTCCTCCTCCCGGTCGTTCCTCAAGTTCCTAGAATCTCGCTGCGGTTGTTCTGGGATGCCGTCCGCGGCTCCACATGGAACTCGCATGTGCGTCATCTGATTGGCCCGATGAGCAGAAGCCGGCCTTCCTCATTGGGTTGCCAGTTGTCTGCTGCTTTCTCTCTCAAAACTCCCACAAATCTGCACATAAAGTCTTGAGATTTTCATCACATGATTTGTTTTCGCTAGAGCGCTTTTAACAGATTCAAGGTTTCAGGGTCAAAGGGCAAGGTCACAGCAAGGTCAAACTGAAAAAACACAAAAAAAAAGACTTACATTTCCCCAAATATTTATCTGATCCTCTAGCGAGCCACTCAGCGAATTAATTTTTTTGTGATCGCTTGAGGTCAAAGTTCACAGGTAACAAATAACAAATATTTGGGACAAACCACATCGAGTCATAACTGATTAAACTGATTAAAGGTCATGATTAGGGTATTCCATATGCGGAATTATTTTGTTAGTCTGCCCTCATACGTATGATGTCAAGATGACTAAAAATATGCTGACACTCAACGCAAAAACATTTGCCATTAATCGTATACAGTCAACCCTGTGACAGGCGAAAATCCCTTAGAGTTTGTATAAAAAAAAAAAAAAATAAATAAAAAAAATATTTTTTTTTATAAAAATTATTTTTTTAAATAATGATAATAAAGAGAAGGAAAAAAAACTTTTTCCTTTTGCTTGTAGTCATGTGCTATGGATAATTTGCAAGTAGTTGACTCGCCTTGTGATTTGCAAATCAGCGAGGGATTTACTGTATAATTCATCTTACTTGATTGAATTAAACCCTTAAACAATTACCCTCCATCCTTCACATGTGCTCGTCAACGTCACACCCTCGCTAATGTCGTTAGGAAGTGGGCCATGTGATGAGATGTTCAGAAACTACGGGGCGTGTGTGTGTGTGTGTGCGTGGGCGCGTGTGTGTGTGTGCGGTGGGATTGAGGGGGCTTAACCTCATCTCAGTGAGACAGTGTGTCATGCTGTTGTGTGACAATAGCAGCAGTGTGTTGCAGTAACACAATAAGTGCGACCGGGGGGGAGACTAAAATAATTACTTTATGGGCTCAAATTCACAATCACAAAAAGTTTGGGTTATTCGGCGTTGGGGGGAAGAGGAGAAGCGGCAGTAAAACAGGCCAAATAGTCATGGAGTCATGAGTAAGGCAAGTGAATGGAAATGCCAAAGAAAATAGCACTCTAGAATATTTTACTTTATTAGAACATATTGAAATAACATCATCAAATAGTAATCATTTGTACATCATAAGGAATTAATTGCACCTCCTGGCTTGGCCACCGGGGGCAGTATAACACAGACATGCAAACACAAACGAAGAGACCCACGAAGCTGCAGTAATATTAGACTCGAGTGTGAATTGATTGAAATGTGGTTGTGGTTTTGATTTTGGCGTCTTTTGAACCTTAAAGTCATATAATCGAAGAAATGTGATCAATGTGTGTCTTTAAGATGTTTAATGACACCGCAATGGGAGTTTACCGTAAAAATGAACACGCAGCAAAAATAATTACACGCATTGTATGTTTAAATGCAAGACATGCTTCGTTTTACGTACATCGCCAGCGCTATTGCTAAAGCCCGTGTGAAATCTCATTGGCACGCTAACTGAAAATTAAAACAAGAACAACTCGAGACAAGATCAAATAAATGCGATAAAGAGATAAGAGGGACGCTTATTCATGGTTTGAATGTGTGCAAAGATGAATTGTGGTTGCAACGGCGTGAAAATGCAAAGAGGCGTGAAGTTCACGTCATCCTTACAAAAGACATTTTCTACTTCACAAAAAAAGAATAGAGTGTTGAGTGGTTGAGTTCTGGTAGTTTAAAACATTTTTTTATTTTTATTAATTGTCATTTCAATATCAATCAAAAATAATCTGGATTATTTTTCCTCAGGTGTACAGCAACGTTTGTGTTCAATTATTGTTTTCTTACACAAACGCCGCCACGTAGATGCTATAGGTTAGCTTGTCTATGGTGTTTTGAATTATGTGTTAGCTTTAAGCTTAGTGCAATTTATTGTTTGTTGGTCGATACGCCTCAATCGGGTTTACAGTAAATCGGGCCGAGCGAGCGAGCGATCGCTCGTTGATTGCGCAATGCTAACAAAAACGGATGGCCAACGTTTGTCTGAAGCGGCGTGGCGCAACAACGCCGCAGTCCTCGGTACCCGCTTGCGACACTGGCGGTCGTAACGTTCCAGATTAGGGCTCGCTATCACTGAGCGGCAGAAAGAGGAAGAATGAGAGGCGGAGAGCGGCTGCCCAGGCCCGGGAGGCCCCTTCCTCTTCCGAGTCATGAATGAAGCGGCGGGCGAGCGAGCGAGAGAGAGAGAGAGAGAGAGAAAGAGGCGCTTCCGAGCAGACTGAATGGAGAAGTGATGCGCTTGCAGACTGCGGGAACATTTTGTATCCTGCAGCCTTCCTGTTGATTCACTCGTTCGTGTGTTGGGAACATAACCTCCGCAAAATAAGGTAGATTAGGGTTTTAAGACATGGTTAGGGTTTCAAAGTTACGGGTTACAAGCCAGGATTAGGTTTGATACGAGACGTACATATTAGGGTTGTGAAATTTCAAGGAAAAAGTTACGCTTTTAAATGAGGGACGGGCGAGTACGGCATTAAGGCAATTCCAGACTTATTTGAAGGTATCGGGTACTCGCGGAGCCTGCCGATACCAGCCATCGATATGTAAGGCAAAACATAATCGGACATCGAGTCCTCCTCGCCAGTCGTCGGCGCTATAATGTGGCAGGTTTGACACGATTGATGAATCATCGTCCGCATCACAAAGGAAGAGCTTTTCAGAATTTTCTGTCAATGTGTTAAAGGAAATTCAAGTATGAGAGGTACCAGTACTCGGTATCGGTGAGTACTCAAGAGTGAATACTTGTACTAGTATCGAGCTGAGAAAAAAAAAGTGGTATGAAACAAGTTCTAAGCCATGGTTAGGGTTCCAAGTTTGGGTTACGGTTGCAGACGGTTAAACAAGGGTTAGGGTGTAAAAGTAGGATTTCAAGATAAGGTTGGGGATTCAAGTTTAAGTTTCAAAACCAGGGTTAGACTTTGTTTTCAAGCCAGTGTTAGGGGTTTGAAGTCGGGTTGGGGTTTCAAGTTCAAGTTTCAAAGCAGGGTTAAAAATTCAAATGAGGCTTTTAAAACAGTGTTGGGGGTTTATAATTAGGGGTTTTGAGCCAGGATTAGGGTTTTGAGATCAGGTACGAGCGATGTGGTGTAAAAGTAGGGTTTAAAGATAGGGTTGGGGTTTCAAATTATGATTTCAATCCAGGGTTAAGGTTCAAAGGGTTTCAAATTAAGGTTTCACGTCAGGGTTAGGGGCTTGAAGTAAGGTTTTAAGACAGGCTTAAGTGATCAATTTAGGGTTTCAAGTCAGGGTTAAGGTCTCAAAGTTAGGTCTCAAGCCCAGGTTAGGTTTTAGGTTAATGTTGAGGTTCATGGCCACGTTTGAGTTTCAAATTAAGGTTTAAATAATTTATTCAAGCAAAGGGTGAGGGTTTCAAATTAGAGATTGAATCTAGAAATAGGGTGTCGAGTGAAGGATGCAAGCTTGTGTTAGGGTTTAGGGAGACTTATGGTTTCAATGTCGGGTTTTAAGCCTGGGTTAGGGTTTCAAGTTAAGGTTTCAAGCGATGGGCTGGGGTTTCAAATTAGAGTCTCAAGGCATGTTTACATTTTCAAAGTAGGGTTTAAAGTCCCCACGACCCTTGTGAGGACAAGCGGTTAAGAAAATGGACGGATGGGGTTTAAAGTATGGGTCGGGGGGTTTTAGGATACATCTTGATGCCCTTCGGCACATCCCATTACTGCCTCTCACAGGTCAGTGCGGGTAATGCGGCCGCTTTCATGAGCGGCATCTTCACCTTCATCCGCTCCACTTGCTGTTACACTCAACTTGCACCGGGGAGAAGCCATGCATGGCTGAGTGTTGAGCGCGAGTACAAGAGAGACGAGACTGCGTATGATGGTGTGTGTGCGTGTGTGTGTGTGTGTGTGTATGCGTGTGTGTGTGTGCGTGTGTTGTTGCTGATAGCACTCTGCGGATGAACCGTGTGTTTTCTGTTTACCGTTGATAGTCTGATCATCACTCGGGATTCACTTATCTGCCCGAACACAACCAACCACTGATTAACGCACACATGCATGCACACGCACACACACACGCACACACACACACACACACACACACACACACACACACAGATACTGTGCAACTGATTTCCTCTGTAATCCAACACATTTTCTTAACTGCAACACACATTTAAAAAAACAATAAATATAAAACAGCTCGAGAAAAAGTGAAAGGACATCGAACATCCTCGCTGGGGTTGAAGTCTGGCGAGATTTGCCAACGTTTTTTACATTGAAGTGCAAACGGTTTGACTTTTGGGCCATTGGACACATTTGATGAAGACAGACGACGTCATTGGTGGTGATTGGTGGACTTTGACTGACTTTGACGAATTTAACTCTTATAACTCTACTGTTAAAATGAGCCACTATCAAGTTAAAGAACAAATATTAGCTTTTTGCGATCAAACTTGGCACCAACAGACGAGAAACGACTCATTTTGACATATGAAAACAATAAGTAGGTGTAAGAATTGTTCTCTGGATGCTTTCAGAATAATTAGCATATACCACCGGGTCAAATGGGCTCAACTGTTTTTTTTTTTTTTTTCTGCTATGAAACTTCACATCAACAGAATAGAAGAAAAGGTTACGTTTGACATATGTTCAATAAAAATAAAACAAGGTTAATAAAAAGCTATAACAATGTTTATTGTGTTGGTTATGGAATGTTAAACATTCCGGGTCAAATTGACCCATTTTAAGAGGGAAAAATGATCAACAGTGTCCTTGACAGACAATTAAAATGGTTCACGTTGACAATATTTTTTAATTAGAATGTTTTAAATACCGGAATGCCTTTGGAAAATTAAACCCAGCCTGGGTCAAATTGACCCATTTTAAAGTTTAAGAACTACAAATTAATAGTTTTTTGCAATTAGACGTCATCAACAGACAATGAAAATGGACCATTTAACATGTTTGCATCGGCAACTGTTAATCATGAGCTAGAATTCAATATTAGGGCGTTGTTGTTTTTTTTTAGCCCGGGTCAAACTGACCCATTACAAATAGTAGTATTTTATGATGAAACTTGCTTTGGAAAAAAAAAATCTTTTGAAAGCTTTAGGATCCCCCCGCCCCCCCTTTTTGGGGGGGGTTGAAGGTTTAGGTGGCTTCCCTGCAGGGTCAGGATTTTAAAGTAAGGTTTGAAGCCAGGGTTGGGGTTTCAAGTTAGGGTTTTAAGCCTGGGGTTCAAATCTTAAACAAGGTTTAGGATTTCAAAGTAGGGTGCCTGGATGAGGGTTTTAACCAAGGGTTAGGGTTCAAATTTGGGGTTCCAGCCAGAGTTGAGGTTTCAAGTTTTGGTGAGCGTTTCAAAGTAGCATTTTTCAAGCCATGTTTCAAATGAGGGTTTCAAACTTGGGTTACATTTAAATAGATTAGATTTCAAAGTTAGTGGTGATGAGTTGACTTTGAAATGATCATCTTGACTGCAATGTCAACCGCATGGAGTCCTTCTGGTGGCGCAAAGACAGACAAATGCTCGCAAAGCCGTCAAGAATTCCTCGTCAGGCTCCACCCAAACCGCTGGAAGCCGTCACAGGAGCAACCCCTGCACGGTGGTCTCTGCGGCCACACGACGGGAATATTCCCGCGGTGGGGGGAACAATAGTTACAGGCTCGTCGCATTCCGCGCAACCTTGGGAAATTGCCAAACCAAACGCAGCTTCTCATTTCGGTCAGCCAACGCAAAAAAAAGAAAAAGTCCATTTTGGAATTTGATGAATCAATTGTGTGGAAGAATTTGAGTGTGACAATAGACGACTGGTTTATAGACAAACATAGTAGCAGCTGACCTTGAGGAGACCCAAAATGGAGCCCTGCGGAACTCCTGTGACCAACTGCGGGATTCCTAAAACTGACCTCTTATCTTAAATAGCTTTCTGGCCAGGAGAAGTCAAGGAAAAAAGGTTCAATTTGACATTTAAATGATGAGACAAATACGATGAAAGTTTAAGACCAGTAGGGGCTCGAAAACGGAGCTCTGTGGAACGCCTTCAACATACTTGCCTGTGTTCGGGTTTTGAATCAGAGTTTCAAACCTGGATTTGGATTTTAAAACAATGGTTAAGGTAGCAAGTTAGGGATTCAAAGTAGGATTTTAAAGTTTAGAGTTTCAAATTGGGTTTTGAGCCAGAGTAATCGTTTCAAAGTAGAGTAGTAGTTTCAAGCGGGGATGAGGGTTTGTAGATGATGGTTTTACACAAGGCTCAGTAACAAAGTGTAGTGTTACTTTCAAATTAGGGCTTCTGGCCAGGTTTAGTGTGTTTCAACTAAGTGAGGATATCAAGCCTGGGTTAGGGTTTCAAATTAGGGTTTCAACACAGCGTTAGGACTGGAGTTCAAATCGGTTTTAAATAGTGCTTTATTTTCAATTTCAAGACATTATCGGGATTTCGTATTAGGGGTTCAAGCCAGGATAAAGGCTCGAAAGTAGGCTTTCAACGGACCCTTCTGGTTTTTTTACCATGACGTGGACTCCTCCTCAGGATGCGCTCACATGGATTTCTCGGGATAGGAAGTCTGTCATTACGCTTTGGCGACAAGCAAACTCGTAATTTGAGGGGGAAGGATGGGAAGACGGCGACCGATCCGCTCTCGCTTTTTTGCATGTGTTTGTGTGTACGGTGTGTGAGTGTGTGTGTGTGTAGACGGTCGTGTGGTATGTCATCAACACACTGCTGTCACTGACTACTATGTTACACTTCTTATTGTAACTGTACTGTAGAAAGTCCGAAAAATTCCGCCTTTGGCACAAGTTTCACCAAGAGACACAAACCTAAGCGGATCTGTCTATCATGAAAGGGCACACGAAAAAAGATCCGAGGAAACATACAAGAAATTCAACAGCAAGTTGCACATTTTGGTTCCAAAGCAGCCTTGTTGGATGAATTCCAAGACCAATCAAATCCAGCAGACCTTCGCTGATTCTTGAATCAGCATTTTCACATTGGTCTGAACAGTAAAACACACAGTAACTAATCTGCCTGCATGTCTGATGTGTCTAACAAACCAATCAGAATCGGCAGAGAAGTCGAAGGGTTAGATTAGGACTAATTTATTGGAGCCAAACAGTTACAGTACCTCAATACAAGTGAACGGAAGAGATGGTAGGGGACTCCCGGTTAAAGATGGCGGCTAGGTCTGCACGCTATAAAACAGTCAAGGCCCCACCTAGTGGTTATTTATCTCTATGACAGCCGGCATCTCCTCTTGGTCCACGTGCGTCAGTATCCTCATTTTACCGCCATCCAGTTCCTGGAATCCCAGCCCCTCATATGTATCCCTCCGCCGCATTAGACGAGCTAGACTCGATTTGCGCGATAAATTGCACACAGACGCATTCGACGCCGGTTTTCCCGCTAGGACTAAACAGCAAGAGCAATTTATGACGTATCTGACTTTATACATCGCGAGGACGTTTACGCTCGGTGGTCTGTTTGGACATTTTGGCGCGGTTGTCTGTCGCGGAGGGACACCGGCGAGTCGCGCTGATAAAATAGCACTGCGACTCCCTCGGCCACGCCCACTGAGTGAGGTAGTAGCTGGTTTGTAAGGATTTCCGCACCATGCCGACTCCTTCCCGGTGTCAAGAAGAAGTCGTCGTCGTCTTCGGTTCTCCAGCGTGGATTTGTACAATTCGTTGAACCTTCAACTATCTCAGTCCCTTCGAAAGTGCCGGGTAAGAACGCGTCTTCATCTTTTGTTTTTTTTGTCTAAATGACAAGACAGGAATATTATCCGTATGCAAACCCTCATTTGGAACTGGTCATATTTTAAATTAGCTGCTAAATTACTTTAAAAACACTTCACTGCCAGGTAATTTTGGGGCATCTGTGAACGTGTCATATGTTTGAGAGTAGATCGGCATGTGTGTGTTTGTTTAAATAGACAATATAACGTTCTCGGACCTGTGTGCAGGACGCAGTTTTGTCATCCACATGGCGTTTGAGCCATTGCGGAGGTGTGCGTAACCTATTTTACATGCTGCTAAATTGCACAAAAAACACGCGACGATATTTTAATTGCGTGCCAATTATGTTCGCGTAATGTTTTCGACAGTAGATCGGCGTGGCTGTGCTGCGTTTAAAACGAAATTTAAATCGCACGGGTTGCTCCCGTTCCCACGCTGCAAGGGCGTTCAACTCGTGTTGCAAAACCCTCATTTAGTAAATTCGCACGCTTTAAACACACCGCCTTCTTGCGCTCGAACCCCGTCCCCCCCCTGCTAATTGTTTGTCACCTATGTTTGTGTAACGTCTTTAAGTCTACAACGGCTTGTGTGTCGTCTTTAAAAAAAGAGCCTAATTTAAAAGAAAAAAAAAATGCCCCACGTGTCACGTTTCCACGGTGCGCAGGGGCGTTCTTGAACTCTGCAGCACACAGTGTGGCTTTGTTGTGCATCGCAAGCATGCTCCACATCCAAGCGCCATGCGATTGTGACATGCCTTCCACGCCCTGCAGACAAGCGATGTGTGTTGCTTGTCAATGGGTGCAAAATGTGCTGTCGGGCTTGTGTGGCGTTTGCTCACTTAAGTGTGAAATTACTGAGCCCCAGACATGGTGGTGATTGGGGGGGGGGGGGGGGGGGGGGGTTTAATTAGTGGCCACAACAATTATAATTAGAGATAACATGCACACAAAATGCGCATTTGTGACTATGAGATTTTAAACAGAATGACATTTTTCGCTTCACAACAAGCAGTAGTGAACTTTATGTTGCTTCCAGTTAAAATTTAGTCATTTGACCTTTTATGTGGCCACAAAGTAGCATTTTGTATGCACTTTATATCGAGTCTGACAATTAAAACAAACAAACAAAAAGGTCTGGGGCTTATGTTAAAAAAAAAAAAACAGTCCATAAAGCTGTTGTTTTTGTCACTCACCCCTGCAGGAGATCATGTATATTTCGGAAAGAAGCATGGAGTGCCTGCCGCAGGTCTTCTCCAACTTTGATGACGACTTCTGCCAAAGTTTGAAGGACCTCCAATCATTGGCCACGCCCTCAGATTCGCCCCTCATGAAGGCGGGCCTCTCCAAGGGTGACCAGCTGAGCTTTGTGTCCGATATCCTCCTGGAGGACGGCGACATGCAGCTCAACTGGAACTGCGCCTTCTTCCACTCGGACGATGACGACGATGGCGGCGGGGGGGGACGAGGGCGTCCCGGGTCCCCCGCGGAGGAGGAGAGCCTTTGGCGGTGCCTGGCGTCTGACAAAAGCCTGGAGGAGATGCTGGCCGACACGGACGCCGGCATCTTCGAGGGGCTTGCCGGCTCCATGCTGGACTGCCAGAACCCGATGGAGAGCCAAGAAACGGGCGAGGCCGCCTCCGACTACTGCTCTACCGGTGGCGACGGGTCCACGTATTCGTCCAGCGACTCGGGTGAGAACAAATTGCTCACATGCGCTTTCCGGCACAATCGTTTATTTTTTATTTTTTAAATTTTTTTTAATGATACTTTACTCGTTGAGCCATTTTCAACAGGAAGAAGAGAATATTTTGCCTATAATTAAGGTGATAACGACACCGATACCTTTTTAAAAACTAATTTTGAGACTTGCTGTCAACTGAAGATGACATCACCTGTGCTGAGGAAACTGGTAACGACCAATCATGGCTCAGTTTGCTGACCAAACCCAGAAAGCTGGTGAGCTGTGATTGGTCGTTACCTACTTCCTCGGCACAGGTGATGTCATCTTCAGTTGACAGCAAAATTAAATCAACAAGTAAACGATCATCACATTAATCGACAACTATTTTAATAACCGAGTAATCGTTTGGAGCCCCTTTTTTTTTTTTAATTGTCCAAATCCTCTGATTTTAGCATAACAGTAATTGTTGACTGACTTCTGTAGTCCTTCATGAAAGAATACTTTTTATTATCATCTGGGTTTAATCAAAATAAGTCATTTACAAACATCTGTTTTTACTTTGGAAAACAATGACTGAACTGGTAACATAGTACAACATCAACCCCCCCCCCATTTTTTTTTTTAATCGCTATACAAATATGAAGTACGAAATAACCACCAATCACTTTTTAATAAACAGTAATCAAAAAAAAAAAAAAGATTTCATAACACAGTTTAATGCAAAATTTAAATGAATCCGATTAGCCAATTGAATAATCGCTAGATTAATTGTTTCTAAAAATATTCAATAGTGACAGCAAGTGGAAAATGTGTTTTTAAAGGTATTAATATTTCATGAAAAATAATGGAAGTTATCAAATTAATTCTGGACAAATTCTGAACTTTTTACTGCTGAAAATGACTCAATGAGTCAAGTATCCCTTTAAAGGCAGTGGGCGGGTCTTAGCTGGTGATTGACAGCTTCACAAGTGTGTGTGCTCTAATTCCTCCATTTTAGGCTTTCCAATTAAGGGGTCATTAATCACGGATTAAAAAAACGAGTGGCATTAAAGGAACTTTAAATTAATCGACACCCTAATAAAAATGTTTTTTCGAGTACTGTGCTTCCCACTTTTCCATCGTGCATATGTGTGATGAAAGCCTTACCTTTTTGTTGCGTGGCAGATGAGGAGATCGACGTGGTGACGGTTGGCCGCCGCCCCTCCAGGCAGCAGCAGCAGCAGGACGACGAGGACGAGGACGAGGACGAGCGTCTCGCTCTCCAGCGCCACCTCTGCGTTGACATCCAGCTGCAGCACAACTACGCCGCGCCTCCTCCCGCTTCCCCGCCGCCGTCCTGGTCCAGCAAGCACGCCCGCCGCCATTCTCACCCGCACGCGGCGTCGCGGCACCTGCCGGAAACGGAGGACGAGGGGGAGCGGCGTCGGACTCACAACGTGATGGAACGCCAGCGCCGCAACGAGCTGAAGAACTGCTTCGAGCGCCTGCGCGACCACGTCCCCGAGTTGTCCCGCAACGACCGGGCCTCCAAGGCGCTGATCTTGAAGAAGGCCAGAGACTGCGTCCGCGGCCTCGGGCAGAAAAACCGCCGGCTGCGGGCCAAGCGGGACAAACTGCGAGCCAAGCAGGAGGAGCTCAAAGCGCGGCTGCGGCACCTCCGCTTGCCGGTTCGCTTGTGAGAGAAGGGAAGGTGAGACCAGGACGGTTTGGGTCGACACGGGACTTTTTGGACATTCGTGTCATTCAGGTCTTGAAATGTTGCCTTGTTTGGTCCAATTTTGTTGGCAATACTTCTGCAGGTCTGAATTTTTTTTTAGGTACTCGTCCCTCGAAAGGTTTCCATCCCCCGTAAGAAACGTACTCGTTCAGAGAGAAGGTTCTTGTCACAAGAGGGTTTCTTGTCCCGGATAGAGAAGGTTGCATGTCCCGAGAGACGGAATGTTTCTCGGCTGGAGCGCATGATGCCTCCATCCGAGCGAGGTCCCGGCCAGAGAGGGGTACGAGTCCAAAGGGAAGGTTTCTCATCCCACGAGAAGGGAAGGGAAGGTTTCTCATCTCCAAAGTTTCCTTCTTCCAGGAGAGGTCAAACGCTTTCGAGACCTGAGCGAGTCGTCGGGTTTCTGTCCCTGAAAGGTTTGTGGGCCCCGTGTAAGGTTCTAGAGGAAGGGTTTCCCGTCCCCGCATGATTCTAGTTGAGTCCAAAGCATCGTTCCAGACAGCGACTTTGTCTGACGAGTTGCAGGAAAGTTCTTGGACACACTTGTGAAGTCAATAAAAGGAGAAGGAAGGCTACAATTGGAAAAAATGAACGACTTTATATTCAATTCAAGATTTAATTGGCCCTTCTGGAACGTCAACATGTTTGAAAGTAGGGTAGCATCTATTCAGGGTTTCTTGTAGCCATAGCAACCAGTGATCCCTCCACGCCGTCAGGTTCTCTGCAACGCCTTTTTTTTTAAAAATGTAACTGTCAGGAAGTTGTTTTTGTTCAAGCGTGCTTAAAGCTCAAATGTAGCCATAATAAATCTGAATAACACTGTGATGCTCATTGTGGTGACAAGAGTTGTTTCCTCCCCACTTCTTGTTGTTTGTTCCCAAAGCAAACGTCAGGTGTCAAATATCGAAGCGCCACAGACCTCTTCCCTTATTATGCAATCTTCCACTCGGTTGAAAGGTCAATAGTGTCTTAATAACATACTGTAGCATGCAGACAGCACATTCGCAGCCAATTTTGTTTTGGGTGTTGTCTTCATCATCCTCACTTCATTTTCTTCATGAACGACAGTCAAATAAATGTTTGAAAACATACTTAAGTAGAGACTTTTTCTTTAATAATAAAAAAAAAACGTGAATGCAAACTTTCAATGCTTTGAACCAGTGCTTATTTTACTCAACGTGTCTTCAATTATACTCACATAGTTACAGATGTTAAATTGCTGAAATATAGAGCACTTCCTACCTCAAAACCTTCCAGACATCCTTCTTTCTTTCTTCTTCCCTTCTCTTTACTACCATTATCTTTTCTTCCATCCTTCACTTTCATTTCTTCCTTTTGACCTCACTTCATTCTTTTCATACCATCCTTGTATCCTTCCTTTCATCCCATGCTTCTCGTGTTCATACTTATCGACCGCTCCTCTTTTCCATTTTAACGTCCTCATTCTCCTTTCTTACATAAGAATTAGTTTTAGCGTGTATAGTTATCTTCTTTTGGCCGAACCTGATTGTTTCGTGTCAATGTTCGTGACACCGCATAAACAATTTGATTGGGCAGACATGTAAGGAGAAGAAAACACGCGCGCACGCACACAACCGACAGATACCGTAATCTCATTTCCAGTACGAAAGCAGCCCTGGAGGAATCTGCTGACGTCACATTGACGGGAAGTTACTCACCCAGCGTGTGTCGCTTGAACAGGAAACGGGAATGACAACACCACCATCTTGTGGCCAACGAATGTCACTGCAAATCAAAACAAAGCGCATTACAAGCACAAGGCGATTCCGAAGCGCTTTGCAGAGGTTAAAACATTTACACAATAAAGCACTAACTTTATACAATTATTTGTTCCAAATATTTTACAGTATAACGCAGTGCCAAAGACAATGTGGGACAATGTGCAGTTCAGCAACAACCCTAATCAGGATACAGAAAACGGAGGGCTAGTCGTTCAATAGCATTCAAGCTAAAGTGCACAGTGGAGGCTGGTGTCGTTCACGTTTATTGTGTCATTTTAAAAAACTGTTTTGAGGACAATCAAAATATAAATACATTTTACCCTCACACATTCACAGATACGCCGTACCCCTGATTTGAATGTTAACGGTAACCCCAACGACTGCATCGTCCCCGCTTGAGAAGTTCTTGGAGGCCTTCAGTGCCTGATTGGACCACAGAAAAACATGTAGGAAGGATCCTCTATACAAAACGCGTACGACTGTCTGTCTGACTAAAATGAAGACAAATACCGGGCAATGACAACTCCAAACAATAATCAGCAAGACCCCCCCCCTCCCCCCAAAAAACTGAGAAGCAGCCCTTTGCCCGAATCATTAACAATCAACACGCGTTATACTCAACCTTGATTTTTCTTCCTTCACGCTTTTGCTGACACTTTTGAGGCCATCAAAAGAAAATCTACAAATGTGTTCGTGATCTCAAGACACACGCCAGGCTGTGCTGAGAAAATATATTGACATGACCTACTAACGAATTGGGGAAGACAGACTTTCAATGAATTGCAAAAACAACAACGCAGGACAAAATGACGCACACAGAACTTAAACAAAAGGACGGGTTCAAGGGTCCCAACCAAAGAACTGATTTAAAAGGACATAATAAAAAAGGGGTTGAAGATATTGGGACAAAAACAAGGGACCTAGAGTGCAAGAAGTTAAAGAAAAGGGGGCCTACATACAAAATGCAAACAAGGCACCGAGGATGTAAACAAACGATGTAGGCGATTGTAAAAGACAAAAACAAAAAGGTACACTAACAAGGAAGGAACCCAACATTCACGAGAGCGGACACAACCAAGGCAAATAAGGGACGGACGCAAATAAAAGGACCAAGAAGGAAGTTTGGCAAAAGGATGTGAAGAAGGAGCGTAGCCATAGGCCATGTTGTTGTTTCCATGCCAACCCACAGGTGGGCCGGGCGCCCTCCTGTCCTCATTTGACTGACAGTTTGACTGTCCTGGCGGCATTGAGTTAGCAGGCGGAGGCGTTGCGCTCGTAGGAAACCGACAAAAAGGGAGACAGAGGACCCGGCTGATGTTCAACATCCTTCTCCGCCTTTCCGTCCGTCCATCCGACAGGACGACGCAAAGATGCTCGGTCCTCGGCCTGCCTCTCATCCGTCCGTCCGTCCGTGTGTCCTGCTCGAGGGGCCACACGAGACCAGCGGGAGGCGCCGTTGTTAAGAGGCCTTGCCCAGCTCCATCTTCTTCTGAATGACGCGGGCCGAGTGGTAGATGAAGGAATCGATGAGGCCGGCAACTGCGGTGGGGAAAAACAAGACGCGTGAACATTCATGCCGTGCCAATTTCAACACGTGGATGCACGGGAATTTGAGGCGCACCCGAGAAGACGCCCCCGATGATGGCGCACACGCCAGTCAGGAAGTGAGTGAAGGATCTGAAGGACATTGACAATGTTAAACGCAGAATGCAGCATTCGTATCCCGACATAAAAAAAAAAAAAAACATCAAAAAACGGAATCAGCCAGATCAAAAAGCAGACAAGTTATTTACAACAGGTGTGTTTGTCCTACCTGTGTTTCTCCGTAAATTTCACCATCATGGGTGAGAGCTCGTATAAAACAAAGACCCCGGGCAGGCCCTGGTCGCCCACCAAGCCGTTGGCCACTTTTTCATGCCTGGTGACCGAGAACTGGTTGGTTTTTACAACCTGCCCAAGAGTCAAAAGTAAACATCTGCATTCCGCCTCAAAGTGTTGGGAGAGTATTCGAATAACGTAGCACTCACTCACCTGTCCGTCAGTTTTCATGTAAATGGTGGGGACAATTTTGACAAAATACTGGTACATCATTGAGGCTGTGGGACAGGAAACACAAAGTAGAAGCATTTACTTTCACACTAAATCGATTCTCTAGTACAGTGGCAGTCAAAAGTACCACTGAAAAAAATACCGTACTTAAATATTGGAAAATAAAAAAGGAACCTTATTAATGATTCAATTAAAATGTGTTGTGCACAAAAGTTAAATAAAAGATTAAAAACGGTGATAGAATAACTGCAAATGTATTGCACCCCTACAAGCAAGACACCAGGTAAGGAATGGCAGAGTTTGCGGATGAATGTTGCAGTACTGAAACACGCCACACAATGTCGCTGTCTGTGTTCTCTTCACGCTTATAATGTCCTGTTGTCTCACTTCCTGTCTTATTCTCCTTCCTACATCCGGCTATGGAGCTCTGACATAGACATTTAAACGCTGTTTGCGCTCAAGTACGCCTGCAATCTTCAACAGAGGAGCGACTAAAGACGCTAACTTTAGAAACATTTAATTCAGGGTAACAAACATTTTATTTTTAGCTTTAAAAATAAATCGTGTCGTGTTTTTCTCTCAAGGCCACAACACAAGTGTCGTTAGCCCGCTAATGCTATTTAGTTAGCACGTAAATGCTATTACATTGGCAGGGGGTCAGTAAGATTCACTAGAATTTCTGGTTAGGAAGAAACTACCGTACAACTAACTACTGTGTTGTATTGGCTGTAAAATGACTGTTTAAGCGTTTCCTAATTTGCCGTCTTGCTGGTCCAGATGCCAGTGGCTGTCGCACCTTACGGCCAGGGCCAGGCCCAGCCCAGCTGTTTCGACCGGGTCAAGATGGGATTCATGATGGGCTTCGCTGTGGGCATGGCCGCTGGGGCCATGTTCGGTACTTTTTCCTGTCTCAGGTAATAATAATAATAAAAAGGTACCTGGCCTTATACTACTTTGGAATTCACTTACTGTGTTTGACTCAATGTGTCATTATTTGCAGTACCTAAAAAAAAAAAAGTATAACTACTTTTGGCCTTATGTGTGAATGCATAACCACAAATGCACATTATTTTGTAGTATACAAATATGTATATATTTTTCAGTTCATAGTAATAAAAAAACTAAAAACATTTGACGCTTATTAAAGTACAATAACTATTTGTATCCTACTGCCATTTGCACAGCATAATATAGTCTTGTCAATTTTTTCTCAAACCAAAAACTTTGGAGTTGCACCCCAATTTTGTATCAGCATCTTACAATGACAAAGCTTTCTACATTTTTAAAACAAGTAAGCTATGTATGAAATGTGTCATTTGTTCATGTATATGGCAATATGACAAGGGTGTGTTCATTAAAGTTCTTAGTTGACACAATTGCCAGTTTTGAACTTTTTCCCCAACTCACTCATAAAAATCTGATTTTTTTTTTTTAAAGTCTGCATTGTTGCATCCTGATTGCTACAGTACTGTACTTGAAATCGCCGATTTTTGTGTAAGCTATATTTGACTTTTTTGAATTTTCTCTCGTCTGCAGAATCGGCATGCGAGGCCGGGAGCTGATGGGAGGAGTGGGCAAGACCATGATGCAGAGCGGGGGGACGTTCGGCACCTTCATGTCTATCGGGATGGGCATCCGTTGCTGAGGACGACGACGACGACGACGACAACTAATCAGCTCCTCCGTGCAATCCAACCACACTTGTGGGACTTTTGCAATAGCAGCCACATATTTCTTTCCGTTTGGCCATGCTGTTGCTTCCATTAAAAAAAAAAAACTAAACATGGCATCGTTTTTGCCTTCTGTCTGAACTGACCTTGTGGCGCCGTCACCCGCGTGCCGTCCAGAGGGTTCACGATGCCGGGGTAATCCTCCCCGAACGACAGGTGTTTGATCAAATGGGTCATGTTGATCTAAATCACAGGTTATCAATATTTAGGAATGAGGAAAGCAATTCAATTCTATCCATTATTTGCTGAAATACATCCACTGTTTTTGTGCTCCGGCTCAGGCTATAAATAATGCTTTGGGCATCTTAAGGCCAAGAAGCTTCATTTTAACCATTTGTTCCCCCCCCCTTTTTTTTTTTTTTACACAAAGTACCACCTAAAAAAATTCTCTTTAAGCACCTTCCTTTTTTTCCCCTTTCTACACCCAAAGGAAGGCACAATTTTAACAAGGACTTTTCAAAGAATATAGACTTGTGCCAATTGTTTAAGTTAAAAACAAAAAATGCTCTTAACTTTCGCTCTTAACCGTGGTCAGCAATTTTTTTTATTTTTTTTTTACACCGACCATTCTATCAAGGGCCCCAACACAATCCGTTACTTACGTTGTCTAAGCCAAAGCTCTGCAGGTCGTGAACTGCAAACAAAAAAACAAATCACATTTGAAAATTGAGTTTTTTGTAAAAATGTAACTTGTATGAACATTTTCAAGTCGAGGGACTTTGAATCTATGCAACTTTGCAGTGAGGTGCATTTTAAATAGCACAGCACATGCAGTGGGGGATGTTAGCTTTGCTTTTCATGAGAGTGGGTCAGCAAGAGGAAAAATGGTGGAGCAGGCCGCTACGATTTTACACATAACCAAATACTATATAACATATGCGCCTGTGTAAAATCTTTTATATTCTGTATTATAGCATTCCAGAGTTATACACTTCCCATGGCAAAATTAATGGGCCAATGTGTACAACTGTTGGCATTTTGTCAATTATTACGCGTGGTACAAAAGCACCCCCCCCCCCCCCGCAACTCATTTAAATACATTTTTAGCATTTACATGCATTTTTTTTTACAGAAAAGGCCCCCATGCATTCCGACTGTCTGAATACTTTTGTGTATGTTGTGAATAATAATTAGATTTCTAAGACACTCTGTGCTAAAAGAGGGAAGAACATGAATAGATAAATCAGACAGAATTGGTAGCAGCACTTTAAATTAAACAGCCATCTTATGATGGAATAAAAAAAAATAAAAAAAAGTCTGCAAAGAAAAGATGACTTACTTTCCACAGAGTGCACTGCAGAAAGAAGAGAGAAGAAACACCAGATGATGATTTTTGGGAAGACAACACACCGCAAGTCATGTGCTCGCCGGGGCTGCACTTCACTCAACGCATGCAACGGCGCAAGTCGATTGTAAGAGCAAGACATTCCAATGACATTGACTTAAATTGTGCTTTGTCGCGTGACCGTGCAGCCCCAGACACAAAGATTTGAAGGGGAACATGAAGGCTGATGTTAAATTCAGTGCATCTCGTCTCTTTTCTCCGCTGCAGAGCACCGAGATGTCGCAAACAAAATGTGTTAGCAATGTTCGGTGCAGGAAAGAAAAAACAAAAAAAGACAAAGCCACCATTTTATCAACTCACGGCACTTAAAAGAATAATCCTAATAAAAAGCTGAGTTTTGTTCACTCAGAATTTTTTTTTGTGTGGCACGTGCTTGACTTCACAGTGCTTTGAGCTTTTCTTACCTTCCTGCACAAATTGAATGAGATGATAGTGAGAGAAGAGGAAATATTTCCTAACGTGAGCCAAGAGTGAAATGTTGTGGTTCATTATTCATTAATCCAACCTCCCCCCCCCCCCCCTCCGTGGAACCCGTCCTTCACATGTTTTTGTGCTTTTTTCGTAATGCCAAAAATACCACAGGATAAAACTTATGTTGTAAGTTTAAAATAATGCCGGACTCTTTTGGGATCACAGTTTGTTTTATCCTTAGTAATTGTTAGCAAGTGTTTGTTTTTTAAAAATAAAATTTAAAGGGGGTGTCAATTGAATGAATGAGTAGCACAGTGGTTCGACTCCATCTTAAGCTTTATATAAAATGGATGGATGGACGGACGGACGGATCGAGGTTGTATTATGGTACATGATAGAACCTGGAGGGAGGACGCATAAGAGTCAAAAGTTTCTGAACAGGCGTGTCGTGAGCTGAGGCAAAACGAATCTTCAAAAAACAAACAAAAAAAATTTGTGTGCATTTTAGCTTCTCGCTCAGAAATCTTGCCAAATAATTCATTTATCGATGCCGGCGATGTCTCGTGGCAGGCAGAAGAATTGAAAGCTGGCCATTCGCACAACGCAGTGTTCAGAAACCCTTGCAAAGTCACTGCGGCGTTTGTGAGCAGAGAAGGCGTCCGTCTGTCCTTACCGTGCACGTGCGACTGCTGGAAACTTTTCCCCGGAGCAAAGTGGAAGTTTCCCGCCACCTGAAAGTCAAAGATGTGGCGGGTGAATTTAAATAAACAGTGACAACAAAACAAGTTTTTAAAAAAAAATTTTTTTATGTAGGGGGAAATTACTTTGTTTAGCTGTACTGGCAAATTGACCACCGACCAAAACATTCAGTACACCTGCACAAGGTACAAGTACTGAAGTACCGGTCATAAAGCATTTCAACAGATAAGCTACTACGACAAGGAAAAGTAAGTACCGTCGTTTTAGGTAAGCAAGTGAACTGATAAGTGGGTAAGAGCATAAATAAGCAGGTGTGGAAGAAGGCAGGTAGGAAGGCAAGTAAGTAAATAGGTACGTACTGTAGGTGAGTAGGTAGGTAGAGAGGCGCAAAAGTAAGTAGCTAAGTAATTAGGTAGGGTTAAAGGGGAAGTCAACCCAAAATTTGGTTTGACAATAATATGTTCCGATGCAGCCCCACTGCTCCTAAATATGGTATTCTGGTTATTATTGCGTTCGTGGAATACGAGTTAAGCAGCAAAATCCAGCCGTTTTTATCCGTCTCAGGGGGGCGGCCATTTTGCCCCTTGCCGTCGACTGAAGATGACATCAGTGTTGCTCAAGGAGACAACCAATCACAGCGCAGCTTCAGAGCTTCGATTCGTTGTTGCCTGAGCAACATTGATGTCATCTTTAGTCGACAGCAAGTGGGCAAAATGGCCGCCCCCTGGATTTTGCTTCATAACTCTTATTCCACAAAATGAATCAGAATGTCACGTTTAGACTAGTGAGGTCACGTATAACATATTATTGTCAAGAAATGTTTACGATTGAATTCCACTTCAAGCAAATGCATACATAAGTAAGTAGATAGGTTATGTCTGCAATAGATAAACATATAAGTAGGTAGGATGGTAGATAGGCAAGTAGATAAGCAAGTAAGTAGGAAGGTGAGTTAACAAGTAGATACATAAATAAGTAGGTTGGTAAGTGTTACAGCTCATGACGTAACATAAGTTAAGCAAATAGGCAGGTTGTTGCGCAAGTAAGTTCGTCATAGGTACGAGGGTGGGCAAGTGTGTACGTACGCATATACCAGGTAGCTAAAGTAACTCATTAAGAATTTTAAGATTTCCTATTTTTGTATCGGTCTCATTTGACTGCGCATGCAAGCGTACGCGCGCCGCGTAGAAAACTGCAGCTGCGGCAAGGCCGTTACCTTGTTGACCTCCAGAACGCCGTACACTTGACACCCTTCGTTCTTCTGCTCCTGCATCTTCTGCGTGAAGCCTTCCCGCTTGCACTGCTCGATGGTGTCGGCGTTCTTGAAGGCCCAGCCTCGACGCCGGTACGCCTCGCGCACGTCGTCGCAGGTGTTGCAGCACCTGCGCGCAAGCCGCCATTTTTTTGTTTTCTCATCCCGCCAGCTCCTGAAATGCCGGCGTTCCATAAAAACCCTCCTTACTTGAGTTCCTCCGTCTCCGCACCGTAGCAGCTCTCGCACCGGTTGGGGTCCAGCGTGGCGGGGTCAAACACTTGCCCGTCATCAGCTTTTCCGAGTTCTGCGCAGAAACCGTCGTCACCGTGATCAACATGTCGTCGAAGTGAAATGATCTGAAAATTTAGCCGGGGGTCTGGGGGCCGCGGGCACTCAGCTCGGTCCAGAGCTCACGGGTTTTCCGTGTTTTTGAGTCCTTTCAATGCACTCAGATGACAAAGAAATAGACAAAACAACAGCATAAATTTTCAATGTATATCGAACTATCCCATATAAAATTGCAGTTTTAGTCGACTCAAAATCAGTCACATTCAAAAACATTGGACTGCCTTTGCTTTTAAAAACGATCACTGAGAATATCATCATATATATTTACCATGCAATAAATCAATTAATTTAATACATAATGCATAACAAAAACATAAAATACCTCATCATAAAAAGACAATATTGACTAAGATCATCTCTAACTGCATACATCAAGACAGTCAACATATTGAAAGCTGAAAAGTGCAAACATGCAGCATTCATTTGAGTTTGTGTCAATGATTAACCATGTTAAATATTTATGGCCATTTTTATTACGTTATAATATTTTCGAAAATTTGATTTCGATTCATTTGAAACGTTTACCACCGACCTCAAAATTCACGACTCTTATCGGCAACTGGTGCAGGTTGTTGGGGTGGATCACGTCTCTCGATTACCGCTTCCGATTGTGATGTCAATAAGGGACGGAGGCCGTAAAGTTTTGGAGTTTTCGTTTGGGCACCGAAACTTCCAGCGATGGAATAATTTGTTGTTCTTGACTGGAGTTCTTTCACGTGTTTTTTTGCTCTTTGCGTGACTTTCAAGAGCTTTGAAACCTCTCCCGCCATAGTCAATGGTATCACGGCACCAAATGCAAAGCGCTTTCCCGGCACGATCGATCTTCCGAATGAAGTCACTGAACAAGTTCGTCACAGTCTTCTTTCCAACATTTGTCGATATATCCTTCTCTAAGCGGTCCCATCGAAACTTGATTTTTAAGATCTTGTCAATTTCCTTAACTCGCGGAGCATCTTTGCGTTCGATCACGGACATCTTTCTTTAAACACCCGGCAAAAACGTCTGAGAAATGAACAACGGCGTACGCCTACGCCTTTATAACAAGCGCGTTTATTGGTCAACACGGAGACTTCAGCCAATCGCAAGATCCGTTTCATTTCAGTTACGGAAACACTAAAATGGAATGCAGGTCGAGAGACGAAATCGGATTTTTTATCACTTAAAAAATTGTAACATTTTATTTTTGGAGATAAAAAAAGCGGAATTCCGCGAATTAGCGGAAAAATCACATCCCTGAAAACTGTTGTCTCGTTGAGCAAGCTGACCGTGTTTCTCTGCCCCTTGCGTGACAGTTTGGAGGTCTTTGTCCAGCCGCTGCTTGAAGAGGTTGTGCTCCACGTCCAGTTGCTGCTCGCCGGCCACGTCCATCGCGTCGATGCTGAGATCTGACAGGGAGGTCGGAGCGTCGTGACATCACCGAGCATGGCGGATAACGTAAATACGCTCACAAATAATTAGCATATTGCACTTTTTGGGTGACATTTCAGGATGAACCTAAAATGCACTAGAGGTCAAATGAAGTTGACCCGTAAAAGGTCCCGCGGTGGGCGTTACTTACAGGCGCAGGGCATGTGAGGGAAGACCACGTCGATGTTGATCTTCAGCTTGTCTCCTCGCGACGTGTCTACGTATAGTTCGGGATGCACCTGCGGGGAAACGGAAGAGAGCAGGTGTACCTAATGATGTGGCTCCGCGACTTATTTCTTCGTCATCTTTTTTTCTTTCTTACACTTATTCGGGTTAGCTGAAGCCAAGGTGGGCTACGAACGACCAGGACTTGTCACCAGCCAATCACAGTGATTATTTTATACTTTTACTTCACAACAAACACAATACAGTATTAACCAGAATTCTGCGTTCAGACTAGTAGAGGGTACATATAAATATATCTTATTATTGTAGGTAAAATTTTGACCTGACTTCCCCCTTTAACAAACATGTAGCGAATAAAAAGTTGAGTCTATGATGGCAACATTTTGAACCATGAAACTGATCATTTAAATTTCCATTATTTCATATGAGCAAACTTGCTTTGACATCCAATGGGTTTTACTGTTCAACTTCAGAGGTTTCGCTGTATATGCAAAAAAAATAATTTAATAGATCATTAAAACTGTGCTCATGTTGCAATTACCTTATGCCATGTACATTTTGGCTAACAGTAAAAAGAAAAATAATCCAGTAAAACCGGTCCAGCAAAGGAATCCTGAGCTTTTTCAATTACAACGGCAGTTTGAGCAGCACTCTTCGTGAGTTAATAGAATCTTTACGGTTTTTATATTCACGAATTATGATGCATGAGAATGGACACTCACCTCTTTAGTGAGATAGTACTGCAACTCAGAAATGAAGAGGATTAACATGATGATGCCACTGATGATTGTCACTGTGAAGAGACAAAATTGTTCATCAAAGTCTACTTTCAAATTGGAAGGAACGTTTACATCGGCGTTAAATGTAAGGACACATTACATTATATTTACATGCACATTAAATTATATATACGGCGATCGGCCATTAGGATTCACTTCTTTTTTTTTTTTACATGGATTATTCTGTTTTTACTCACTGCGCCTGTAAACTTTACCATTTATTTTTTTTACCTCTACTGTGTAGGCGTTTTAAGACACAGGTTGACGTTGATAACAAAAACTTCGGACATGTTGATTTGCTCTACATTGGAGATTAAACGTAACCGGCTAGCCTTGTTGTTAGCCGAGCCAGCTAGCGGCACCGACTGACTTGCTTGTCTAGCCGACACATCGAAGCCTCTCTCACCGGTCGCGCCGCCCCATGTCTTCACCCGGAAATCTTCCAGAGTTTTGGGATAGGCGTCAAACTGTTTGAGCTTGTTGAGCGTGTCCATTTTCCGCAGCGGGCGCCACACGCCACCGATCCCGACACAATCGCCGCTGGAAACCCGAACACACACATCAAGTGGTGGGGCTTTCACTTCCGGGATAGGGGGCGTGGTCCGTTTGCGTGGACCAATCAGAGACGGACGCGTTAACCACTACCCGCCCCCAAAAGGTTTGCTGCGGTCCAACGTGTTCAATTGATTTAAAGAAAATTAAAAGGAATCGTGAATTATATATCATATTTTAAAATGTTATAAAATTAAGAAAAATACATATCAATTAAAATCCAACAATGATCAACTGTTAAAAATAATTGCGCAGATGGGCCTAAAATGTGTCAAATTGATCAAAGGATCAGAGTAAATGGCAAGAATCATAGAAAAATATTGAGTAAAACGTTTCAGAATAATATGGACATGCATATTGTTATAGAAGCAATTCAAAGCTCAATTTGTGTCATAGTATTGTGAAGCCAATTCTCCACAGCCCTTCAACATCAAAAAAATAAATCTAGTGTATGGTGATATTTAAATTAAACTAATCCGTGTGTCGTAATAAACAAAACATACAAAACTTTAAAACATAATTAATATTAATCGATTCTGAAATTTAAAAAAATAAATACAAAGGAGGAGAAATGAGCTGGGTAGAATTGAGAAACTTTAACCATTATTTTCTTTTATTAAAGTGCAAATAATAGCACAGTTTGTCAAAGTACCATGACACCAATTGTTTTGTTTTGTCAGTGAAATATCAGAATTTCATTTCAAACAGGCAAATCACATGTGATTACATTGATTTTTTTATGAATTACCAGATTAGTACTTTTTTGAAATTCAATGTTGTATAATTCAGACAACAGAAACACAATATTCACATATGTACACACACACACACACTGATCCAGTGCAGGGAAATATACTCCAAAATAATCAGGTGTAAACATTTTAATCATGCAGATCGCACAACAGTTGGAAAAGACTACTATTGTTTATTGAGAGTTATATGGTGGTTTGTACATGGACAGATGGATTGACGGATGGACGGATGGACAGATGGACGGATGGACAGAGTTGCTGCATGGCTGGATTTGTGGAAAAATGTCATTTCTCAACCTCAGCCTGCCGGTCCTCCTTGCCCAGCTGACCAATGACCTTCATCCCAAGATGAGCCACAGCCGACTGGACCATTCGCATTCGGCTTTCTCTGAGGGACCGTCTTAGTTTGGCCCGACGGTTCTGAAACCATATCTACCGTATAAAAGAACAAAAACAAGTTTTTTTTTTTTTAAGAATCTGTGTGTCAATGTGTGTGCGGTCCCAAACCTGTATGCGGTCCTCATCCAGAACCAACCTCCCGGCCAAATGTTCCCTTAGTTGGATGCCTGGATAACAGTTGACCTGAAACACTGCTTCCAGAACATTCACCTAACCCCCACACACATACACATGATTAGACAATCCCCCGATCAATACGCCCAGGTTACTTGTGGATTCATTGATTACTTGGCTGTCGGTGAAGGCAGTTCGAGGTCGGCGTCCGCCGTACCAGCTGCACGTCGGACTGTGAAAGCTCAACCGGGAGGGATGGTGATCATGTTGCTGATGGCAAGCTTTGTTCTCCTCGTCCGATTCCACATCTGCAAGACAAACAGCAAAACCACATGCTCATGCTTTTTTTTTTTAAATGACTGAAATGCAAGGCATTGGTGCAATGTGAAATTGCACTGTAATAAACCAAAAGATAAATACCATAAAATATGTATTTTCAAATTTAATTCTGACCATGGGTGACCTTCAGATGTTCCAATTAGGAGACCATTTTGGCTCAGACATTGTTTACACAAATGTTTTCAAATAGTAAAAAAAAAAAAAAATACCATAAAATATGTATTTTCAAATTTAATTCTGACCATGGGTGACCTTCAGATATTCGAATTAGGGGACCATTTTGGCTCAGACCTTGTTTACACAAATGTTTTCAAATAGTAAAAAAAAAAGGCCCTGTGAGAAGATATTTGAAATCTGATTGATTAAAGAAACAGTCCCATTGCTAATACAGCTCAAGTTAAATGGCCCCGAACCACTAAATCCGAAGGCCCCGGGGCTGTGTGAAAATATCCCAGGTTTCCTGAATATCTGTGCGAAAGAGGTCACCCACCTGCTGTCTGGTCCCAAGGTCGGTGGAGTTTGACGCCTCTTTCAGCTCCTTTGCACTCCAAATCCAAAATACGCTCGATAGAAAACACTGACAAGTTTCCTGTTGCAGGAACCGCAGCTGAGGCCATGGCGGTGCCGCCGATACGACTGGTAACGCTATTCTGACGTCATTGTAAATTTTATTTTAAAAAAAAAAGTACACATTGTTCTCTAAATGACAAGCTGCTGGCGTCTTGAGGGTGAGGAACGTGCGAGGAAGCCTCGGCGACACGTTTAAATGCAAGGGAAAGGATTTAATGACACTGGCTGTCTACCAATGAGAATGAAGACGTGTTTGTTTCCATGTGAATGACATTCCCAAAGGTTTCCGGCTAATCTGGCGAGTGTGTGCGCGCGTGTGTGTTTGAAAGACAACACATTTACATTCTTAGTAGGCTTAGTTCAACAAACTAATGTCGCGACGACACGGGGGGGGGGGGGGGGGGGGGCATGCTAATCTGCTTTCGTTCCGTTTGACATGATATGAAAAGTACAGTAGTTATGTTGCAGAGTTCACTTTAACACTGTTTTGTGTACTTAAGCGACTTTTATTTTTTATTTCGAAAAATCTCACAGCACCAACAGTCTCAAATGACTCGGTGTGAAAGATGGGCCTGTTGAGTTGAACACAAAGTTTTATGAATAGCAACAAAGGGACACAAATGGACCTTCTGCCATCTAGTGGAAGAGCATTGAATTACCCTGTCAGTCACAAACCATCACTGCATGGCATAGATAGATCAGAACAGAAATAAATAGTTTTCACAACAACTAAGTGAATTTTTTCGTGGCACACCCGATGATCTCTCACAGAACTTTATCGGCATTAGATTCAGATTCAGAATATTTATTGTCATTGTCACACGGGAACAACAAAACACCGTTATCTTCGTTATTATCACAATATTACACAAATAGACGTAAACAAGATGCTCATTATCGCCATTACAAGTGACAAGCAGCTCGCTAGTCAGGCTACCAACGCTAGCAGTCTTCATTTTGATTGACTGTTTCTTCTTGTCAAAGAGCACAAAACACAACAGTCATAGAAGATCTCAGTGCGCATTCTTGTTAAAAAGAAAAAGAAGAAGAGAAAAAAGCACACATGCCAGAAACTCGCCACTGATCCAAGTCAAAGTCCTTTAACCACAAAAAGTTGCTCAATATCAACTATATCCCAGAGTCCCATGAAATCAATGGGGAGTAAACAAAAACGGAGAGAATTTACAAAATAAAAAAATAGACACGGCTTAACAGACACAATAGACGACTCCTGCGCAATTAAAAGCAGCAAATGAGCTCACTGTTAATGATGGTCAACACAAATGATCCAGTGGGACGCGCTAATGCTATTAGGCTAATCTGCTCCGAGTTGTCATGCGGATGAAGCCCCGCAGAATGTGAATGCAGAATAAGCAGCGGGGAGGGAAAGAATCTTTTCAGGGTTAATTAGTTCCTAATGAAGGCCCCGAGCAGCGTTAAACCAACAAGCACACTTGTTTATTTAATCATCACCGCCAGGGGCCAGTGACAGGAAGGAGAGTTGGGATGGATGAGCAGAGGAGGAGGGTTTCTCGCCTGAGTTCAGGTTTCGAGTTAGGTCCCGGAGCCTCCGTTCAGATGTTAAGTCAGAGTTAAGGTTTCGAGTTAGGGTTTCTAGCCTGGGTTCGGCAGGGTCAAGATCGTTAGAGTTCAAGTCCAGGTGAGGTTTTGCGAGTGAATCCATTCATAAATCACATTCCTTAAATATAGTATTACAGCCATTTAAAAAGTGTGTACTGTGTCTGCTTTTGATCCAACTTGTATTCTAGCCATTGGTGACGATTGCTTGTGAAAGTGTGCGTATATTACATTTTTATTCTATATGCAATGATCTCAGGGAGCAGCAGCCAACTTCGTAAAGGGTTTTATTAAAATGACAAAATAAGTAAAAAAACAACAACTTTAGTATCAATGTACAAAAAGGTAGAAATGTAAAAAAAACCTAACAATTCAGCCCAAGGTTCTTTTTTCGTTAGCTGTCCACTCCATATTTGTCAAAGTGTCTCATAATAACACCGAGCTCCAGCTGCACTGTCCCCATGGCCTCGGTGTGCAGCCTGTATCGATCCGCTCCGCTGTAGATGATGTCCGGGCTGCGCAGTTGCGGCCCCCCGCCGACGAACATCTGCGACAGCTGCTCCCGCCACGAGCCGAGCGGCCTCCAGGTGGCGCAGCTGATTCGGTGGTTCCCGGGGCTGGAGGGCACGTGACAGTAGCCGTATCCGAGCAGCTGGCAGCGACCGAACGAGTCCTGATGCCACACCTGGAGATGAAGCTTCGGCCAGCCTTGGAGCCCCTTGGTGGCGTAATGGACGTCAATGGGGTGGCTCCAGTACGCCGTGTCTCCCGTCTGGGGGTCGTCCACCTGAGTCTGGCCCTGCTTGGAGCCCGAGAGGAGGCGCCACGCTCCCCCCGCGTGGACTCCCCATTTGCAAAAAAGGCTGCTGTGGGGAAAACCGGTGGCTCCGACGAGCTGGCCGATCATATGAAGCTCCGCCATTTCATCAAAAAGGACCCGCAGATGGATGTAGCTATTAGCTTAGCATCAAAGCTTGCGTCGCCACGGTAACTGCACTGAGTTTTCCCTTACTGATTCCTGTCAAGCGATTATTTCGTTCCCAAAATTTAGTTCAAGATCTCAAACGCATAATAACGAATGCATATAATATATGACGTTGATAAAGAGTGACAATTCGTTGTCATACCTGAGAAACTTGGAGTATAGCGTGGAGAACTAGTAGCTTGCCTAAAAGTCAATGTCCAGGACAAGCTTGTGTCTTCTTTTACGCAAAAAGAGGTATGTCCATGCTAACTGCAGCGCCACCTCCAGTTAGGAGTGTGCAACTGCGTACTCAACAGCAACAACAACCAAGCGGTCTATTCATTTGCTTGTTGTAATATTTACTGACATTTTTAAAGAAAGTTGATGTCTCTATTTGTGTTCTATGTACATATTTTAACTTATTGTATATTTTATGGGTCCTGTCTGAAAAGTGCTATATAAATAAAGTGTACTTACATTTTAGTAGTTATTTCCAAGCTGTATAAATCGTGTACTTTATATACTATTTTTTTTTTACAGATGTGACACAGGTGGCTCGGCAGTGTGTTTTAATTAGATTATGAAACAGATCAGAAAGGGAAGGATTTGATGTACAAAAAAAAAAGATCAAACAAACAATACCAAGTTTACCATAATAATACTAAATGCACGGCTGAATAATAATACAGCTTGCAACTTATATAGCACCACATTACATTCTATAAATATTCATGTTCACTTAACATAACATAGAGGTTGATTATGAAAAGAAGTTAGCAGTAACATGTCACCTTTGTATAAAAAAAAAAAGAGCAAATATTGTCTCCTTTCAAAGAGTGTTATTCCTGCTGCTGCTGCTGATGATGTTGTTGTTGATTTCCATCCTGGCGACCAGTTCGGTCACGAGCTGCTGCAGCGTGTGCGAGCGCTGCCGGCCCACCTCCAGAACGCCCTGGTGGTCCACGCTCTCCGGGTCCTCGTAGCTCTTCACCACCTGGCGCAAACACAATAGAGTAAAAAAATTAAAGCACCACTCTGTTGTGTGTTTGTGTGTTTGTGTGTTTGTGTGTTTGTGTGTTTGTGTGTTTACCTTGTTAGTGATGAGAGAGAGGCCAAAGACCCTCAAGCCACAGTGGGTCGCTATCACCACTTCCGGAGCAGTACTCATCCCTGGAAACAGATGACACCATGCATGTTTGGAAAAAAAATAAAAAATAAGGTCACATGATTATTATTTAAATATAGTACAAATAAGTATGGGGTAATAAAGTGCATTTGAGTTGAATGTGGCGTAAATATGGTATATAAAATCCAAATGTGTGCCGCACCGACAGCGTCCACCCCCAGTCGATGCAGCAGCCTGGCCTCGGCGATGGATTCAAAAGTGGGCCCCCCCACCATGGCGTACACCCCCTCCTGCGTGAGGTTGGCCACGCCCATCTGCTTTGCAATCTCCATGGCCAGCGAGCGCAGACCTTTGTCATAGCATCCCGACATGGCCGGGAAACGCGGCCCGAACCTGCAAAAAGGAGCAAAGACATCAGCCAGAACACAAGCGGGACCGAGATCAGGCCCAGCAGCTCAAACGTTCCGCCTCACTTGTCGTCATTGGGTCCGTTCAGAGGGTTCAGACCCACCAAGCCAGGGAAGTTGATGTGGTCCTTGATGATCATGATGTCGCCGGGTCGCAGACCGTCAGCCAGTGAGCCGGCGGCGTTGGTCACGATCAAGGTGTCCACGCCCAGCAGCTTGAAGACTCGCACTGGAAATGTGGTCTGATGGGCGCAAAAGGTGAATATGATGAAATCAAAAATGGTGCATCATTGGCTTTATAAAAAAAAAAAAAAAAAAATGGTGCATCAGATGTGGGTCGATCATTATTAGCGCACAGACCATTAAACATGATCTAGTGGTACCTTAGTTGTGTACAGACAAATGTGATTTAAATATGTAGACCAATGAATATGGTGTCGTGACGTACATATGGTGCATTATAGGTGGGTAGACCATGATCAGAATATGTAAATATGGTACATTCTGTGTATCATATTTACCATTTAATGTGGCCTAAATATGATGAAAATATGGTATTTTTTTTAGCGGAGGCGCTTGTAAATATGGTACAAAAAAAGGTATGCAGACCAAGAGACCATTGAATATGCTAGATATGATATTAGAGGCCTATAGACCAGTAAATATGGAATATTAAGGGTGCACAGACCGTTTAGTTTGATGTAAATATGGTACATAAAAGGTGTATTAGAGCATTGTGATGCATTTTAAACAGGGTTAGAAAATACACACTGTACGTACGATGGCGTCAGTTTGGACCCACATGATACCATTTCCTAAAAGCCAAATCGTTTTGGAATGAGAACGACTTGGATGCCAATCGGCTTCAAGCAGGGAGAGAACAAGAGCTGCATTGAATTGTCTGCAAAAATGTTGCATGTGACCAAAACACACACACACACAAACACGCACGCACTTACGTGTGTGTAATCCACTCAGATGACACGTTAGCATTAGCGCATTAGCATCACAAGTACATTTGTTATGTAAACATTTTGCAGTTGCACGTTGAAGTGTGCGTGACGGAGAAAAACATTTGGCGGCAATTCAGTCAATTTTGCACCTCAGCTTTCTTTTTTAACTTGAAACCCTCATTTGAAAACATAATTCTAATTTGAAACTTAAACTCTGTCTTGAAACCATTTTCCAGGATTGGAAGTATCATTTGAACCCCAAGCTTGAAACCCTGAACATGACCCTGAACGCTAACCCCAAACGAGCACTTCAATTGTAACCCTAATCCTATCACGAAACCCTCACCGTGGCTTGAAATCAATATTTGAAACCCTAACCCCTGTTTCAAAAACACTAACCGAAACTTGAAACTACTTTGAAACCTTTTTTTGAAACCTTAATCTTGGATTGGGAAAAATTGTTAAAAAAAAAAAAAAGTACCATGACAATCTAAACGATTATTAATGAAAGCCTTCTAATCATTTGTCCTTCAAAACGTATTAAGAGCAATCTCCTGTTTTGGGACGAGAGCGGGGACGAGGCAGTAAAACAGGCTCCAATCCTCGGCAAAGTATCAATATAACAAACAAGCTGCTTCATGAACGCTTATTGTATTTCGTGGCGAGTGTATGGTCTTACCTTACATAGCGAGTGTCCTTCATACATGTGGAATCGACCCTGCATGCACACACACGTTTTCCCCTTCAGCTCCCCGAAAACAAGACGGCCGGCGTGACCTTGAACTGCGAGTCCACAAGGGGGCACCGTCACCAAAACACAACAACCCCAAATTTTCGATCCGGGCTTACCCGTGCTCTGCGGGAAACCCGGGATGTCGGCGTAGGGGAAGGAATCCTGGCACTTGAGGGCATCGGCCAGCACGCCCAAACCCGAACCGCAGATGATGGCCACTTGGGGGCGATGTTTGGTTTGGGACTTCAACCAGTCCGCCGACTTCTGGTATTCATCGTGGCTGATATGACACCAACCACGAGGGACGAGTCCATTCAGTGGTTCAACATAATACATATCTATATTATTATATATTATATTCAAGTCGCTATACTTTACTCAAATATAGAATTTTCTGACAAATTCTTTACTTTTACTCTTCATATATCTCTACATTGGACTTGCTACTTTGCCAAAGTAGGCTGAACCTCAACTTGAAACCCGAATTGGAAACGCCAACTCTGACTTGAAACTTGAAAGCCTCCATATTGCTTTACCATTCGCCGATTGTTGCGATGGTTCTCGTCGCCATTGATTTAACGTGTGCTGCCGCCGCCGCCCCTCCCTGTCCTTTTCTTTGCCGCGTGTGGCAGTGGTGGCATTTCCTTCGGGCCATGCCGTGCGCGCAGGTCACACGGTAAGCGTCACGGGAGCGACGGCGTTAAATAGAGGCGTTGCCATGTGATCCACTGTTTTCAAACTATAATTTGAAAGCCTAAACTTCTATTTAAAACTTGGGCCCTGTCTTGAAATTTTAACATGAAACCCTAAGCCTGGCTTGATAACCTATTTTGAAACCTTAAACCCTTGCTTGAAATAAATGTAATACAGTAATTCGTTTTGAGAATCTTAACTTTTTTGAAACCCTCCGTTGACACCATCATTCTGTCTTGAACCCCCTAATGAACAAATCCCAACTTCTTTGACACCCTAACTTTGCCTTGACACCACAATTTGACACTCTCAGCCTCGTTTTTACCCCAAATCCTATTTTGAAAACCTGCCCCGAAGCAACACCTTAACACTGGCTTTAACCCTGAAATGAAACCTAAACCGAACTTGAAATCCTAACACTGGCTTAAAATCGTACTTTGAAATGTTAATATTTGAACAGCTTGCTTGTACTGTTAAATATTTAATAACTTCAATAGTTTGCATCGCACAACAACAGTTGCAATAGAAAGCAGTCATGAAAAAAAAAAAATCAGTTTTCCCTTACCTGATCTGTTCTTTGCTGTGCATGATGCTTGATGCTTGACCGGCGTGTGCGTATCCCGGCTGGGTCCCACCGGCCTCCATATAAACGGGTCACATGCATCTGATTGGCCAACAAGCTCTCCATTCATCCGCGGCAACCAATGAATGAAAGCGCAAAGTGTGGATTCCTCTCTAAATGAGAGTGTGGGAGCGTGTTGTGGTTTTACGACAGAGCGAATCAATTCACTCACACAGACACTCAAATGATAAGAATCATGATGCTGCTTATCAATTGTCAAATCAATATCATGTATCGTGATATGTGTCAATACAGTTGAGAGGTTCTGGGAAATGTGATTTGTTTCCTAACTTCTTCTATAAAAAAAAAAAAGAATCATCAGCAGATGAATTTGTTCTTTTGTAGGCTAGCGTGTGAGCTGGCGTCTTTCCCAGCTGACTTTGGCTTGAAACTCCAGCTTTGGTTTGATGCCCTAATTTGAACCTTCAAAATAAAGCCCGAACCCTGGCTCAAAACCACAATTTGAAACTCTATCCCTGTTTTTAAAAACCTTAATTTGAAACCACAGCCTTGGAGTGAAACCATAACTTGACACCGTAGCCCTGGTTTCAGACCCTAATTTGAAACCCCAATCCAGATGTGAAAACCTAAACCAGGCTTGAAAACCCCCCCAGATTTAGACATTTTGAAAACCTAACACTGACATCCAATCGTAATTGCAAACCCGAACTTGAAACCCTGACTTTGTTTTGATACTTATTTTTCACCCCTGATACGTTAACTCCAAACTCTAACCGCGCTTAAAACCCCAACTCGAAACGCTAACCCTGGCTTGAAGACCCTACCCAGATTTGAAAACCCGAATTTAAAACCTCAAATTTGGGTTGAAATCCAAATTTAACACTAACCCCGATTTAAAACAAATTTGAACCATATTCTTGCTAAACTATTCCGGGCTTGAGATCCTTCCTTGACATTCAATTTGAAACCTTAACCTAAACCCTCATTTGAAAACCCCAACAGAGACATGAAACCCTAGACTGACACCCTAACCTGTTTTCAATCCCATCATTTTAAAGCCCAAATCCCGTGGATCCGCATAGGGTTGTCGATTTGCCGCAACTCCAGGCGGGACGTTGCCCGAGTCCTCCTCACACAGTTGGCTAGACGTTAGATTGCCGGCTGCGTGGTTGAGTTTGCAGGTTTTTTCTGTCGTACCTGGTACCAGGTACTCTGGCTACTTCCAACATTCCTAAAACCTGTTAGCATGTCAACCTTCACTTGGTAATCATGCGGCCAGCGCCGGGTTAACGAGAGGCATCTGGGACGAGATGGCGGCCGTCTCATGACTGCTAACACGCTAACGCGCTAACACACTGCACATGCTACTGGGATCAGCTGACCTGACGCCAAGCTGACCTCAAACGTCTCACATAAAAAAATGACAGAGAAAAGTCGATTCCATCCAAATCAACACGAATGCTACCTCTGTGTGTTTCAATTGTGTTAATTTCCACGACTGCATATGCGTGTTATTCCAATAAGGTGTCAGTAAAGTTTTGATATACAGTATTTGAAGGAGTGTCGTATTGTAGTAAGCCCACAAGGGAAGCTGATTAGCGGCTTAATCAGCTGAGCGCTGCAGGCGGTTACGTGGAAAATTGAAGGCATCGCCTTAGGGAGAAAAAAGAAAGAAAAAAAAGATGAAGAGAAGCACGTTTGACATTTAAGGATCACGTTATGTTACGTAAAAGGAAAATGCGATGCTTCCCCCGTGAGCATTTGCGTTAATAATGTCAATGACACAATTCAATACTGCAGGGTATTCAATGACTAAATAAATAAATAAATCAAAACAAAATGTTCTTACATGATGTGCTCTATGTGGCCCACGAGTCTTAACACGAATTCAGATTTGTGGAATATGAATTAAGCAGTAAAAATCCAGCCGTTTTTTTTCCATCTCCGGTTGCGGCCATTTTGCCACTTGCTGTCGATCGAAAAGGACATCACGCCGCTTTAAACTGCATTCGAGGAAGGTGGGAAGTCAGACTTCTCCGAACTCCGGCGAGGAAAAGTGCACTGAGCGCCTCTTTGAACTGAGAGGTCCGAGTTGCGGAGTTGAAAAATAAAAAGGGACCAACAGGCTTCAACCTGACGTCACTTGAAAAAGGCCCCTGCCAAGGAAACAAAGAACGTAAATGGCAAAACATTTTCCAAGATTAGAAACATATATTTGTGTCTTAATTCATAATCATTATTACTTTAAGTTAGTTAATTGAAATAACGTCACGTAACACAATATAATGTATACTATTGATTGCGTAAATCCCACCTTCCTCAAATGCAACATAAGTGCTCAGGTAACGACCCTCACGACTTCTGTGTCGTGCGACCGTCAATGATCATCAAGAAAGAGCTTCTTGACCTTTATCTGTTCCTGTCACATGATGGCTTCCACTTTAAATTCTTCTTCTTTGGGCCTCATGTCCATCACAATGTGAACAATGTCAACTATGCGTGCCAGTCAGTGATTTATTTGTTACTGCTGGACGTATTGTCAGCATTCAGTCTTATTAACAAGCACGTCGAAGGCATATACATCATTATGTCCTCACGTTGTCCTCATTGCTGTCCTTAAATCAGCAATGAATTACAATTACAGTATGGGAACAACTTTTGTGGTCAATCGGAAACAAAATAATAACTTTGGACCATTAACCCTGGCTTAAAACCCCAACCCTGGCACAAACCCCTCTTTTAAACCCCAACCCAGGCATGAAACCTTACTGTGAAACCCTAACCCTAGTTTGAAAGCCTAAACCTGAAATTTGAACACTACACGCACTCAATTTTTCTTATTGTTATGTAAACAATCATACATTCCCGAGGTCCCTGAAGGGCAACGTTTACGTGACGGATGATAGAGCTACTGGTGATTGGTGGAGAACCCGGAAGTGAGTGTTTAAAAAAGAAAAGAAAGTGGGCGCTTTGGCGAATACTTACCGAACGAAGGCTTGTATCCAATTTATGAGACAATGTTGGTCTTCGTAGGGTACGAGAAGCAGTAATCTCGCCCATAAAAATGAAGAATAAAGACAAACAAACTGGGGTGTTTTAAGCCTTTCCTTCACTAATAGTTGAACGGTTAAATCTGTCGCGTTGCATTCAGGGTCCCTCGTTAATTGTACATACCATTGGAAAGGTTAGTACTGTAAATGTTTTCAGTGCAAACCACATGGTTATCACATGAAAACCGCTTGACGGTGAATGGTGTCGAGAAGTGGCCAAAAGTAAACGTACAGCTTTGGTGTCCTCTGGTGGTCGTGGATGGTGCTGCTTTGCTTAAAAAATAAAAAATAAAGTCACCTTGCATCAATGACGATCAACGTTTTGAAAAAAATAATTGTCGTATTACTACACCTTCCGTCCTCTAGTGTGTTTATAGACAGGTTTCCTTTCTAATATTCGTTATTGGTGGGCAAACAGTTGCGATTAAAAAAGAAAAGAAAAACAAAATAAAGAATTAAAAGGAAGATTTATTTTAAAAATATGTATGTTAAATATGCATGTAAAGTATTTTATTTAAGTAAAATGTATTCTTATTTTTAATAGTTTTGTCTGATGTTTTTTTTGGTAAAGTAATCAACCAATTAATATGTTATAATTGTATAAAAATGTACATAATTGATTAAATATATAGTTTTTATTTGTATTTTTTAAACAATTATTTCATAAAATAAATAAAAATTAAGGTGAATGTAAAATTGATTATAAAATAAATAAAATAATCTACCGTTTTTTATTTAGCTATTTTCATATTTTTTTAAACAATAAATTAATAAATCAAACCAACCACAACCAATTAATAAAACAAAAAGAATGTATTAATTATATTTATATATATATATATATATATTTTTTTTTACATTTGTTTATTAGTAGATTTAATCAAATAAATAAAAAATATAAAATTATGGATCGGATATACAATTGTTGATTTCATAAATAAATAAATTATTGCATGATGTGAACAAAAAAACATCTATTTTTTTTTTCACCATGCAATATGTCCAAATCACATTGCTGCTATAATAATTGACATGTCCTGTCGTCCAATGCCTGCGTGATGAAAACCTTTGACCTTTTGGGTCATATTTTTTTTTAGGATTATTTCATTCGAAAGTATTCAGAGTTCTTCACAAATTAATGTAGCATATGAATTGCACCCAATATCAACATGGCGGCTAACTCACTAGCTATTGTGGCACTGTGGTGCTAATGAAGTAATGCGCACACACGAGCACACACATTGGTGAATGGAATGAGTCAATACTGTAACTCTTCTGCAATCACAGGCTGACTTCATCCTTCAACCTTCCCCGTGTGTGTGCGTGGTGTGTGTGTTGGTCAGCGTTGCGTGTTGATTGCACATCGTTACGACAGAAAGCAGCCTGATGGTGATGGAGGGAGCTCGTGTGTGTGTTTTGTTTTGTTTTGTTTGTTTCGGTGGGAGAGGAAGTGTGTGTCAGTGTGTGTGTGTGTGTGCGTGCGCGCGTGTGTGTGTGCAAAGGGTATTGCCCAAAGTTGCATTTGATGGGCATATAGCAGCAGAGCAATCAAAGCATGGAACCACACGCACACACACAAATGTTACATTTATTGAATGTCTGTATTACTATTTTACGTTTCCGTGTTGATGAACATTTTTTTATGCCGTTTTTGACTCCACGCTCACCTTTGTGCGTTTCCATGGCAGCAACCCAGCTATCAATGCTGAATCTTGTCAATAAGATATATTTGTACATATTCTGCAGAGCGTCTGGAAAGTAGTCACAGTGCTTCGCTTTTTCCACGTTGTCGTTGCAGATTTATTCAAAAAGTGGAACGAATTCATTTGTTTCCTCAAAAAATGTGAAAGTCACGAAAAGTGAAGCGCTGTGGAAACTTTGTGCATCCGGAACTTCAACTTCTGTTACAGCAATATTCCCAGTTTTTTGGTTCTCAAAATTCTACAAACAACAGCCCATAATTATTTGCAATATTGAATGAATATATCATTATTATTATAATTATTATTCATTATCCATTCATGATTTTATTAACCAAAGCGATGCAACGGCACCACCTACAGGGATTTGTTTGTCGTTACAGTAGTTTACAAACTTGAATTTCACAGACAAGCTTTGCGAGACCTTGCTTTCTTTCACACATCCACATTAAAAAAAAACGTATTTGACGAAAATACTCGTTGATGGCAGTTCACGTTTGGATTCCAGCTGACAAACAGAAACGCAGCAGTGAATGAGTTAACTGAACAAGGCCATGTTTTAATTTGAAGTGTAATTTGCCTTTCCCGATCTGCTTGGGACACGCACGAAAAAAAATCACAAATGTCAAACCTGTTCAGTATTTCCTGACCACAATCGCGACCTTAACGTGACGACCGAATACACAAAAAGTCCAAGAAAAAGCAAACGCTGCGTTCGCGCTGGTCCATTCGTGCTCGCTGGACGCAACTGCAACATGCACGCATACACACTGGCAGAGAATCTTCTTATATCACTTTTGCGTCATCCATGATGACCTCTGTTTGTGGGTATTAGAACACACACACACACACGTGCGCGCGCGCACACACACACACACACACAGTGGGCTGTCTGGGATTGTCTCTGTGATGAAACCGGCAGTAACTGTTGGCATGTCAACTCCATCCTCTGCGACATGGTGTGTGTGTGCGTGCGCGTGAGCTTGAGTATGTGTGTGCGTGTGTGTGTGTGGGCAACCTTTGACCCTCGAGCAATGCCTATCAACACCACTGTCATCAGTAAAACATTTACAAAACAGAAGCAGTGGCAAAGAGAGAGGCTGATATATTTTAGGATTCCCGCTGGATGACATCGAAACTGTGACAACAAAGTCAACACTGGAGTGGAAACCGATGTTGTTACATTTGATTTGATTTCAACTCACTTCAATATTTCAACAATTCCCCACAGCATCGACTTGGAACATTGCATAGATAAATGGCCAAAATGATCCTAACATGGCCACTTAAAAACCAAAATGGTGGCCAAACAGGTTGTATGGGGAATTTGTGCTCCTTTGAAGGGATGAAGAGTGGGGATTCTTTTGGGAATGATGGGAAAAAATATATCGTGAAAATGGAGAGGAAAAAGTCATCAGGTGCACAATTTGGCATGATAGGAAAGGATAACTTTGTTTATTCAATATATTTTAAAGTAGGGGAAAGTGACCACTACGACACGACGGACATGTACCAAACTCCATGTTGGCTTCAGGGGATGAAGTTACAAATATATATATATATATATATATATATAAAATCTTCAAAATAAGTTCATTGAAAATGGTCCTAAAATGGCCACTTCAAACCAAAATGGCGGACTTCCTGTCTGTTTTTTTGGGCATTGTTTCTTGAGACTTTTTTTTTTCTGCGCCTACTTATTAGACACGTATTCCAAAAGTTATGCTGCAAAGTGAAACTGGCTTTGGGCCTGAAATACAAAACAAATCATCTTTAAAACGCGTTCATTTTGAAAGACTCCTGGAATGACGAAAATGATCCTAAAATAGCCAAAATAGAAGACTTCCTGTGTGTTTTCAAGCATGGTATATTAAAACAGTTTTGTGCGTCTACTGAAAATAGATGCACCTTCCAAATTTTATGCTGTGAAACTGATGTCAGGGGCTTAAAAAAAATATTTAAAAAAAAAAAGTTCATCTTAAAGGACTCCTGCATGCATATTGCAAAAATGGTCCTATAACTTCAAACCAAAATGACAGAATTCCTGTTTTTAGACCTCCTTAAAATGGCAATAAAATGGCCACTTCGAACCCAAATCGAAGACTCCCTGTATGTTTTCAGACACATTTGATTGAGACTTTGTGTGCATCTACTCATAGAGACACATTTACTAAACCAAATGATGGAAAGTGAAACTGTCTCTGACGGCTGAATTTAAAAAAAACGTCACTTCACCTTTTTGGGTCAAGCTCATTTAGTGTTAAAGCCCATGCAGATGAAAAAAAAAAAAAAAAAAACCCAGCATTGACACACGTCGCCCCTCTCCGTTGCAAATAACAAACAACATTTGCAATCATGTGCAATAAAGCGAGCCTGATGCTCCATCAGTGGAGTCTTGCAATGTTGCCACTTCGGGCTTTATTGAAAAGACGCGAGCGAGCGCGTGAGCAAGCCAGCGTCAGTCTTGACGCGTCTCCCCAGGTGCGTTGCGTCACTCCTTCCTCGGTTCCTCCGTTACGTCCGCTGCCACTAAAGGCTCATTAAGGAGCCAGCCAGACTCCAGCTTTGTCTTTGCGCCATCCTCGGCCCTGTCGGTCCGCCTGCCTCTGACGCGCACGCACGCGCGCACTGATTGAGTGCAACCCGGGCGAGTGATATGCAAATAGTTGGATGTTTTCCCGGCACTTTGATGAGCCGATTCGTTCTAATTACGAAACGATTCGGTCCAATGAACAGTAGTTTACATCGTTATAAATGCTTTATGGCCGAAATCACAACCCCCAGGCAATGTTATTTTAGTTCATTAAAACAAAGAAATAGCTAAAACTACAATTCGAAAAACATTTTCGTTAACAAAATAAAATAAAAACGAAAATGCTTTTTTTTTTTTTTAAACGAAAACTGAAACGACATTTTATGTTTACAAAACTATCTAAAACTAACTATAATTAAAGTGAAAATGTCCTTAGTTTTTGTCTTTGGTAATTAATGTAATACATGAGCATTTGGGGATGATTTTAAATGTAATTTAACCGGAATAAGGACGTTTGAAATTGTGTCGCACAGAAGTGACGTTCTCTAGCAGCAGCCAATAGAAAAGCACCTTCAGATGACGTCACTCCGAGGTGACAATTTTGCGTGCTTGACTTTTGTCTGCTTTTGCATTTAATTCAGCCCAAACGCAACACTAGGTAAGAAATGCGTAGCAATTTTTATTTTACCTTGGTATTTATTAAATCTTGCACACACGTAAAATGAAAACTAATACTACAACTAAAACTAAGAATTGTTTAAATAACTAAAACTAATAAAAACTAATAGAGCCACCCTGAAAACTAATTAAAAGTAACTAAAAACAAAACTCAAAATTAAATAAAAACTAACTATAATAAAAATTCGAAAACTATCATAGCCCTGTCACCAAAGAAAGTGTAATTGCTCATCCCCTACAGTAGGTGGCAGTAATGTGCTCTTTACAAGGAGTATTAGCTCCACTGCAGAAGTGTACAGTATTTACAACAAGTTTTACACAAATGATACTATTTATAGTCGTGGCAGAGAGTTTGGGAAAGAAAAATATTTTCTTCTTCCTCGGGGGCTAATAAAAAAAGAATTGAGAAGCATTGGCCTAATATTAGTCTACTGATGAGACGCCCAATGAAAGGTACTCTCGTTTTAACGTTTTGCCGGCGAACGCGCTTACTTACAGGAACAATTTGCTCACAGGGATGTTTTATCTTGTGCGCAGCCCGAGGCCTTTCTCAAAGCGCCCGGCGGGGGTGCGCCGGGGCGGGATGCCCTGAAGCTACAAAGACTAGAGAGCGCACCGCAGGAAGTAGATTCAAATCACAGGAAGTGGCATTGGGTGGGGATCAAAGCAGCGCAGGTGGTGCATTAATCCAGAGAATGAACGTGCGCGTACGTACGTGCGTGCGTGCGCGCGTGTCGCTCAGGCCATAGTTAAGTCAGACACTTGGCCTCTGATTTCATCACGTCGCTTATGAAAAAGAGTCAAGTTTAACACGAACATGCACACGCACACACACACAGCGTACACACTGCTCCTCTGTTTCTTCAATATTTCATCATGTGGCATAAAAACACGCGAACCACGTGAAGATAACCTACTGTGAGTGCGTGAACAAGGCCAGCCAAACTTTGCCCAAAAGTCAGAATTAATGCATGTAGTAATTAATGAAAACAATATCAATACAAATAGTCAGATCATTAAACAAGGTGCAGATAACTTGAATTAATTTGCAAAAATCCTGACGACAATTTTTGAAGGACACCTGGGAATTGCTAAAGTGACCTTAAAATGGCCGCGTCAAACCAAAAAAGCACTTCCTGTGTGTTTCCAGGCATGCTTTCTAGTGACTTTTTTGTGCAACCACTTATGACAGACACACCCCTCTCTCCCTCTCTATATATATATATATATATATATATATATATATATATATATCAAGAACAAGTTCAGCTTTGACGGCAGGTAGTCCCACAATGGGGACGGCTTTTCTTCAAACCAAAATAGTCGACTTCAAGTGTCTTTTTGGGAGGAATAATGAAATTCATTTGTGATCGTGCCACGCCTTCCATGTTTCGCCGCCATCTTTCTGCGACGGACAACTTTGCGAACGTAGTTAGCCTGTGGTGGTGCTTGCAGCTAGTATCAGACCCAATGGGCCGATCGGCGCTTACCTTCCACAGCTGGGGTCTGCAGGTGGTCCCCACTGAGTCCCGTGATTCGGGCTCTCGCCGCTTGTCTCCCTCTGCTTTGCTTTTGCTAGCTTCTACCGCTAGCTCCTCCTATTAGCCGCTCCGGCTAGTTTTTGCCGAGCCACTCTTGTTAGCTGCTCCAGTGAGTTGCTAGCCATTTTTTCATCGCTGCTTCAAAATTGTTGCATTCTATTAGTTCACCACTAGGTGGCACTAAATAATACACACAAATAATGAAGACACAACAGGAACATCGAATGTTATCTTTTACATTATAACATGACATTAATGTATACAAATTACATTTAAGGAATAAAAATAATAATATGAGTGTGTGCATGTATGCGCATGTATGTGGTGAGGCTGCCAGAGACAGGAAGGAAGCCTAAAACCCAAGTGACTTCATTTCCTGTACTGGTTGCACATCCTGTCCGCGTTCAGCTGTCAATTATCCACACTTTTGCGCATATTTTGGGACAATTATTTTTACATGTTGGACATGGGAGGGGCTTCACACCCAAGTGAGCACACCTTCATGGCATCACATTTAACCCAGGGTTGTAAAATTCTGAGGAGGAGTGAGTGACTTCACGGGAATCCACGTGACTCAAGCGGAAATGTGCAGGCTGTGGAACTTCGGAACTTGTTAGAAGTGTTTTATATAGTAATAAGAACACAAAGAAGCATACAAATGATTAAAATGTCAAAATTGAATTCACCATTTAGTCATTATTTTTGTTGTACTTTTACTAAAACGGGTTTTCAACACGTGTCAATTCATAATAGTTTGCATGCATGCAAATGTACTGTACCTGCAAATATAAATGTCATATTCTTGTGTTCAATTCCTGTAATCAGGAAGTGTGGTGGAAAACGTCAAAATGGAAGCTGATGTAATTCGTTTTGTTTGTGAATATGACCACGTTATGCTAAATGCGTGAGTGACGTGTCATCTGTCTGACGACGGATCCACTCAGGATTGCAACATCGAAACCCCGCCCCCAGCCGCTGACGTCACAGCGCGAGGAGAGGAACCAAACAAAGGCGAACTCGCTAGCTCGCTGCTCGCCGAGTTCTCGATCGTCTCACTCCGGTTAAAAAGTTCTGCTTGACCCACTCCGGACTCATCTATTTGTCACGAACCCGAAACGAAGCACAACTAAAAGTCAGCTGTGTTAGTGTCACCCGTTTCGGACGCAGAACAAACTCTTCGCGGCGTCTGTCACACTTTTGCGCAACCGAGAAGCGGGCGTCACACCCCGGACAGTCGGTCCGAACTTGGTCCGAACTTGCCCCGGGACGCAACTGCTGCCATGGCCGCGACGACTCGTCCTTAACGGGGCTTGTCATTGTCCAGCTCCGCCGGGTTCTGCTGGTTCCGGAGGTGCCCTCCAGTGCAAGGTAACGCTTTTCTTTTTTTCTTTTTTTACGATTCTATTATTTAAAACAGCTTAAATGACCAAAGGTAGAAAAATAACTTCAATTCAAAAGTCTATTTTGTTTACAAACTGGATGTGAAATATTAACTTACATAAGGTTTCTCAAAGTGTGGTTCGTGGACTTCTAGTGATTAAAATATCACCCACAAAAGGGGAAAATGTCCGAAATATGGAACTAAAATGGTTTAATTAAGTGTAAAAAGTACATTTTTGCTGCACATTCTTCACGAAGTGCCGCTGGAAATTAATAATTCGTCTCAAATAAACACGAGGCGGTACTGTGCGTTAGTGAGTTTTGTAGCTGACTCACAGCTTAATGTTCAGGGTTCGAGTTGACATGTTTTCTTTGCACATCCCAAAAAGACATCTTAGTTCAATTGAGCAATCTAAATAGTGGCTACATCGCAATGTTAGTCTTTTTAGATAACTTTAAATGAATAAGTAGCAGCAATATTTCAATTCACACACTTTCTGTTTGTTTGTGAGTTGAATTCAGGGTTTCGCAACGCGTGGTCCACCAGCATGTAAAATGTCACAATAAAACAAAAATATCAGAAATGTATATGCTTAAGTTAAATGCAAATTTGTGCAACTCGTACCATTTTTTTCATGATGTGATGCTAGAAATGTGCAATTTTGTCTATAAGTAAAACTGGTAGAATACAACCCAAAATATTTGTGTGTTTTTTTCTACATGATTGCATCCAAAAGAGTTTTCTTCAAACAATTGCTGTTCATCAAATAGCCTACTTATATTTACTTTTTTATTTACTTTTTATCCATATAGTGTCACCACACTTGTTTGGGGGAATTTGGTGAAGTTGTCATTGTGAACGCTTAAAAAAACTGCAAGTCAAAGTATTTCGTAAGTTAACAACTCTAATGGAAGTCTGTGATATTAATTCGTAGTTCATTTGCCTTTATTTTAGTGTAAGCATAACTTAAAAGATTGAAACATTTTTGTGTAATACATCTGATAGTTTATTATAATACACAATAATTTATTGCTTGTTAAAAAATACACGGAAAGAGGCCCTTGAAAAAATAAACACATTAAATCGCAATTGCAACACCAAAAGAGAAAAAAAAAATCACACTTCGATTATTTTTCAAAATTGTTATTTTTCATTTTAATCAACAAAGCAACGTTTTTGACTGACGCATACTCTTAAACAAAGTAATATTAATCAACCCTATAGAAACTTTTCAATTTGCGCAATTTTAATCAGAACTAGAACATTTCAATAAACCCTGGGGAGTATTTTTTTTTTTTTTACTGATACAAACTCTTGTTTAATCAAACCTGAAAAGATTTAGACTGACGCGTACCCTCACTCAAACTTAGAACATTTTCCAATCGCATGTCATTTTAATCCACCCTTGAAACTATTCAAGTGATGCGCACGCGTACAAATGTACTCTTAATCCGACTGAGAAAATGCACATGAAGATTCTTTTGATGAACCCGATCAAGTTTTAATCAAGCCTGAAGAGTTTCCACTCGCGCGTAATCGAGTAAATAGAGAGTCAGTCACATGACACTTAGTTTGTGTGTCATAGTGAAACTGCAAGTCCAACAACTTATAACCTCCCCCTGGGTGTGCGCGTGTGCGTGTGTGTGTGTGTGTCAGGATGGTGTTACCATGGTGACTCAGCTTGTTTAACCAGCGCCGCCTTGGTCAACAGTGGCTCTTTAAAAAAAGAAGGAAAACAATAAATCAAGAGTCATTTTCGGGGAATATGAGTGCGCTTGTTGATTGGTCGGTTAGTGTGTGTGCGTCGTGTGCGGCCGGCGCAAGCATGTGTGCGGTCGGCGCTATTTAAAACGGTTAAAACTATAAAGCGTTGTGCTCTGATGCAACGATCTGAAAGCGTCTGTCAGCTTACAGGAAGTTGCATCATGGAGCCTATAGACGCCTTAACACGTGAGGGGCTCAGTTGGAGTTGATGCCCTCCCCGCTTTTCACCGTGCTAATATTTATGAGTCGGGCGGGAACAACAGAGTTAAATGTTAAGATTAGAGATAGACCGATGTGGGGGTTTTTTTCAGGGCCGATACCGATTATTATTAGTCAAGGACGTCGATAACGATATTTAGACTAAAAGGGAAAATATTGGCATCAAAATTTGAAAAAATAGAAACTCCAGCTCTTAGATCAAATAAATAAATAAATATGAGTTTACTGAACAACTTTTAGAGATCATAAAATATTGGATATTAGGGAAAAAATCTTAGTCAATAGATATTTTTGTTTTATAAAACTTAATAAAAAAGTTCAGGGATCTTCCAGGGACAGTAGCATGTCTTCAAAAGTTAAATAACAACTTAAACAATGACTCTCTATTGTTTTCTACAGTAAATAAAGTCTTCCAAAATTTCCAAATACCTCAAGTATTCAATTCTTTTAATTTCAACCAAAAACAGAAAGTGCAGAGAGTTCCCAGGGTCAGCAGCATCTCTGAAAATTTAAATAGTTAGTTCCCTGAAGTTAGCAAATTTTTAAAATGGATTTATAATCGGCCATGCGATTCTTCAAAATGCTGAATATCGGCCCGGCCGATAATCGGCCTATCCCTAGTTAAGATGTTTTCGTGCGAACATTGAGGCGCGTTACACTTCATTTGAGCTCTGTTGTTGCTAACTAAAACAGCAGCAGTCTCTTAGATGCATGTAGTCCTACATTAATCTCCTTCATTCGCATTTTGCTATTCACAAATTGCTGCTATCTTAAAAAAAAGGTAGTAATTGCCTACAAATGCCACAAGATATGGCTGAAAAGTAGTGCTTTGCCGCCATCTTGTGGCAAGTGTTTACTACTTAGAATCTTAATTAGTTGTGAATTTTTTTTTTTGTAAACATCCACCCATCAATCCGTCCATCCATTTTATGAACAGTTTTGCGTTATTGTAGATTCTGTGACATCACATCCCGTTTTCCTCCCCCAATCACAGATGAGCGTGGGCGTGGCCGAGCGCTGTTTGAAGAGATTATTGGACGAGCCCCAGGATGCATCGCCCAAATGCAAAAGAGTCTGCCCGGACATTCCGCCGCCTCCGCCTCCCGACACGAGCCCGGCGCTTCACTTCAGTCCGGCTAAAAGCCCCTCCCCCAAGTCCAACCAGAGGCAATCAAAAGTCAAGGTTGGGCCCTACTTCCTGTTTGAGCGCTGCGAGGGCGAGGACACGTTTAGAGCTGTGCACGGCGCCACAAAGCAGCAGTACACGTGTCAGGTAACCTTCGGATGTATTTACTCTCTTCTTACTCGCTACATGCGGATTTTTAAACAGTATCGTGGCGATGCATAGATAGCCCATCGTTTCCATGGTTACAGGTCTTGCCGCTGCCCGGCTACCAGGAGAAGTTGTCAGTGTACGCCCGGCTGGGTCGCCACGGCAACATCTGCGGCCTCCTGGACACGGTGATACGGCGGGACGGCGCCTACCTCTTCCTGCCCGCCCATTACGGCGACATGCACGCGCACGTGCGCAGCAGCAAGCGCCTCGGCGAGGAGGAGGTGGCGCTCCTGTTTGCGCAGATGCTGGAGGCCGTGGCGCACTGCCACCGCAGCGGCGTGGTGCTAAGGGACGTCAAGCTGCGCCGCTTCGTCTTCACCGACAGATTCAGGTGAGTCCGACCGCGGCCCTCGTAGTTTTTTTTTTTTTTTTTTTTTTGTGTGAAGCTGAAAGCAGCTATTTGAACTCAGTTGCTAGCTGAAACAGGAGCACCTACTGAAGCACTGTAGACAGTTAGAGGAATGCGTGTATTTTGTCGGGAACGATTAAAGGTCATCTCCTATAGCACGGTTACTTTTAACTCATTCAAACCCCAAAACTTATTTTTATACGTTTTTTTTTAAATGATTTTTTTATGCTAAAGCATGCAGAAGGCTTTGATACAGCTTCTGACATGAAGAGGTCGCTTAAAGCAATTGCAGTGGTTACAAAAACGGCCAGCAGGTGGCAACAGAGTATGAGAGATCAACCAGGGCCAACCATGTTGCAACAAGCTCTTTTTGCCAGTGTTTTCAACAGATTTGTGAATAATGATGAAGCTATATTCTAATGCTAATTGCTGCAAAACGGAAACAAATACAAATATATATTAAAAAAAAATATGAAAGAAGAGACTCTAATCTTTCTTTTGGTAGATTTCATGTTTTTCTAGAACACAATATTCTGTGGGCCTCGCAAAATCAGTCAAAATCCGGTAAAACAGCCGGGAGCGAAGGGGGTTGCTTCAGTGAAAATGGTTAAAATAGTAGCAAAATTAAGCTTTTAGCCCCTTTTTACTCTGTTGCCAACCAAAACAGCTGCACATAAACAGTCAGAAAAATGTGTGGGGTCTTGGCACTTAAAAAAAGATTTTTTTTTTAAAAAGCAGTACTGGTCGAAATATAACTTTTAGAGAACTATGTGAAGTCTCAACATATGTTGAAAAGAACGTTTCCTGCACAGTAATATCCCATTTTTATTCTGTTGCTAATCAAAACAGCACACGTGGAGTCTCATTGTATGTTTTAGGGGGAAAAAATACGATGTAAACGATGATTATTGTTAAAATGGTAGCCAGTTGAACAACAGAGCCCATTTTAACCCATTTGCTAACCAAAACAGTAGCACCTCCAGAAGCACGTATACATAGATAAATGATGTATGATGAAAAAAAAAAAAAAGGTTTCAAGTTGGTTAGGTCGATGGATTTTTGTTATTCACGGAATGTCTCGTTTCCCCGCAGGACCCGCGTGGCCCTCCTTGGCCTCGGCGACTGCGTCGTCCTCCAGCGCGGCGAGTCCGACTCCCTTTCGGACCGCCACGGCTGCCCCGCCTACGTGGGCCCCGAGCTCCTGGCCAGCGGCAAGGCGTCGTACTCGGGCCGCGCCGCCGACGTGTGGAGTCTGGGCGTGTCCCTGTACACCATGCTGATGGGACGCTACCCCTTCCAGGACACCCGGCCCGCCGCCCTTTTCGCCAAGATCCGGCGCGGGGCCTTCAGTCTCCCCGCCTGGCTGTGCCCGCCGGCCAAGTGCTTGATCGCATGCATGCTCCGGAAGTCGCCCGCCGAACGGCTGCGGGCCTCCGAGCTGCTGATGCACCCGTGGTTGAGCGGTCGCCGCGCGCCGCCGCACGCGGCCCCGCAGCTCGGCTCGGCCCGAGCGCCGGAGGGGAGGCGCGAGGACGACGAAGGCGCCGATCAGGTGGTGCCCGCGTGCGCCGAAAAACACTAAGAAAACATTTTCGAACTTTACACTACTCGAGTGCTGGATTACTTGCGCCTCAAGTGCCTTCGACCCCAACATCGGCTCTTTTTGAAAAACCAAAACACTGTACGCAAAATACTCATTTGTCAAATAGGGACAGCAAAGCTTACATTTGCGAGAGACGGCGATTGAGCCCTGCCCCCACCACCGGAAATTTGTAATTGGTGTACTCCCACCCCCCTCCACAAAAGGTTTACAATTTCCTGTAGAGGCCACAAGATGGCGGCAAAGCACTATTTTTTTTATCTAAATATAACTCCTCTACTTACTTCAACCGTTCCTTGACACAAAGTTGTCACAAGATGGCAGCAGAGTGCTCCTTAACTCACCTCAACAAAATGGTGGCAGAACATACATTTTATTTGAATGAATTTCCACAACTTACATCAACATGGTACATTGACAAAATAGTGGCAAAGCACTGCTTTTGTCTAAAGGAAACTCGATTCAACAAAGGTGCATCATACCAAAATGCCACAAGATGGCGGCAAAACACAGTTTTAAGAAACACCTCCACTCATATTTATTCAACACTATGATGAAAGACCACATGGCGACAATGTGCTATTTTTGTCTAAATGAAACTTCCCCAACTCACTTCAGTGTAGCTTCTTGATGCCACAAGATGGCGGGAGAGCACTAGTTTTGTCTAAATGAAATGCCTCAATTCCCTTCAACATGGCCACCAATTGTAAAATGTGCACACAAAATTCAAATTATACTTAGAATTAGATAATACACTATGAAGTTCATCAGTGATGAGGGTCGTCAGTGTAAAAAGGAGCTTCCTTTAGACAAGATAAAGCCCAATCTAGTTGAAAATAGTGCTTTGCCGCCATTTTGTAGCTGGTACAGGTTAAACCAAACCTTTTTAGTAGGGGGCGTTTTAATGACTGAATTTGTGCAATTGGCGGCAGGGCTGGGTTCGGTCACGTAGCCACAGTTTGTGTGACATTGAATTTACAAGTCCAAATTAAAAAAACACAACCTCTCCAGTGGATTTGTTGTGCCACATGCGGTCCCCCCCAGTCCCACTGGACTCCCGATTTGTGGTGATTCCACAATGTTGTGTGCGTCGATGTTTACGGTCCGGGGAGCTTCGCCACATACACCCAGTCTACCTCGGTTCTTGTCATTTTGCTTCATTTCTCCATGCGCGTCCCAAAGCAGACTGACGCATTGCGGGGCGGGGCGCTCCACAGTGTTGTGTGACAACCTGTCAAGTTGTTATTTACGAACTGACTTGGAAACAGCTTATGGAGGCCGCTTAACAGCTGCAATGAATAAAAATGTTTCACAAAATGCTCTCTTTTGTTTGTGTTTTGTTTTACTATCAAAACTTTTTGGGGATTGTTAAGAATCACGTGTTTTCCTCATGATCAAATAAAAAAATAATACAAATTCTTGAATTTATCAAACACTGAAATCAATAAAGAAAGCAATGATTTGTTTACATTTTCTAGTTACTTGAGGAAAAACTCACTTAAGAGCTTTCTGTCAAAGTTGTTGAGGCAAATATAATACTTTAGGTTTAGATTTTTGGACATTTAAAAATAAAGTACCACTGATTGTCACACCCACCTAAGTGGGGCGAAATTCGTTCTCCTCATTTGACCCATCCCCTGAGGGAGCGGTGAGCAGCAGCAGGGACCGCGCTCGGGAATCATTTGGTGATCTAACCTCCCAATTCCACAATTTATTCATTCATAATTGTTAGAAAATATAAAGTATAAGTGACATCAAACAACATGAAGAGAAAAACCAACATTAAGTGCAAGGAATCATTTTGTGTGTTTTTCACAAACATCAACTCACATGTTGAGGTGTTTGTCCTGCATATAAAAATAAAATTAAAATAAACTAGACCTACTCACCTCATATTATAGCGTAATAGAATACCTTGCGCAAGCACAACTAAGCCATGCCTGCCACCTAGTGGTACAGGGTGGCATTGCAACTAATAACTACAGTTCACCCCTGCATACTCGTGATTCGGCACCCACTAATTTGCATGTTCTCAGATTGACCCCCCAATATTATATATATATTTCATCCACCAGCTGCCCATCCCTGTTCTCGGGCCGTGTGTCAATATTTCACCTCTGCCGCACTGTGGAAGAGTCCAACCTTCGTGTTCCATGTCGCGTTGGCCCTTCCAATGAGCTCATTAACCACAGCAAGTTCCAGGCTACGCAGGCTGGGCGTTAGGGTTCGGAAACTCTAGAGCGCATATGGACACACACTGGAAGATGTCTCGGCCACAAACGTACGGCTGCGCTGTGTTGCAACTGATCGAATTCCATACAAGGTCTGCAATAAATAAAAAAAACACACACACAAACAATTCACTTGATCATCTTTCATGCTCGTATAGAATATGAAAGGAGATTTGACATCAAGATCCATAATGGAAGTAGTGTTGCTTTTATCCGCCATTTTAAAATTTAGTCTCGGTCTTAGTTCAGTTTCAATCACACTTGTTAAGATTTGTATCAGTTATATTCAACCTCATCCCGTTTTTATTGAGTCCATTTTTTAGTCGACTATAAATCTAGCATTTTAGTATTTATTTTAGTCCAAGAAAATTGTATTTGTCCAGCTTTTGTTTTTCATATTGTGCCACAATTACAGTATATCAACAAGTGGCTACATGCTACGAGCTAGTAAATTTGCCAGCATTAGTTAGCGGTGGGATTAACATTATTGTTGAAATGTAATAGCAGTTAGATTAATGTTACGTTATAAATATAATTATTTTCTTTTTTTTTAACCTTTCACCGTGAATCCATCTCCCGTCTGTCGCGCGTGTGCGTATGTGCGTGTTGCACTCGCTAGCTGCAAATTTGAAAGGGTGTGTGTCACATGACAGTGTCACATGACAGTGTCACATGACAGTGTCACAATGACAGATTAGCAGAGACAAGATTTGACAAAGTCATCATTTTTCTCTCATTTTTGTTCATGAACGGAAATGTCCATAGATTTAAGTCCAGTTTTTATTTAGTGAAGTACATTTTCGTCTCGTCTATTAGTCGATAAAAATGCATATTGAATTAGCCCCAGTTATTGTTTATTAATGAGGGTTTTAGTCTAGTCTAGTTTTAGTCTGGTGAAATATGTGTGTTGACAAAATGATTTTTGTTGAGTTTTTCTTAACAAAATGTACACTAGATGGAAGTAGATGTCGTTTTCCATGATTAAGGAGAATGACTAATACTTTTACCGTTTGTTTGAATCACTACACAGCCCACGGGCAGGAGGCCGGGAAATTGGGAGTTGGCAAATTCTGTGTCTGAGCCATCAGTCCACATCAGCAGCCCATTCTGCAAGAAGAATATTGCAACAAATCTATCTCAACGTTCATTGGTCAAAGTCAAGATGGCAGACATGATCCTACAAACACGGAACATGAAGATTGATTTAAAATGTGAATAAAATGCTGTGCGGTGCAAGTCAGTGCTTCTCAAAACGTGGTGCCTTTTTTTTTTGTTTTGTTTTTTTTACTTTTATGAATAGTAATAGAAATCATTTAAAACAGCTCAATTTTGAGCACTCAGATGAGCATTTTCTCATCCTTAGTTTACAGTTTTTACTCTTATGTGCTTTCAATTGCCCCTCGCCAATGATTAAAATTTTTAAAATTTGGTTTTTGATCATGACAATATTTTATTCATTCTACCCGCCATCATGGCGCTACATGGAAATTGACGTAGAGTTTTTTTGTTGTTGCGGTGATCAGGTTAGAGAAGCACTGCTGTAAATAAAATGTTGACGGGCCTGCCGTCAACCTTTCACCTCTTCGGGCCTGGAGAGTCCAATCCAGACGCCGTTCATATCCAAAGTCAGAGTCGTCAGCTCATTGACCACAGCCAGTTCCAGGTCATTTTGGATGGACACCAGATTGCTACCCAGACGCTTGCAGGCATTCTAATTGCGCAACAAAACATTTCCAAGGTTCACACACACTTCAGTCCTGCCCGAAGATACAAATTGAATGAAAACACTTGCATTTCTAATCATATTTTTCCATTGGAATGAATGTAAAAGCCATTAATCTGCCCCCTAAATTTTTTTTTTAATAAGGACTAGTAATATTATACATTGAGCAATAACATAAGAATGTAAAGAATGCAGAATTACAGAGGGCTTGAAAAACTCATGTGGGACCACTCGTACCTCAAGACACAACAAATGTGAGAGTTGCAAGAAAGTTTGGCGCTGGAGTGTACTTCTGCAATTCTTTCATACCTCTGCCAGTTCAAATGTCACAGGTCGACCTTGGAAGAGGAAACAGCGATTGTTCAACTGAACCCAGCCTGCGGGGCATCGATCACCTGCAACAAAAAAAAAAAACATGTGTTGTTCTGAGTTTCAGGCAATCGGCACATTCTTTCTACATAAAAGTAGTCAACATTACACTACATTATTTGTCACTTGATTCAACAATTCTAATTTGTGGAAACCTTCCTTCGCTATTAGCTCCGAGAGGCTCTGAGATGCTGCCAAAGCGGTTACATAGCAGTTGGTGTCAATGAAGTATGTTGAAGTGATTCTCCGCAACAGCTTCACATTCCCTTCTGCCTTTTCGAACAGCACTTTCCAGATTCCACTCATAACTTGCTGAGTTTCCCACCCTCTAGTCAAACAAGGTGTGCCACAAGGTACCATAACTCCCCCCCTTATGTTCTTACGTTTCAAACGTCAGCCCCCCCCAAAGCCAGTTTCACTTAGCGACATGACATTTGGTTGCCATGTTGATGGGTAAAAAAAAATCTCAAGAAGTCCGGAATTTATTGGAGGTTGAAGCAGTCAGCTGCAAAATTGAAATTGCATTACAAAAAAAAAATGGACCTTCTGACATCGCTATCTATCTAACGTGTCATGATAATTAGCACGGAAGCAAGTACGAGTAAGTCACAGGTGCATACCTGTCAATGGTGATTTGGCCTGAGCAGACTGCTCAGAGGAAGAACACATTGTTAAGGGCAGACAGAGCAAATAATATGTTATGAATTGAAATATTGTGACTTCTTTCAATGATTCATTATCTTCTATCGCGAACAGTCGATTTTGACTCACAGTCTCAATAACCAGTTGGTTGATTCCACAGATGAAGAGCAACACGCCAAGAGCAAACGTCATCTGCGCGGTGACACAAATGTGTCGTGTTGGCCACATGATTTACATGATGAATAAATTAGGATTTAAGGTGCAAAAAAAAAAAAAAAAAAAAAGAGGATAAAAAGTGCAGGCGTTACCTTTGCAGTGGAGATGCTCAATGTAAAGGACGAGGAGGAGGAGCCATCTTTTTATATGTTGGCCAAGTTGTCATGTGACTTACCAGACAAGTTCTGTCATCCAAAAAATAAACGACACGGTGGTCTAAAAATGAATTTTCCTAAGAAATGACAGCAAAACGACATCATTTTGTAATACATACTGTAGTTACATGTTTGAGCAAAATGTTTTTTTTTTTTGTTTCCCCAGTGACAAATTGCGCCATTTTCTCTCCATTATTACTTTTTCGCCGGCGCTTCGGGTGAGTTGGACTGTAAGCCAGCTGACTACATGCAATACGCTTCTAATTTAAGGGAAAGAAATCATACTCAACAGAGACACTGATTTGTTGTCCTCTGTTCACAAACGCTCGGGGAGTTTTGCTAAAAGGAAAGGTGACGTAACACAGATGTAAACAAGTCTCAACTTTTTTTGTGGAACATGATGTAGACAAACTCAGATAAATTTTTTTTGGGGGGGGGGGGGTTAATTAGTTTAAACATTCAATATTGTAGTGTAGTGAAGTTAAATTGGAAATAGGTTCAAACGGATTCACAAATTATTGCATTCTGTTTTCATTTCTTGAACACAATAATCCAGCTTTATTGTAATTGAGTTTTTTTTTTTTTTAAATAAAATTGACATTCTTGTTTTAAAATATACAAAGAATGACAATACATTTAACGCCAACGCGTGCCGCCCATCTTTCGCTTTGGGGGAATGATCCAATGATTGTACAATTATACAAAGCAATTCCAAAGTCAACGTTCATGTGAGGTCTTAGAAAATCCAGAAAATGAGATTCCAGGCTGTGCCAACATCTGCGAGTTCACTCAAAACAACAGTAGTGCATCAAGTAGGCCTGCTGCCGGCCTGTATTGACTCCCTACGTCTGAATGCTCTCCTTTGGTGGACCCTCTTCCCAGTCGCGATGGGAATTTCTGACTAATAGGTGAAAACAATCCACACATTCCATTTAATTCCAGGTTTATATTAAGCACACACAAAAATAGTACATTCACTAGTTTATGGTTTATTTATTTTAATTTCACTTACAGAAAAGAAGCTAATTAAAAAGAAGAAATATATATTTTTTTTTTACTGAAAACTTTTTAAGAATACATTTTTTTTTCAATATTTATCCAAATGCGTTGTGTCACAGGTGGACTTGCCATCGGGAATTTGAGGAGTTTTCTGCTGCTGTTGTTGCTGCTGCTGGTTCTATCCTGTTTGTGCTGTTGTTGATGCTGTTGTTGATGCTGTTGTTGATGCTGTTGTTGATGCTGTTGTTGATGCTGCCTCAGGTAGCGTCGACTGCTGGTGCGTCTGTTGATGCTGCTGGTGCGTCTGTTGGTGGTGCGTCTGTTGGTGGTGCGTCTGTTGGTGGTGCGTCTGTTGGTGGTGCGTCTGTTGGTGGTGCGTCTGTTGGTGGTGCGTCTGTTGGTGGTGCGTCTGTTGATACTGCTGGTGCGTCTGTTGATACTGTTGGTGGTCCTGCTGGTGGTCCTGCTGGTGGTCCTGCTGGTGGTGCCGTTGGTGGTGCTGGTGCGTCTGTTGGTGGTGCGTCTGTTGGTGGTGCTGGTGCGTCTGTTGGTGGTGCGTCTGTTGGTGGTGCTGGTGCGTCTGTTGATGCTGCTGGTGCGTCTGTTGATCATGGTGGTGCGTCTGTTGGTGGTGCGTCTGTTGATACTGCTGGTGCGTCTGTTGATACTGCTGGTGCGTCTGTTGATACTGCTGGTGCGTCTGTTGATACTGTTGGTGGTCCTGCTGGTGGTGCTGTTGATACTGCTGGTGCGTCTGTTGCTGGTGCGTCTGTTGCTGGTGCGTCTGTTGCTGGTGCGTCTGTTGCTGGTGCGTCTGTTGCTGGTGCGTCTGTTGGTGGTGCGTCTGTTGGTGGTGCTGGTGCGTCTGTTGGTGGTGTTGGTGGTGCTGTTGGTGGTCCTTCTGGTCCTGCTGGTGGTCCTGCTGGTGGTCCTGCTGGTGGTGCTGTTGATACTGCTGGTGCGTCTGTTGCTGGTGCGTCTGTTGGTGGTGCGTCTGTTGGTGGTGCGTCTGTTGGTGGTGCGTCTGTTGGTGGTGTTGGTGGTGCTGTTGGTGGTGTTGGTGGTCCTTCTGGTCCTGCTGGTGGTCCTGCTGTTGTTTCTGCTGCTGTTGTTGTTGTTGTTGCTGTCACGCTGTTAGCAGCTTGCTCAATGACACTCACGTCATCTCGGTTGCAAATTGAGACACAGTGGAACACATCTCTGGCGCAAACAAAGGGTTGCGGCGTGCTGCAATTGTAAACGTCCAAGAAATGCCCTGCCATAAAACACACACAAACACGGTTAACCTCAACAATTTTTTGTCTACGTTTGCACAATATGATCATCACACTTGATGACAGGAAATGCCGTTCTTCCCAATTAAGGAGAATGCAAAACACTTTTACCGTCGCTCTTAACACAGCCTGGTGCAAACGATCCCAGATACTTGACCACATATGATATGCTTGAGCCATCAGTCCACATCGTGACATTCTGGAAGACGGAAATTTGCAACAAATCAGTCGTGAGCTTTCACCGATCTCGTACAAGAAAATAGATGAGAGATATAGACAAAAAATATTCATTTTATATTGTGAAAAAACATGATTAAAATGTAACAAAGTGTGGTAATACCTTCCACTGTTTTTTTTACTTTTCATGTACATTTTTATGATGATGTATTAGGGTCACGTATAAATATATATGTATTTTTACAGGGGGGGGGGGGGTAAAATGGCAAATTTGTGGAAAAAAACTCGTAATTTTGCAACTTTATAAAGTAGCAAATTTGCGAGTTTTTTTCTCAGAATATTACCTCCCCTCTAGAAAAAACCCAAAACAAATAAATGTATACGTGGCCCCGATTTTGCCGTTATACATTTTTGAGTAGAATGCTAAAATGCAATATTACATTTAATCTTAAAGAACGGTTTTGAATGACATGTTTTAATGTTTCACCTCTTCACTGGTGTAGAGTCCAATCCAGGCGTACCAATCAGGAAGAAGTGCATTAATCACAACTTTTTGCAGATAACTGTGGATGGATGCCAGATGGCCACCAAGATAGTTGCACCTGCTCTACTCGGACAAAAAAAAACAATCAACAAGAAAATCAACAATAGTTGCCTGTTTCCAAAACAATTCTATTTTAATTTGGAGTAAGGATGTAACAGAACAAAAAGATGAAAAAATACAAATGCTGTAAATGTGTTCCCCAAAGCATTATAAATTGGAGAAATTCATCGATGACAATACATTTCGGCATAAAAAAAAAAAACCCATCAAAAATGATTTGGGGTAATTAATTAGCAGTGTTGTTCATTGAAACCTGATATTTTAGTCATTTGTTAAGCACTGTATTGTGGAATTATTTCACACCTCTGCCTCATCCCACGTCAAATTTTCCTCTTCATAGATATAACAACGATTGTTCAACTGAGTCCAGCCCTTAGGACATCGATCACCTGCAACAAACAAAGTCCTCACATTCATCAAATCTTTCTTTTGACATAAAGTACTCATCATTATACTTCCTTACTGACCACTAACTCAAGAAAGCTGTAATTCACCTGTTCACATTTCTGCTGTGGAACCCATCTCTGAAAAATGCACTCGCTGGCACGTTTAAAAATAAATAAATAAATAAAAAGTCTCTGAAATATCCGTTAGATGCCGCTGAGGTACTTTGTATTTGGTGTCAAGAAATATCTTGAAGTGATCCCCAACAGGCTTTTTTTGGAACAGATCCATCCCGTTTCCACTCGAGTCCCTGTCAGTTTAGCGGCCTCCAGTCAACCAAGGAGTTCCACAGAAATAAGTTCACGATTTAAAGATGATCTTTGCTTAACTTTGAAAATCGGGGCAGTTTTACTTTAAATTTGGTCAGCATTCCTAAAAAGAAACTATAGGTCTGCCATTTTAATCACACTCTAAAAAGTTTGTGTTAAAAATAACACAAATTGATTGAAAAAAGGGAGCAACTCAACTTTTTGGGTTATTCAATTATTCCCAAAAGTTGGGTCAAATGAATAACCCACAAAACAACCCAAAATTGGGTTGCTATGTAAGTTATTGAAATTACCCAACATTTTTGATTAAATAATTTAAAAAAAGTTGGGTCAGCTAATTTTTGACCAAATTCAGTTGGGTTCTTTAATTGGTCCAAATAAATAGCCCACAAAACAATAAAAAAAAAAAAAAAAAGGTTGCTTTGTGGATTATTGATTTAATTTGTTTAATAATTCAAAAAGTTGGGTTAGTCCATTTATTGACTTTAAAAGACCAACTCATTCTAGTGCTTTTATACAAATTCTAAAAATATATCAACCTTGTATAAATGAATGTAAACGATTTGAATTAGACATGTTTATCATGGCCAGACCCCGAAAAACAAAAACAGTCAGTTAAGGGTGATTTTCTGTGTGTCTTTAAATGACAAACTCATCCCTGAAATGTTGTCCAATGGCTACCAAATTGACAGATGGTCCAAGTCATGAGGTTTTTTTTTTGTCATTGCCTGAGAGTGCAATTGCATATCTTAATGTAAGAGAATTATTTTGATCTTAATGAGCACTTTAGTGAGTATGAGTGAGTCCCGGGTACATACTTTTCCATGCTCCAACCTGTAACGAAGAACACGATGTCAGCGGCGTGTGTTCAGAACAACCTGCACAACTGTTACATTTGAGTATTTTTTCCAATATTTTCTCTTCATCTATCGTAAAACAGTCATATTTATTTGGACTCACATTCGCAGTAAACAGTTGTCCGATTCCACAAATGAGAAGCAACAAACCAAGAGCAAACGCCATCTATGGAGTGAGGCACAAAAACATATTGTACAGTGCCGTGTGGTTTGATGGCACATTAAGAAAAGGAAAAAAAGGAAAAAGTTGAGGTCTTACCTTTTCTGCCGGGATGCTCACTGCGCTGGACAAGGATGAGCCTCCTTTTTATACATTACCAAACTCCCCAGACGGGTTCTACCACAAAGAAATAGAACTATCCAACAAACCAATGTCAATCTGGTTGACAATATGTCAAAAGGTATCTTGAGGCAAATGCATCACTGGCAAAATATCAGCAAAATGCACTGCAAAGTCATTTTGTTTATCTGGTTTGAGCAAAAATTTATTTATTGCAGTCATCTCCCACATCAGGTGTGCATACATGAGGTGATGCTCGAGTACCTGCCCTTTTCTGTCCCCACATTGTACGTGCCCGATGGCCCACATAGTCACGGATCACTATTCGCATTTGTTTTTTCACTGAAAATCTCAATAATTTGCATTATTTGTGCTATTTCCAACATACCCTAAGATGCTAAACTTTTGTACACATGTTTTATCAACACCATACCAATACCGTTTGATGACGTTTTTTTCTTAATTTCTTGAAAAAGCAGCACATATGATGCATGATGATGAAGATACGATGTTGGTTGAGGAAATCCCCTCAGCTAAAGTTTGACGGGTTTTTTCCGAGAAGCTTCCACTCAACTGACAATTACTGATGTGGAAAAAAAATGGGCATCACAAAGAAAGACGCTCATGATGTTCATGAAGGAATTATGCAGATAACTACCAATCATAAAGCAAGTCAAACTAGACGAGTAGCATAACAACCATCATGTGACGCATATTAAATAACTTCCATACAGATGTTCCTAATGTTGTGGCCGGTTAAGGTATATCATCAACTATCTGCTTCATTTGGCTTTCTTGCTCTTCAAATTTTTTAATTAAGTTATTGATCAAAATTCTACGATGTGATAATCTGATTTAAAAATGCAATTGTTTGACAGCTCTAATAATAATAATAATAATAATAAACAACATGTTAAGGATCTCTGAATAGGCTCCAGAAACTTCAGAAGAAATGAGTTACTCTACACTCAACATACCCACAAGTGTTTTTCACTTGGACTTCACAGCACCCTGCGTCTCGATACACACAGTCGTTGTCTTTCGACCGTGACATGGGTGAAGGTGTCAAATCCAGGTCCAGATAGTAAAAACTCCCTGCCACAGTTTGGCTTCAGACACAGATGCTTCTACTCAACTGGCACGTTAACAAGCTGCTCTTTCTTACTTTGCCATTTTCGCAACCATTACACAGGCCAAGTGTATTGAGAAAACCAGTACATTGCCACCATCTTGTGGCTGTAAAGGAAAAAGGCATGTGTAATAATACCAACTTCTTAGTGGATTTTTTTGTGTGCTAGATTTCGCCCCGCATTTTTTATTATTATTATTCAGTTTTTTGACAACAGTATCCTGACTTTTTTTTTTGTGCCACAGATCACTTTCACTTTTAAGACCTATTTTGACAGCAAAACAACAAAGCAAATTAAAAGTAACGTTCAACACTCACAAATATGCTGAATAGCTTTTCAGCAAGCGTAGACGTAACATTCTCTAGCCAGTAATCGTCCAAATGTCCACTTCCACAATCACGACCGCTTTAGTCCAAAAATAATTTTGGCTGCTGATTGAGTGATTATTCAATTACGACTTCTTGTGAAACGGCGTAAAAAAGAAAAGAAAAAAAAAGACAGCTGATTCATTATCAGGATTTAATGTGTTATGTTAAAACACATACATTGTCCAAACAAAGTAACAACAAAAACGCCAACACAAAGTTGTCGAAAATTTGTTTGTTCGTTTGTTTCCCTAATGAGTGACACCTGTCATCCGGTAGAAAAGCCCGGCTCAGGTCAGTAAAGAAAACACACTGCCCCTTAGTGGTCAGAGGTATAATAAAGCTAACATGCGTACATAGCTCCTACAACTCCATCCCGCCACCCCCAAAATAAACTAAAACTAAAATGAAATGGAACCATTTCTTAGTTTCACTGTTGCCATTTCACTTGTGAGGGCAGACACTTGAGGTTGTGGACCCGTGATGTAGGCAAGGGTTCTTATTTGGATTTTTTTTTTTTACCAAAAGCAAACAGAGTCTGAAACAACCAATAATCATCAGACGCCCACCGGTGAGCCGACACAGAGAGCCACAATGAATGCAAATCTTGAACTAAATGATCTTATTTAGATGATTCTGTATCAACGTAGGCAGTTATGGGTGCTTGTTAATCGAACATGATCATGATCTATTAACCGATTGTCTCAATCCGATCAAAGAACTCCAGAACTCCAGAAAATGAGATTCCAGGCTGTGCCAACATCTGTGAGTTCACTCAAAACAACAGTAGTGCATCAAGTAGGCCTGCTGCCGGCCTGTATTGACTCCCTACGTCTGAATGCTCTCCTTTGGTGGACCCTCTTCCCAGTCGCGATGGGAATTTCTGACTAATAGGTGAAAACAATCCACACATTCCATTTAATTCCAGGTTTATATTAAGCACACACAAAAATAGTACATTCAGTAGTTGATGGTTTATTTATTTTAATTTCACTTACAGAAAAGAAGCAAATTAAAAAGAAGAATTATTTTTTATTTATTTTTTACTGAAAACTTTTTAATAATATATATTTTTTCAATATTTATCCAAATGCGTTGTGTCACAGGTGGACTTGTCATCGGGAATTTGAGGAGTTTTTTGCTGCTGCTGCTGTTGTTGCTGCTGCTGGGTCTATCCTGTTGATGCTGCTGCTGCTGTTGTTGCTGCTGCTGGTGCTGTCAGACTGGAACTCCTGCTGTTGTTAATGCTGTCACTCTGTCAGCAGCTTGCCCAATGACACTCACGTCATCTTGTTGGCAAATGGATACACAGTGGAACACATCTCTGGCGCAAAAATATGGCAGTTCTTCATCACAATTGGTACCAACCCATTCAAACCCTGAAATAAAACATTGCAAAGTGTTTGATCTTAAACATGTTTCGCCGACTTTTACACAATATGAAACATTTGACATACATTTACAGAAACCATTCTTCCCAATAAAGGTGAACAAATAAATAAGAATAAATAATACCATCCAACTTTTATTCCAGTCTCTATTACTTTTTTAAATAATATGTCAGTGTGTGTGTGTGTGTGTGTGTTTTTTAATTTGCCAAAAATATTTTTCTCATGTTGACTGCTGGCTGTAAAAGGAATTGCCCCTCGGGGATAATAAAGTTTACCTTGACCTAGATCTTGATCCTCAATCGCTACACATGCGTCGTTGAATGTGCCAGATCCGATGGTAAAGTCTACGTCTGAGCCATCAGTCCAAATAAATTCCTCCAGCTAGATAAACGTTAACAAAAAGAAGGGGAAACAATCATAAAAAATGAGCTTGAATGAATCTCATTAAAGAAGAGAAATGAGTGTCACCGATTATTTAGATACCTGGGAACTGATTGAAACGATGGAAAATACGTCTGAACGCCATGCAAATCAGTGATGATCAAAGTGTGGTTGAGTTTTTACTTTTCATGTACACCGCATTACAATAGGGGTTAACTTTTAAGAACATACATTGAACTCTTTAAGAACTGTACATTTTTAAAATCTGAAAAACATTTTCATCAATGAAATACAATAAAAAGATTATTTTGAACCCCACAATGAACTGTAACCACATTTTACGTTTACATACATAAAGTCAACAAAGGGGGGGGGGGGGGGGGGAGGGGTTCTATCGTGAGAATGTCCTTCGTTTTCATCTGTCAATTAATTTCATCCGTGAGCCTTTGGGGTTGATTTTATTTTAAATAGATTTATTACACAGAAATGTATGCATCTTGCTGTCAGAACCATTAAAAATGAAACGAAAGCAGGAAATCGGGGGGGAAATCCGCTGCGAAATGTAAATGAAAATGTGTCAACGTTTCACCTCATTACGTACGAGTCCAATCCAGACTACAGCTGTGTTAACCTCAATGACGTCAATGAGCTCATTGACAACGGCAGCTTCAAGTCGACTGTGGATGGACACCAGATTCCCGCCAAGACCATTGCAGTCAAACTGATTGGACAAACAAACAAACAAAACCCCATCAATAGTAGTTGCCTGCTTCAAAGGTCATTTCATTTGCAGAACTTAACAAAAGGTGTGAAATTACAAGAGAGCATCCAGCATGGTGAAGGGCTTTAATGTGGGACAGCGCTGCGTCTGTAACCAATATTTTATGAATCGACTATTTTGGCAATCAATTGATGAATTGTTTTTTTTTTTTAAAAATCCATCCTTTATTCAAATGCAGGACATGATTTCAAATTGGCAATACAAAAAAAAAATGCAAAAAAATAATAATTGTGATTCAGGTAGCGGTTTGATTTGTAACAATTCAAAAAATCAGCAGAAATGTTGATCTTTTTTTTTTCCAAAGTAAAGGCAGATGTTTGCATATGTGTCATTTTGATTCAACACAAAGATAATCCATCCTTCTAATTTCATCGAGGACTATTGACATTTTTTTTTTTTTTTTTCAAACAAGGTCTCAAAAATAATGATCAATTTGATAATCCAAGCAATGGCTGAAAATACATGACTTTTTTTCTTTTTATTATTTCATATATTTGTAAAAAAAAATATATATATTTTTTTTTACAATACAAAATATGAACATTTTAATAAATAAAAAAAGTAAATGATGAAATCTAATCAAATCTAGCAAAGCAAATAGATGTGCATGACCCTTACATTGGCTTCATTTTCATTTGTCAAGTATTGTGATGTCCATCACAAAAACTTTACGCAATTCTTTCATACCTCTGCTTGCTCAAACGTCAAAGGTTGTCCAATGAAGATATAACAGCGATTGTTCAACTGAGTCCAGCCTTGAGGGCATCGATCGCCTGCAACAAAACAAGTCAACGTGTCACACCGAATCAATTATTATTAGTATTTTTTTGCATGACCTTACATTAGAAAGTAGTCACCTGTACATTTTGTTAATGGCAACCAAGTCTAATTGGAAGTTCACAAATTCTGCCCATCACATCTTTCGTGCTCTGAAACACCCTGTTTCCAATGCCCTGGCCAGGAAAGTAGTAATTAAGTAAGTAGTAATTGCGGTTTAAAAAAATGAATTACCGGTACTGATCCTCCACCGCCTCTCAACAATTTGGTTTGTTTCCTCTACCGCCTTTTCGAACAACTCCTTCCTGATTCCACTCATTCCTCGCAACCAGTTCCACATTCAAATTAAGCAAGGAGTGCCACACGGCTCCATAATCATGCCCCTTTCCTTGTTCCATATGCAGATGATATTCACGGATTTTTTTTCAAAATCAAGCCCCCATAGCCAATTTTACTGGTCGGCAAGTCTATCCGGTAGACCCACAAGATAGTCTCGGGAAGGGGAAAAGAAAATCTGACATTTTGGTTTGATTTTTGGCCATCACAAACATTTAAATACGTATACCAAACTGAAATTGAGACTTGAAAACACACGGACTTCATTTGCTAGAAACAAGCGCCCCCACAAGGTGTTAATCGGACTTTTTAGAACGGATACATCACAAAAAACAAAGTTCAACTGAATGAACAAAATAGGAGTCATGTCTTACATTGAATTCGGGCCGGGCAATAAATGGCATTAATTATTATTGTTATTTTTGGGCCATATTGCCCAGCCCTACATTGAATATGGGATGTTTAAATATTTTCAGTTGATCTTGAACAGTCATATTTACTTTGACTCTCAGCTCCGGTGAACAGTTGACAGAATCCACAAATGAGGAGCAACAAGCGAAGAACGAATGCCATCTGTGGAGAGACAAACAAATACAGAACACGCAGTCTACATTTGAAATAATCTCACACGGTAAGAGTAAAAAAAAGAGGAGTCGATACCTTTGCGGCGGATATGCTCAATGCCGAGGCGAAGGAAGGGCCGGCTTTTTATACATTAGTCATTTCAGTGATTATCAACAGACAGGTTCTGCCACAAAGAAGTCAACAACTAATATTCCTAATTGAGTTTGCCAAAACATGCTTAGAGGAAAAACTGTAATTAATTCATTTATTATGACAATGAATCATGTAGCATAAAAACATTTGCGTTTTTGTGTTTGGTCTTCAAGGCCTAAATAAGAAAATCATACCATATTTGGTGAGGTTACTGTAAACTTAGCTGAGCTCTTTTCAAGTTGTCATCACAATGTCACAACGAACTGTATCATTCTCAAGTTTTAAAAGGAATCCGACAGTAATGACAAGTTTGCTCGATATTATTTATTTGGTTGTTAGCAACATAACTATAAGATTCATTTTTCAAAAATCATTTCCAGTTTAATACATTTTGTAGAAACTTTATTTGCAACACATTCAGTGCATAGTGACGTAGAATGGCGGCTGGCTTTCCGCCGAGCAATGTCAAACGCCTGTAAAGAAAGCAAGGTAAGCCTCCGTAGCGTTCCTAAAGGGCGGCCCCCGCGGGACCCGGGGGGTTGTGCCCTGGTGCTGCCGAGGCCTGTGGGGCTGTGCTTGCCTTGCCTTGCATGCATGCCGGATCCACCACACTGACGTCTACTGAAATTCAAATAAAATGTGCTCACTCTCTCCCACTGGTCGCTGAATCAGTGGAGGCTGGTGTTTGTGGATCTCACTCTGCTTCATCTATCCTTCCTTTGGTCTTTCCTCTGGTCTCCCTAATGTGTTGGAATTTAGTTTAGTTTTCTGGGGTTGGTGAAAGATTCTGGTTTTGTAACTCTGTGGGTGGTAAGTGGTGTCTGGTTGGTGCTGGATTTCACTTTGTTTCATCTTTCTTTCCTTTGATCCTTCCTCTGGTCTCCTGACAACTTCACGACTCTGGCGGGACTCTGAAGTATCTGGTTAAGGTGAAGGGTTTGGGATTTTTAACAGGTTTCAGGTGAATTAAAGAGCACAAACACACGCAAAATAAAGAGAGTGAGGACGATGACATGTTGACTCGAGAAGGCTGAATAATGCAGAGCTAAAAATAACATTATTCAAACTATTTTGTCTTCATCTATCTTGAACAGTCAGATATTTACTTTGACTCACAGCACCGTTCAACAGGTGACACAAATGAGGAGCAACAAACGAAGAGCAAATACAATCTGTGGCGGGACAAAAAAAAATACAGAACATAGTGTGGTCTACATTTAATATTAAAATCTCACATAATAAGTGTAAAAAGAGGAGCGGATACCTTTGCAATGGAGGCACTCAATCAATGCCACAGATCAGGAGGAGCCATCTTTTTAAATGTTGACCACAATTGAAATAATTCACCAGACGGGTTCAGCCAACAAAGAAATGCTTTCCTGTTTGGGGGAAATACAACTGAAGAAAATGTGTATACGTTTTTGTGCTCGTGCTGAAAAACACAGAAATTTGGATTCTATTGGTGAACCATAAGCGCCCTGCATGTATATTGTTAATGGTAATGCTGTAAGATAAGTTTGAAATTATTGTTTTGGGGTCATAATTTGAGGTCTATTTAGGGTTTAAAACCTACTGCAAGACTACACTTTTTCTTTGTGCAGTAGACTTAAAGATTAAATGTCATCTTTAAAGATAAAAAAATGAGGGAAACTCAAAAACATTTTAAGAATCCTCTTTATTGCTTAATGTTTTTTTAGAGTCTGGTTCCTCCATTTTTCTTGCTCAACTTGAACTTCATTTGCACATAAAGTGTCCATTCAAGGCGAAGAACCAATCAGGAGCCGGATTCCGTTTCCATGTCATCCGTGTCGTCGCATTCTGGGCGGCAAATTTCCTCAAAGGCCAGTTCTGACGGATGTGGATGAATAAATGTTAATTAAGAGTTATCCCAAAAATATAAATAAATGCAACATTCATCTCTGGATCATTTATATATATATATATATATATATATATATATATAAAAAAAAAAACCATATATATAAAAAAATACTAAATACAAAATATATATATTATATATAAATGTGGTATATATATATATATATTTTTTTTATATATAAATGTGGTTACATTTATATATAATATATATATATAGCATAAAACAATATATATATACACACACCACATTTATATATAAAATTTCATTTTTATTTTTTTTGTATATATATATTTTTAATTATTATTTATTTATTTATTTATTAATTGACCAAATAATCAGTAATCAGAATTTTATTCTGCCAAGCAAATATCGGAATAAGCATGTAAAAAAAAAAACTTTAAACCTTTAAATAACTTTCATTTTTTTGATTTTTACTTGCCCTCTGAAATTGTAAAAAATAAAATAAATTAAAAAAGTATCATTTTGGGCTTACCTTCGCTCTCGCTGAGCTCGGGGATCTTCTTGAGGATGTCACGCAAGGCCGGGATGGCCTGGTCGTACATGTGCAGCAGCGGCCTGCAGCTGGCCGAGAATCCGGCGTGATGTTGGAGCAGCCAGTGAAGGAGAAGCACGCACTCGCGCAGCAGCGACGCCGGCGGCTCGCGCCACCACGCCGGCGACCGAGAGGAGCCGATGTCGGGCGACTTGCCCGGCGGCTCCGGACAGTCGTAGAGATCCAACCACTGACGATGGAGAACGATCACCGACGTCTGAACCACCTAACGCACACACGCGGCGTTAGGAGAATGTGTGCATTGTTGTTTTTTTATTGCTATTATTTTAACTAGAGGTGTCATTAGCGCGTTAATTTTGAGTTCATTTTAAGTTCCTTTAACGCCACAAATTTTTTAATTCGCGATTAATGACCGCCCCTTACTTGGGAATTCTAGTTACAACGCCGCAGACGCGTCCACGTCAAAATTTAGCAGTAATAAAATGTCATAATATTTGTGGAGACTGGGGTCAAGTTGTATTTTACAATTTTAAAAATGTGCAGAATTTCACAAGTTGCTTCATGTTAAAGATTAGATCGCGCTTAATATAAAAAAAGAAATGCACTGAGCTGTCACCAACATCTTACAAATGCAATTGTGCCATCTAGTGGCAGATACATTAACTCAACACAAATCAATATCACATTTGTTTTTTTACAGTACTTTTTTTTAACTCAACTTTATGAATTATTATGAAATTACTATATCAATGAATAAAAGATGCAGTCATTATAGTTTCACATTTTTCCCACTTTTATGTTAGAGTATGAAAACTCTGATATATATATATATATTTTTTTTTAAAGTACATTTAGAACAGATACAAAATTAATTATGATGAAAATTTTTAATCGCCTAACACCCCTAATTTTAACACATTATTTTATCACAAATATTTATTCCGGTTGTTCTTGCCAGTATACTTAAAGGTAGGTTTCGGTAGTCGAATAAATGCTCACTTTTGAAATAAATTAATAATTGTTATTAATCAAGATTTCAATATCACCATTTTATATATATATATATATATATATATATATATATATATATATATATATATATATATATACACACGTGTACCAATGTTGTTGAATCAGGGTACTACATCATCATCATCATCATCATCATCATCACTTGAAAACTGGTGTTTAGAAGTAAAATCACTGAGTGTTGTGTTTGTGTGTGTGTGTGTGTGTGTGTTACCTCGATGTAACACTGGCAGCTGCTGCTCTGCCAGCTCTCTGCTGTCTGAGTCAGCCGGTTCAACAATCGAACCACCTACCAGACACAAAATAAGAACATTTGGGTAGTCTCAAACGGGAGCGTCCCAGGTGACCACAAATTGTCCCGCCGGGATGAGTCCCGCCTCGCACCTGCAGGTCCAGCAGGATGAGGTCGGCGTGCGACGCCTGCTTGACGGGTCTTTTTCGCACGTGTTGCAGCAGTTTCAGGAGGACGCAGGGCTCTGCGGAGAAACACAAACGTGTTGGCGATGTGCTGCAAGGTGGATTTTTATTACGATTAGGAAGAAAATATTCATCACAATTTATTTGGTAATTGTAATCATGATTAGGACAACTATTTGGTTTTTGGTAGAAAACAAGAACATGTTAAAAAAATATTAAGACAATAAATAAATAAAATAAATACATTTCTTTGAAACACTATAATTATGTAAGTTCCTTTTGGACCAAACAAGATTAATTAAATTAGTCATTTTAAAATAAAAAAGGTGCAAATATGTACATTTAAACAACTCAAAATTAGTGTTAATAATCTTTTATTTGTGTTTACGATGATGCCGATTTTGTAATTGTGGAGTGTAATAATTGATAATGTAACTGAATTTCAATTAATTGCCCAGCCTTAATGCAGCGTCATGCGATAAGTTGACAAATCTTGTGAGATTTCAGCTCGGAAGGCAAGAAAAGGAAATCTACAAATGCTTTTGCATCATAGAATGTACGCTCACTCACTCGCGTCACACACATGAAAATTTGAAAAGAGTGAAAGAAGAATTACTGGAAGGATTGGATTGACGTCACAATGAGGACGAAACCTCACCCTGATGAGAACAGAGTTGCCGAGTCAGCACGATGTGGTCGCATGCTCGTACCAGGGCGGCGGTGCACTCGGTGAGCACGCGCGGCTTGCGTTGGGCTGACACGCACGCGCGCAGCGCCTGCAGCACGCATGTCAACCTGGTAGAAATAATACATAAATAATTATTATTAAAAATTCAGCTCAAGACCATGGGCGACGGGGCTTTCGAGTCTGCTGCCCCCCGCCTGTGGAATGCTCTCCCAGAACACCTCAGAGCTCCACAGGCCGTAGAAGCTTTTAAAAAAGGACCTAAAACCTTCCTTTAAAAAAAAAAAAGAAGAAAAAAAAGCTTTTCTTGGATCATTTCTGGTTGATTTCTATTTTTGATTTTTAATTGACTATTTTTAATTTACTGTGTGCTTATATTGTCGTAATGTGCACTTTAAGATTTATTCTAGAAATGTAAAGTGCGTTACAAATAAAATCTATTATTATTATAAAAAAATCCCACTTACATAGTCCTGGTCCAAAAACAAAACTATAAAATCCCTACCGGTCGGCGTGCGCATCCGGCGTCCTCTCGGTCAGAATGCTGGCGACTTTCACGGCGCCGATCACAATCTCCTCCGGCATTCCTTCAGCTCCACTGTTGCGGCAGAGGCGCAACACGGACTGCAGCAAGGCATTGTGGGAGCGTAGAGACTCGATAGCGACAGTGGCGCCGGTCTAAGATAGTTTGATTTTAATTGACGGACATGATCGCGAAACTTGACTCCTTCTGATCTACAGTATTTTGCTGGTAGTGACTTACTAAGCATACTTTGTTCTTTGTGTGTCCCAGTACTTTTGTCTGGACCGTGTTTTCGGTGCCGCCTTCATTCTGTGCCGAGAGAAGTGCCTGGACCACCTGCAGAGCATCGAGCACATCAACCCTGACGCCTTGTGACAAACACCGCGACATGTCCCGTCAGCACACCTCATCGCTGTGGTTAATCAGCAGGTAGAGGATCCTGAGTGCCGCCAACCCGGCGTCTTCCAGACTAACGGCGCCCGTGTCCGCCTCGTCCGGCCTCCGCGCTCCCGTGGCGGCGGGGCGGCGTTCCGGCAGAGACCCGGAGGCCTCGCCCCGTGCTTCCAGGGACTGGCAGAGGTGGGATAAGTGCATGTCCAGCAACGGGAGGACAAGCACAGCCCCGGGACATCTGCACGCACACGCATCGAATGTTTTTAGTTCTCACTTTAGGTACTTTTTTTCACAAAAAAATTAGTTCAACAGTCAAAATTATTATTTCGTTTATTTTTTATTTTTAAATAAGGTTATAAAAAAAATAAAAGCATCTTTTTGGTTATCAAATGAGTCAATTTTGTAAAAAAAATACAGCAACTGGCCCCAAGAGGGCGACGTGGCCCACGATTGCATGTTTAGCTACTCATGTTCTTACTCAGCCTTGGCTGCCGCGGGTGGACTTTGAGTCAGCATGTTGAGCCCCGTTAAAGCCAGACTCTGGATCGGACTGAGGGTCGCTCGGGGGGCTTCACCTCGACTCCGGCCCGCACCGGCCGACCTGCACATAAGCACAGAAAAATGAGCTCAAGGTAAATATGGACCCGAAATTCTCTTTTTGACACACGCAAATATCTCTCCTAGACAATGTTTTACCTCAAATCTGCGGCGGAGTTTGGCTTGGCCGTCAAGCAGATGTCAATCGGGCTGATGGACAGCAAGTGCGAGAGGCAAAGGCTGCTGGGGGACAGAGGCTGTTGCAGCAACAAGCCCAACAGGACCACACCTGAGGGGCAACAGTTGGAACTTTAATCACACACCCACTCGCCTCAGTGTTGGAACATTAACGCTTCAGGAATAAAAAAAAACAAAAACAAAAAAACTTGCTATACTGAATGCATCAGTCGGAATAGGGCAACAAAAATGGAGGATGTACTGCATTTACTTCCCGACCTGAATTTATTTTGTATTGGATTTTATTATATGCATTTTATTCAAGAGGGGACTGCGGCAGCAAAAAATAAATAAAAAAATAAAAACTGCCCGGCCCAAGTCTGTGGAATATGACCCTGTAGCCTCTTGGGTAAGCATGGGCCGATATTAGATTCTGATCACAGTTTTAAATTACAAAAAAAAAATACACCTCTAAAACGTTTTTTTTTTTTTTAAATCTGGGTTATTTAAAAAATAGGACTTTTTTTTCAATTATCATTACTGATTAATATTACATTTGTGGAATATGAGTTATGAAGCAAAATCCAGCCATTTTATCCATCTCAAGGATCCATCTCATTTTATCCATTTTGCCACTTGCTGTTAACTGAGGATGACATCACAGTCGCTCAGGGCTCAGGCAACGACCAATCAAGGCTCACCGATTTTCTGAAGCTGAGCTGTGATTGGTTGTTACCTGAGACCTGAGCATCATTGATGTTATCTTCAGTGGCAAAATGGCCGCCCCTGAGATGGTCTCAAGAAAAGGAAAAAAAAAGGCTGGGTTTTGCTTCATAACTCATATTCCACTAACACAATATTAACCAGAATACCGTATTTAGACTAGGGTGGTTTGCCTTATTGTCAAGAATTTATATGAGCTTGACTTCCCCCCCTTCAAACAAAGTAGAGAATATTAGGTACATTAAGAAACGGGTACCATGTTAATTTGGAAAAAAGAAAGAAAAAAAGAAGCTAAAGAATGACAGAAATAAATTTAAAAAAGGATGAAAAAAAAAGAATGGAAAAAGAACCAAAGCAAGAAAAAAGAATGAAAGTAAAAACGAATGACGCTCCGAATCCGATGAGCATGTTTGCGCACTGACCTGACTGCTGCCGTTGTGGCGGTCGGTCGCGCTGGAACGGATCGGGCCAGGCTACTTCCTGCTTGTCAACACTTCCTGCATTCACATTGGTTCAAAAAGGTCCGTTTCATCACGACGCGACGTCGGCCCCGGGCGGCAAAGCGTCCGGCGACTCACCATCCTTGCGCTTCTTGGCGGGAGTTTTGAGCGCCGCGTTTGTGGACGGGAGCTGCGCGGCGAACGTCTCCTTGGTGATGAAGCCGCTTCCGGTGGGCGAGGAGGAGCCGCTGGCGCCATGCAGGTGGGAAAGGCCGTTGAGCGCTTTGGGGCTAAGCGAGACACAAAAGCCTTCATAATCGCCACAAGCGAGGCACATGAAAGCATCCGTTTTCGATTTGATTGTCTTTGTATTATTGAACGTTAAAAGCGCGGCGACGAACGCATCCCGCTACATTTCCTTAAACGCTAACGCTTGCATCTCAGGCCAAACGCTGGGGAGTTTTACCCTCAACCAAGTGGGACGGCTGACCTGCTCCTCGGCAGCGGCGATGCCAGCTTGCTCCTGTCGGCGCTCAGCAGTTTGCCCTTCATCTCGTTGATCTCGGCTTCTTTGAACTGCAGCTCCGACTGCAGCGACTGAACCTGCGCGCAAAAACAAAATCGGCGGGGTCACTGACACGCCCCACCCGGCCACCAGTCACAACAATAACAATAAGTTTACCTAGTGTGGTTTTTGGCAGCACGATGCCTCCAGATGGCGCCATAACACTACTTTTGTCATAATGAAGTTCCTTGACTCACTGCAACGTTGTTCCAAAAACTACAAGACGACATCAAAGCTCTACTTGTGTCTAAATGAAGCCCTTCAACTCAATTCAACAATTCCTTGGCACCAAGATGACGCCAAAGCACTCATTTTGTCCATATTAAGCCTCTCAACTCACTTCTACATACTTCTTTGGCAGCAGAACTCCGCAAGACGGCACCACAGCACAACTTTTATCCAAGCAAAGCCCCTAAACTCACTTAGTTCCTTGGTGCCTAAAAAAATACATGATGGCGTCAAAGCACTACTTTGTCCAAACAAATACTAATAAGATATGGTTTCTACCCGTCAGCCCTTCTTTCGGATGTCAATGTTGCAAATGATGTGATCGATGTAACCTGTAATAATGATGTGTCCGAAAGGAAAAAATGAATTAAAAAAACAAAACGAAGCCCCCTAAACTCACTTCTACATAGTTCATTGACAACTAAATGTCACAGGATGGCACCAAAGCACTACTTTTGCCTAAATGAAGGCCCTCAACTCACTTTAACACAGTTCCTTGGCACCAAGACACCACAAGATGGCGCCACAGCACTACTTTTGTCCAAGTGAAGCCCCTAGACTCACGTCCCCGTTCTTTCTTGGCTACCTAAATGCCACAAGATGGTGCCATACCACTACGTTTGTCAAAGTGAAGACCCTAAAATCTCTTCTACTTAGTTCCTTGACACCAAGATGACACAAGATGGTGCCAGAGCACTACTTTTGTTTAAATAAATAATGATGAGTTGAGAATTGAGAGTAAATGAAGCTTGTGAACTCACTTGGACATCGCTCCTTGGCACTAAGACACCACCAGATGGCCTCAGCACAAAAACAGTGATTGGTGAGCTTTTTCAGTGAATGACCCAAGGATTGCGTCCACAAATAAATCTGCGATTAGGTGAATCCGCAACTCATGAAAAAGTAGGGGGTTGATTGTACTTGCCTTCCTGCTGAGCTCCTTCTCCTTGTCGCTCTGCTCTCTCTGCTTCTGCTTCTCTAGCAGGGCCAGGGCCTGCCTCTGAGTCTCCTTCTCCTGCTGGGCTCCTCTCAGCGAGTCCCTTAGCACCCGGATCTCGCCATTTTTCGACATGATCTCCTCCTCCACCTCCTTCAGCTAGCCACACAGAGACACCACAGACCTCCGGCTGTTGCGTTCGTCCTCCGCGGTGGACGTTTTTTTAAGACGCGCGAGCTCACCTTCTTCCGGAGATTTGCATGATGAGCCTCCAGCAGGATGTAGGAGTCCTCTTGCCCTGCATTAGTCTCCTGCGGCCGGTTGCCTGAACATGCAAACAAAACAAACACACAAGCGTCAGACCAGTCTTTCCCAGCCTTTTGCGAGCCATGACTCATGATACATAGTTTATATAAATAAATTATAAATCTGTATCAAAACTAAAGCCTACCAACCAACCGAGATGAAGCAGAGGTTGTTTTTTTTCCCCCACTCAAATGGCAGGCTTTGCGATTTAAAAATTGCATTCCACAACATTGCAATGTCAATTTGATTACTTGCTCAGCACTAATTGTCTGTAGTTACAGTTAATACAATTATTTTCTTACCACATAAAGCGTGTACTGTAAAAGTGCATAATTTCCCATCATGCAACACTAATGGAGTCCCTACTGATGGCATTCTAAGTTTTGGTCCCAAGGAGAGATTTGTGGTCACATACTCACCAGGTGGCTCTCTATCACGTGCCCCCAAATTGCCACCAAAGCCACCCACGTTCCCTCTATCCAGTGGCGGCCTGGCGGAGGGATGAAATTCTGACCCGTGCGCTTGTTCCGACCCAGGTCTGGATGCTTCTCTGGACCCGAAAGCTGGCGTGGTCGCCAACCCGATGGCCTGCGAGGCAATGATGTCGATCTCATCGAGATCATCCTGAGTGAAGTCGTCATCGTCCCCAAATGGGTCAACTTCGACAGGATCCGCCAATGGGGCGTCCTGGTTTAAGCCTCGGAGGCGCTTGCTTGGAGGGCAGGCCATGCTGCGTGTGAGAGAGAGCGCGATAGATGTGAGATCAGAAAAGAAAGTCCTCAAAGCATAAAGTCATAATATATGAATGATTAGGGAGGTTGGAGTAGAGCTTGTGGATTATTTTGCAGTTTTGATCAGCAGTGACTAGACAAATTTAAATCTGTAATATGTGCCAGGTTTATTGTGACGGTGACCCCACGCAGAAGTCACTTGTTGCTGCACTTGTGAGACTGTCGTCAACAGGCTGGATTTTGGTCATTGGATGATCGTGGCTATTCAGAAGTCAGCAATAGACAAATAAATGACATAGTCGAAGGTAGCGTTTCAAAAATTTCACTCTAAATGTTACAAAAACACTAACTATAGTGTTTGTACTTTTTAGGGAGGACAATGGACATTGCACTCGAGTACATGAGGAGGGGGGAAAGGTAGGTTTAACTTTCTGCCTCCTGCTGTGAAAGATATCAATGAAATGCCTCAAGACAACTACAATTTGACAGGGCTACATTTAGGCCAATTAAAGTTGATTCGGTACACACGTGCGTAAATATGCTATTGTCGCAGCGTATTTAATCAACAGCGAACAGTGCCCACTGTTTTATTTGGTACTTTAGAATATCCGATTTAAGAAAATAAAAACGTTAAGAGAGCAATAGAATTCATGTAATAAATATTTTACATAACAAAAAAAGTGGGGGGTGCCAGGAAAATCCCGGAAATGTTTAATAATAAGGGAATCCAGCCACTTTATTCACATTTTGCTGATCTTTAAAAGAGAGTTAAGTGCTGTTTTACCTTTGTCAGTGTTGTTTTCTGCTTAACACAACCACCTAACTTCTTCTTCCAACGAATGGCAGGTTAGCCTGCTATTAGGCTAACGGAGCACAATCCGTGTCAACGAGATATTCGAGCGATGTGTAACCACGTTGTTCCACGCAGTGCATCCGCATCATTTAGTCGCTAAAATGAATCTGCGTCGAACTATTGCACCGCTTAAAGGCGTTACTTGACAGTTTAAATCACACAAACTGATAGTAACTACCAACAGGAAGAAACTAGTTTTCATCTTTCTTGTCTCCAATGCAGCCTGATAATCTGACCAATCAAAACACGGCTCTGATGTTTTTGGACCAATGAGAGAGGAGAGTCCAGGCACTCTGCTACGGGTACCTAGTTAAGACAAACGGCAGAGAGCTAAACCGCGTTGATTAAAAAAAGAAAAAGACAAAGGGGGACATAGTAAGCGTTGATACCCTTTTTTTTGTGTTTTAGTAATATACTCTCATGATATTGTCCTTTAAAAATACATAGTGTATGTGTCAGTTTTCATGTACGCTGTTTCCGAATTCAACGGACAACTGTTTTTTGTGTGTCCTCTCCAACTTTTACCTTCTTCAATCGAAGACGAGCAAATGGTGCGAAAGGTTAGTTATTTATATTCCGTAATGCCGTAACATGTATAAATATGAGAAGAGCGCAAATTTAAACGCACAAATGTAAACGAATCCGTTAAAAATATTAAGAATACAATCGCTGTACCGTATATTACTCATTAGCGCCTTTTACAGGCAAGCGGTAAAAATACATCAATCCAAGTCCTTCCCCCGCTCTAACGAGATTCATATTTCGCGGATTTTTCTTACCACACGGTTTTTAAAGGTGGTTTTTTTTTATTTGTTTTCATTTCAGTGTCCCCGCATGTTGGAAAGGCGAGTCACAATCACAGATGAGTGAGTTTTGCTGTTAAATGGAGTGTGGGGAAAATTGAATTGGAAGACCATTTGATGTATTTGTCACTTAGTGAGCTGCTGCTACATCCTGCATCCTCATATATAGGAGAGCATCCGTGCATCTTGTCACTCGGCAACAGCAAGTGCGTGATCCATTTATAGACATAGGCAGGTCTGAGACACTGCGTGCGTGTGTGCATGTGAGAGAGGGAGAATACATGCATACACATGTTCTCGCTCTCTCCCCGCCTCCGTTTTCCAGCTCAGAAACGGCAGAGCTCAGCGAAATGAACCATGGGCCATTGCAGCCATCTCACACAAACACACGGAGACACCCACACCCACGCGGAGTGAACCCAGTGACCATTTTGTAGAACCACAGCCTCATCTCCAGTTTTCATGAGGATTGAGTGAAATAAACACACACCCGCACACACACACACACACACATATGCCAGGATGGTATCCATGGCAACTAAAGCACCAGGGTAGAATCTGTAATTGTGATGGAAGGCTCCATGCACGTGAGCAAGATGTGTAACACTGCGAGAGTGCGTGACTTTATCCCGCCTCTCTGCTACGGCTCGGATTCTACCCGTGAAGGTGGAAAACTGCCCATTCTGAGACTGTGTTGTGTCTACAAAATGGGAACGTGGGGAAAAGGCCGAAAATTGACATCTTTTAGAAGCAGCATAAAAGTGGAAAGAGAAGACAGTTGCCTCTTTCACACGGAGATCCGGCAAAATTGCCGCATCAGAGATCTAAAAGTAGATTCGGAAATTCCATTTTTTACACAGAACCAACGTGAACTTGTGTGCGGGGAAAAGAGCCACGCCCACTAGCATAACGCTAACCATTTCAGTGTTCTTGTTTTGTGATGAAATGACAATTAAAACACCTCTTTGAAAGACTAAATTAGATATTTTATTTTATTCATCTCTTAATTGCTTAATTTACTATCTGGAATGTCATGCTTTTGCATTTTAACTCTTCATTTGGTTTGAAGGAGTGAGCGTCAAGTGTAAACTTTGTCCCACTGTCCTGACATTTTGGATCAACTTTTCCTGTGCGCTGTTCCTTAAAATGGACCACAGGCGTGGAGTTTAACACTTTTCCTGCCCTGTTTTGTTGAAATCAATTGTTTGTGTCAGGCGCGCAGGTGTGGCTATTTTACACGAATCTCTGTGTGAAATGCAAATAAACTCCACATTTCGAAAAGATAGATGAAGTGTTTCCTCTGCATTTGTCTCTGCATCCAGGCAACCCCACTTTGCACACGTCGCTTCTCCCTCGGAGGCGACGCCATCCTGAAGGGAGCCCGCAGCAGCCCCGATTGGCTCCCAGTCCGAGGAAGCGGCCAATCGGGTTCCTCCCCGGGCTGCGTGTGTTTCTCCCCCCCCCCCCCCCCCCCCCTCCGCGACTCCCTGCCTTGCACATCACTTTCACGCTTTTGCAGTGCTGCATGGATGTGCGAGGGCTCGGCGGCGGGTTTTTCGGGGCTGTGATGATGGAGGAGGGGGAGGGGCGGGATGCAATTGATGCAAAGATGCTGAGGAAATAGACGAAGACAGCGCCGAAGAATTGTGACGAGACATCAGAAGCGAGGAGGAGGAGCGGCCGCCGTTGTTGATCTGCACAGGAGCCCGGGCATCTTCCATCATGGGCTGCTGGCTCTCGGGACCGTGGCTGGGCGACCCAGCGGTGAGTATCGCCCGAAGATGCTGTGCATAAATGTGTGACTGCAATCTGACCATTCCGTGGTCCTCCATGTTGGCTCATTATGTGCGTAAAACTGCAAACTTTTAGTTTCAAGGAACTCAAAAATGTAAGCATGTACGTGAGACTGCTGCATATTCGAGTTGTAACTTCACACTCACATCATTTTGTCTGTTCGTAGCAAAAAAACATGCGCTCCGTCAGCCATTTTGTGCTTCTCAGCCCAGTGTGTGTGTGTGTGTGTGCTTGTGCAAAGATGTGTGTGTGTGTGCGTATACACTGGCTCGCCACAAGATTAGCGCCGCATCTCCTGATGTTCAGTGCAAGAATTCCGCCGCTAAAATGACAATAAATATTACTTTTTCACTTAGTGTATTATTACAGTAAACGTATTGACATAATGATCAATAAATAGAATTTTGACAGACACGGCGTGAGAAAATGTGATGATTGCTGCGGCCGACCTGTTATTTCCTTTCTTAAGGGGAGGCGTTTATTTGTTTATGTGGCGCGTAGCAGCTCAAAAGAACCGGACTGCTATTTATTCTATACTGGCTTTTTCGGGAAGTGTCTATTTGAGGGGAGGCGTGTATTTGTTGAAATGAATATGATGCAACATGGAGATTTCTAACTTGACTATAGGCTTCGGTCTACTGGCCCTCATGGATGGCATCTATTTGAGCGGAGGTGTTTATTTGTTGAACTCTGGTACACTATAACCAGACCATTATTCATTCTACTGCTCTGGATGAATTTGAGGCGAGGCATTTATTTGTTTAAGTGGACTACGCTACCTGGAGAATGTTCACTTTACTGTTCTTTGTGGGAGGCGTCCATTTGAGGAGAGGCATTTACCTGTTGAAATTGAGGATGTACCTCAATTATACATATCTTTGACCTGACCAGATTTTACCTCAGCTTTTTGGGAGGCATCTATTTGAAGCGAGGCGTTTATTTGTTTAGGTGGATGACACACCTGAATCCGGAGACCTAAAATACAATTTTCAGTAAGTGTCTAGTTGAGGCGAGGTGTTTATTTGTGAAAGTGGACGAGGCATCGGAACTTTCGAATGCTATAACCTGACCTGTATATATTCACATTTGTAGGTCCTGTTTATTTAAGGGGAGGCATTTTTTTTTTAAGTGGACCCCCTCATGTATCTGAACAATGTAGCCAAAATATTAGGAACAGCTTTGAGTATGAGTATGTTCAACAATAAACATGTTGATAAATGCATTGACCTGAATAGTTGGTCAAACGTGTGTGTTGGTGTGTGCGCGCGTGCGTGCGCGCGCGCGCGTGTGTGTGTGAATAGGGTGACTCATGGATGTGATGTGCTGCAGCTCATGCGTCTCATTGAATGTGTGCTGAGCCGCGTGTGTGTGCGCGTGCGTGCGCGTGTGTCACAACGTCCATCTTACTGCCGTCACACGGCTGCAGCAAACCCAGAAAGAAGGCTGCGTGCGCGTCTGCGGGCAGAACGCCGCGTTCTGACCCACTTGCATATTGACGACTGTTCAAATGGAAGCTGCAGACGAGACAACGTCTGCGTGTGTGCGCGTGTGCGGTGCAACTAAATGGGCGACGCAGGCACATTTGCAAGAAGAGCTTCGGTGCGAATCTTGAATCTCGCTTGACAACGTGCAAAGGAGCCAATTACGTCACGGTGACATCAGCGGCGTTCTTTTTTTCAGCTCTGACTTGAGAACATGGCGAGCTTGTTTTCATGTGTGAAAATGAGAAGGCGAGGAAGAGGAGGGCGAGGAAGAGTAGGGGACACCTGCTGTTTGCCTCCAGACAAGATAAAGCAAATGAACTCTAAGTGGACCGTGTGAGCACAAACATCTAAGAAGCAGCAATACACCGTTTAGGATATACTGAAGATGTTGCCAGGTGTGTTGTCCAATGCATCAAATAAACGCCCCCCCCCCCCAATTGAATCCCCCCCTATAGGCTCGTAAAAAGGAATCCTGGTCAAGTTTTTGATCTGAGGAGTTAATGCCTTCCCTCCAATTGATTACTCCCATATAGGCCAGTAAAAGGAATCCGGGTCAGGTTTTAAATCTGAGGAGTTAATGCCTCCTCTCAAATTAATTACTCCTGTATATTCTAGTAAAAGGAATCCTGGTCAAGTTTGAGATCTGAGGAGTTAATGCCTTCCCTCCCATATAGCCCAGTAAAAGGAATCCGGGCCAGGTTTTAAATCTGAGGAGTTAATGCCTCCCCTCAAATAGATACATTTCTCAAAGCCAAGGGGATTAAAGTGTCAGAGCATAGACCTCTGGAGTTCAAGTGCATTAGCCACTGTAGAAAATTAATGCCTCACCTCAAATATTTGTCTCCTGCTTAGAATAAACGTTACAGGTTATAAATCTCCAGTGGATCGTCTACTTTAACAAATAAACATCCATCCATCCATTTTCTTAACCGCTTATTCCTCACAAGGGTCGCGGGGGTGTTGGAGACTAGAAGGCGGGGCACAGCCTGAAATGGTTGCCAGCCAATCGCAGGGCATTACAAATAAACGCTCTCTCTAAAATACAAAAACCTGTATAATAAACGATGGTGAAGATGCAGATCTCTGGAGTATCATCCACCTCAAAATGCCTCCCCTTATGTAGACACCGCCCACAAAGGACCGTTGAATGAACACTGGTCAGATTACAGATTACGTCTTGGGTGTGCCATCCACTTACACAAATAAAAATGACTACTACTGCTCAGATCGCAGCTCTCTGGAGTTCAAGTAGTCTAAAAAATAAATGCCTCTCCTCAAATAGAGGCCTTCCGCAAAAGCCACGAATGAAGACAAAGGTGTATACTGACCTGGTTATAGATCTCCGGAGTTCTTTTTTTTATGTGTTTACAGTCCGATGCATCATCCAGTTACAGAAATAAATGCCTCCTCCCAAATAGACGGAACTCCTGAAAACAACAGGTTGTACCGTTAAGCGTCTGTCATTTCTCTAAACGCTTGCCATCCCTCTAATAAGCACCATGCCCTAAGAGACACATAACCAACTTCGAACAAATTCAACACCTCCCTCAAATAAAACACCTTTGTGTGTTTTTCATCCCTTGATCCCAGCTGAGCGGCGGGCGCAGCCTGGCGCACCTGAGCCAACGCGACGCGCTGCGCATCCTTGCGGCCAGTCAGCTCCCCGTCACCATGCAGGTGAAGAGTCAGAGGGGCCGCGGCGGCGTGGAAGCGGACCCCAGGGGCACCTGGGAGCCCCTGCCCCTCAACCTGCAGCACCTCAACCTACCCCTGCCCAGGATGCCGACAGGGCTCAATGCTCCCAGCCCCGCCTATCCGGAAAGGTGACCAGCAACTTCATCATCGCACATCAGATCATTCATCTGTCAACTGTCAAATTGTAAAAAAGTTGCTCTCCTTCCTCCCAGGCACTATTTCGGCCACTTGTCTCTGCCACAAGACTGCGACGGAGGACACTACGGCTACCTGTCCAGCTCTCCGAGGGACACCGTGGACATGAGCCACCAGGTACCGCCGTATAACCTTCGCGTGGCTCGATACAGACGCTTTGGACCGGGTTTTACACGTTCACTTCTCACTCAGGATGCGGAAGTGAGTGGCCGCAGAGCCAAGGAGCAGAACTGCCTGATGGGATGTTGCAACGTCAACCTTGATGAGCCCAAAGGCTACCACAGTCAGGTAAAAAAAAAAGCTGGTCCGAAAATAATAACAATTGATTTACTACTAATTAGGCATCGTTGTTCATCTGCACAGTCAATTCTGTAGCGCAAATTTGACTTTATTTAGAGTCAATTTTGCTTTATTCAGAGTGGGACCAAATAGACTGTTTTAGAGTAATATTTACACTTGGAAGAGAGTAAAATAAATAATTGAAATAAATAAAAGTCACTCAAGATTACGAAGATTCCAGCTGACATGAGCAATATACTAACACACAGCAGGAGCTGCATGGCTCAAGGAGTAAATCGACTTCTCCCAAGCTGAAGCTCGTGAGTTTGTTCTCTAACCCTTGAGTGACTTTTTGTTTTTTTATTTAAAATTCTTTATTTTACTCTACTGAGTTTATTTGGTCCCACTCTTAAGTCCAATTTACTGTGTATCTATGCTAACGACATATATTGACAGGCAGAATGATAGAATGGTCTTGCATTTTCTGCACGGTCAAAAAAAGGCCATATTACTGTAATCGATCATTAAAATAATTGTTAGTGAGCAGCTGTAAAATTGAAAAATGTGCAACTAATCCATGTGATCTGTATCCAAATTGGCAGCATAAAACCCCGATCAGAACATCCCTACTAAGCAATTATAGGATAAAAGTTCGAATAAATGTACACGAGTTATCCCATATTTACTCTCATAGTATTGCAAAGCATGACTGCAGAAAAGGAGTTGTGCCCTTATCACAACATAAGGACTGAAACATGCCTTGTTCGGGAGCGTGTGCCTCAGAGCGGTAGGAGATTGTAACTCAGCACATCTCTGTCCGTTCTCCACATGGGCAAAAAAGATTTGAATCGTCTTCCTTCCCTGTCTGTTGTTTCTGAAATGTTCTAGGTTGATTGAACCTGACACTGACCTCACCCTAACCGTCTTCTTTGCAGACGGACGATGACGACTTCATGCTGGACAAGCCTATGGGCTTCTTGCCCCTCCACCACGAGCTGGACAGCGGCCTGGGCTGGACCGACGGGTCCCTCCACCAAGGTGACCTCTCCGGCCTGGAGACCGAGGAGGCCGGCTTAGAAGACTGCCACTCCCACGGCGCCTTGGGCCCCGGCGGCTGCGGGGCCTTCGGACCCGGCGGCGGCGGCGGCGGCGGCGGCGGCGGCTCGCCGTCCTCCGAGTCCTTCATCTCGTCGGAGCTCAGCGACTCGGGCTTCTACAGCACCGGCGAGTTCCGCCACTTCCAGAGGATGCTGGAGAAGCGCATGCGGCTGTACAACGCCAGGCTGCAGCACCAGGGGGAGACGTGCGAGAGGCGGGAGCGTCGCGACAGCTGCCCCATGAGCCACCGCGAGCTGCTGGAGGCCATCCCCGAGACGCTCACCATGCAGCCCCCGTGTCAGCGCATGCAGATGGGGATGGAGGAGGCCGCTGGGGCTGTCTTGGATGTGCCCAACCGGGGACTTTTCAGGTGTGTTGATGGTGGGGGCGGTGGGGTTGGAAAAACAACTCTCGGATTCAAACCTCTGGACAACTTGGCGTCTTCAGTGAAGCTTACGTGCGTGTTTCTGCGGGAGGAAGCTGGAAAGGAAACAATGCCATCACATTGAACATGCAGATGCCAAGATTTGAATAACCACTAGGCCACCGTGCCGCCCGTGCCGCAGAAAATACACAAAACCAGATTCATTCAAAGACGAATATGGGCCACCTCAGACTGAGCTGGTTTCCATGGAAACAGCCAAGGACTTGTGTAAATGTAAAAAATGGAGGGAAAATGTCTTAGTGGCAACAAGCAAGAGTCCTTGATTTCTGTTTCAAGCAACTACATTGCAAAACTAGGTGTACAAAGGCAATTTCACAAATGCATCAATAAGCGTACACCCTAGACTTGTTGCCAGTCAATCAGAGGCAATACATTTCTGCTCACGGTGTACATTTGAAAGAAGAACAAAACAGGAAGTAATTTAACAAAACAAAACAATCGGCCAATTGGGCCAAATGGCCGATTGTTTCCCCCTTAAAACATTATCATCGAAGAAAACTGTAGTTTCCGACTCTGTGAAAGTACCCTGAATGCACCATTTGCAGCATTAGCAACTAGCAAGTGTGTAGCGTATGTTTTTCTGTTTATTCCGTTCTTAACCGTCCTATAAGCTGTTTGATGAAACCCCATATGGAGTTAACTGTAAAACTAAACACATGACGATAAGAATTACATTTAAATAAATAAAATAAATAAATACAAAACATGTTTTGTTTTTAAAACATCGCCAGCCTAGCGCTAATGCTAAAAGTGAAGGGAAGACCCCATTCAAATGCTAACAGGAAGTTAGCATCGACTTCGGGAGTGTTTTTACTTCATATCATGAATATTCACACACAATTGCTGTGGGAACACAATTTTATGCATTAAATATATGTTTTTAAATAATCTGCAGATAAATCAGTAATCTGTATTTTTTTCTGCCAAAAATCGGTATCGGCCTCAAAAAATGCATATCGCCCTAGTACTTTATTTCAGCACAGACTAGACTTTTTTTTAGTTAAAAAGTATTGAAAGTCAGCTGTAGGATCATTTTATAATACATGATTATTGATGAATATTGTAAGTTGATAAAAATGGAATTTGTTTACCGTAAAAACACATTGGGGGATTGGGCCACTGTTACACTGTAAAATAACTCGTTTTGACGTAGTGCATGAATTTTGCTTCCAGGGTGTCATCCGTCCAGTTCCACAAAGCGGACCGGCCCTGTCTGAACCGCCACAGCTCCAGCAGCGGGGCGCTCTTCAACCCCTCCCACGGCCACACGGCCGTTCCCCGAATGGGTGGCCCGGTCCTCTCCACCTGCAGTACGCCCTCCAGCCACCGGAGGCCGTTAGCTCCCGTGCAGCAGCCGTACCACCAGGGCTCCAGCTCGCTGGGGATGCTGAGGAGAAGCCGTACCCTGCACCACCGCCCCCCACAGCAGGAGTACCGGCGGAGGGCCAGCCACCCGGCCTCGCCCTCCTACTGCGCGGCCACCTTGCACCACTGCGGAGGGGTCCCGCCTCATGGCGTCCTGCATCCGGGCTTACCGGAGGAAACCGAGATGGGGGTTGACGTGATGTCTTCCCCACTCTCTGCACAGCAGCATCCAGGTGATTTTTTTTTTTTTTTTGCCTGATGCCAATTTTGATATTTGGCAGAAAAAAATCCTATTAAACGATTAATCATATGATTACATTAAAACATTAAAAAACTTTTTTTTGTGTGGACCTTATAGGGGAAATCAAGTCAAAAATGTTCTTTACAATGTGTTCTATATGCTCCCATTTATCTGAACTAGTGCTGTCGCTATCTAATATTTTTAGAATCGGTTAATCTATCGATTATTCAACTGATTAATCAACTAATCAAATTCATTTAAATTTTGCATTAAAATGTATTTATTATTTTCCCTGATTACTGATTATTAGTATTTAGTATTTATTAGTATTCGTAATTAAAATAAGGGGGATTTATGTTGTACTATGTTACCTGTCATTGTTTTCCAAAGTAAAAACAGATGTTTGCAAATGTCTTATTTTGATTAAAACACAGAAGATAATCAGTCTTCTTTCATGAAGGATGACAGAAATCAGTAAACAATTACTTTTCATATGCTGAAATCAAAGGATTTGGACAATTTTCAATAAAAAAATGGCGCCAAACGATCACTCGATTATTAAAATAGTTGTTGATTAATTTGATAATTGATTACTTGTCGATTAATCGATTATTTCAACATGGTACTTTGATTATTATTTTGCTTGTGGAATATGAATTTAGCAGCAGAATCCACCTATTTGTATCCATCTCAGAATCACAGAAGTCCCTTTTTCAAGCAACCCCCGCCCACTTATTTTGAAAAATTGCCTTGCAGGCCATGTGAAAAGTTATTTTACGGTTATGTCGAGGGCCCCGAAACATAAATGACGAGCCATAAAAGAACCGCCAGCTGTGTAAAAATGCTCTTTAGACTATGTGACATCATCTTTTCCTCTTTCACCCAGTGCACATCCGGGTGCCCAGCGCTCACGAGCTGCGTTACAACGCCAACCCCAATGCCCACCACGAGTGGTGGCCGCAAATGACCTTGATGCCCGACCCTTTGGCGGCGGAGCAAGACGACCAAATGGAGAGAGAACAAATGGAGAAAAGTCTGGAGAGGGAGGCGCAGATTCAAGAGGAGGTGGAGCGAGAGTTGCAAAGGAGTCGAGCAGCCCGGGAACAGCAGCACCTCCAGGGGGCGCTCCTCCACCTCACCCAGCCGGGGGACGTCAACGACACGTGGCCCAAGCCGGCAAGTCGCCAGTCCCAGGGTGGCGGCGCAGGAGCCCGAGGTCTTTACAGCACCCTGGAGGGCCACACAGGAGCTACTTTGGATTCAAAGAAAGACCAACTGGACGCACAGCCGGCAACTTACGGTCCACAGCCCAAACCCAGCACAACCTCCCGGGTGTCCAGGAACCAGCTCCTGAGGGACCGGGCGTCGCAGCTGGCCGACGAGCGCAGCGGGATGAGCACGGATGAGGAGACCAGCGCCGACATGCTGCTGGGTCGCTACTGGAGCCGGACAGAGAGGAGAGAACACTTCCTGCTGGCCCGTGAGCAGAAGCAGCAGCAGGCCAGGGGAGGGGGGCCCTTAGGCCCGGGGCCCTTAGGCCCGGGGTCCGGCCCGCCCCGCTCCCCCGTGCCGGACGCCCGGGCGGGCGGCGCGCCGACGGACTCGCGGTGCAACACGGTCCTGGAGATGAGCCAAAGGAAGCTGAGTCGTCTGAGGAACCGGAAGATGTTGGACGACTGGACCACGGTGGAGGAGCTGCTGACTCACGGGACCAGGCTGGACAGCCACGACCACCTCATGCTGTGCTCCAGCCCCCTGCTCACCGTCACCACCGTCTAAAACTGGGGTTCTCAAACTTTTGGGATCCAGGGACCCCTCACGAGCGGGAACGTTTTACAAGGACTCTCCCAATGAAACATAACTATAGCATCGGAATGAAAAGTTCCACAAATTCATATTTTTGGGAGAAAAAGGTTGTAAATAGGAGTCAACTCAAAATGAGTGCGTTCATTTTGAGTTCATCTCAAGTTCATTTAATGCCACTAGTTTTTTTAATGTGCGATTAATGACCGCCCCTTACTTGGAAAGCCTGCACTGTCACAACGCAGCAGACACGTCCGCGTCAAAATTGAGCAGTAGTAAATTCCATAATAATGCAGATATTTGTGGAGACTGGGGTCAAGTTGTCTTTTACAATTTTAAAAATGTTTCTAAAAAGTTACTTCATGTTAAAGATGAGCTCTTAATATGAAAAGAAAAATGCACTGAGCTGTCACCAACGTCTTACAAATGCATTATGCCATCTAGTGGCAGAAAAATGACCTCAACACAAATCAATATCACACTCACATCTATAGGCAATTATGAATCTCTTTGGGGTGGGCGTCAATTACGCGCAGATTCGAGAAAAATATGCAATTTGTTCTTGAAAAAAAAATTTCATTGATGCCGAGATGCCATGTTTATGTGTCAAATTCATATCTGAGTTTTTAATTTTCTAAAAGCTGAACTGGGGATGGAGTTATTTTTTGTGTTTGTTTTATTGGCTTTTTTTTTTTTGATCCAACATTTATCCAACCATCTATTGCAAATAATTTTACTGACTCCAATCTACAGCTCGCTCACCCCCGGGGTTGGGGTCCCGGGATCCAAGTTTGAGAACCCATGCCCACATAGACAAACTCCACCGTCCTTTGCAGTGCACTGGAGCACATGCGGATGTCTTATCGTGGTGCGCAGGTGGTCTCACAACTTTAGCAGCACTGTTGTTGACCAAATTCACAGAAGCATGCAGCGCGAAGCATCCAAGGCTACGCAACCTTTCGTCACCTTTTTCACTTTAGCAGTAATTCCATTCCTGATTCTTGTGATAGGGCATCTAATCTTCAATATTGCTTCAACAATTGTGATTTCCCAACTTTCGATGTGGCTTTTTTTTTCTTTCTTTTTTCGAACCCGTCCTCCCTAGTGGTAGTCAGGTTAATTATTCCAAACCCTGCTAGCGCCCAAAAATACTGAAGCCTTTTTTACACTGCCTGTGACAGCTGGGATTTCATTAAGCCAAGGCAAATATTTGACATCTGAAAAATCTCACGACTCACCACAAAACAAAAGCGTGCAAAGCTACTTGAGTTGGCCTTTAACTCATTGACTGGCAGCCATTTTCACTGAAGCAGCCCCCTTCGCTCCTGGCTCTTTTATTGGATTTTGACCGATTTTGCAAGGCCCACAGAATATTGTGTTCTATTGCTATAAAAACATGGAACCTACCAAAAGAAATATTCAAGTCTCTATTTCGATCTGTTTCCGTTTTGCAGTAATTAGCATTAGAATATAGCTAAGTTTAGTCATTATTCACAAATCTGTTGAAAACACTGGGGAAAAGAGCTTTTTTGCAACATGGCCTTGGTTGATCTCTTATACTCTGCCGGCCGTTTTTTTTGTAATATCTACTATTGCTTTAAGCGTCCTCTTCAGGTCAGAGGCTGCATCAAAGCCTTCTGTAAGCATAAAAAAAATATTTAAAAACTTATATATGCTCGCATAGTTTGATATGAAAATAAAGTTAAAGCGTTAACTAATTAATTAATCACAAAAAAAGATTGCATTAATCATGTATTGACGCAGATTAATCACACTATTAATTGTGACCCCTTGATGATCCTTTAGCTGACAGCGGATGGTCGTACGTTTCGTTAGCGGTTGAAAAAATGAACACAAGCAATTAATCGTGATTAATCAAAATTCTAAGATGCGATTAATCTGATTCAAAATATATAAATGTCACGTTACGCGGGCGCTTTCATTGTGTTGCCGCCGCTGAAATTCAGCAACAGGCCGTCGGCAAAATTACGTTTGGCCACAGCAGCCCTGGAGGAACATTTTTCTTCCTTTTTTTCCCTCTGGAAGTTTAGTGACTAAAGTTGAGTTGAATGAGTTGAAAAATATTTTATATACTGAAACAATATTATCATTATAACTTAGCCAGTGTAAGATCCGGGCCTGTTTATTTGATTGTCATAGAGTGCTTTAGCATTCATTCATCAAAAATGGCAACAGGCACATAATCAATCGGCGTATCCATTCTTTGTGTCTTGTGAGATTTTTTTCGAATACAAAAAAAATGCGCCTTGGCTTAATAAAGGTTGGGAAATACTGCACACTTCCCAGCAACGTAAGCATGATCTAAAATACTACAATTTGCAACAAAATCAACATTTCAAAGCAGCTGGATTTTTTTTTTCATGTATAGAATTGTCATATATGTAAACAAAAAACACAATAATGAAAGCAATTCACATTTGGCCCATTTGAATTGTTTTTGGTCCGCCTGAGATGTCTGCAGCACGTCTGCTTGTTTACACGTTGTACCTGCCCCACATGTTTACCGGCGAGTCATGCACAGACCAAAAGGATTTGTGTCCATCTAGCTGCTCGGATCTTGATGGAACGGATGGAAATATGCCCAGTCAGCATGTCAAGGGTGCGGGATAAAGTGCAATAATACCTCAGTCTCAGTGCTGCCATTTTTAAGGCAGACAGAAAGAAAAAAAAAAAAGGTGCACAGAGATCCTTGTAGATATTTACATATCGAGAGGGGCCTAAGAAACAGTTTTGCACATTTTATAAAATATATATATATATATATATATATATATATATATACAAAGTTATAAGAGGTTTTCTTCCCTATCGTTCTCTCAAAGGGACTGAGGCCAGTGGACGACTGTAGATAGAACACAGACAGTATGTGTGTGCGTGTGTGTGTGCGTGTTGATGTTTTATTTATCAACTATCATAAAAAAATATATTGACGTGTTTGAACATATTTCAGTATTTTTCTTACTGTACTGCATTTGTTTTGGTAATCTTTAAAGGTTTTCTTGCACATTGTACGTACGGTATCCAGAAAGCCAGTGACTCTGATTATTTATTTATTTTTTATTAGTGAACGCAAATTGTGTGAATATTCTTGTCTCCTAATTAAATCTGATTGTTGTTTTGTGCCACATGGATGTGTGCGTATATTGATTTAGTCACATGCAGCTAGCAGGGCGCTGATGAAGGCGTTACCAAGAGAAACAAGATGTGACGCTTATATAGCATAATTCATTAAAAAAAAAAAAAAAAGATTATTAAAAATTAGGGGCAAGAAGCAACAATTTTTTTGGGATTGTAATTAATCACATGACTTCACTAGTCTAACTCACGATTAGTCACAAATTTGATGTCTGTTCTAAATGTACAATAAAAAAATCTAGGTTTTCATACTCTTGTAAGCAAAAGTGGAATTTTTTTTTAAAATAGAAATAGTTCAAATTAATTTTTGATGTTTATAGCCATCAACGGCAGTGAATGAATAATAATAAAAAAATAAGTAAAAATTCGGGGCGTCAGGCGATTAAAGTTTTTAATCGTAATTAATCGCATGACTTCAGTAGTTAACTCGCGATTGACTACAAATTTCATATCTGTTCTAAATGTACAATAACAAATTCTAGGATTTCCTACTTTTGTTAACAAAAGTGGGGGAAAAATGTTAAACTGATAGAAATAGTTCAAATGAATTTTCGACGTTTATAGCCGTCAATGGCAGTGAATGAGTTCATTGCTGTTGTTTGTTCATTTTGCTTTGGCCATCACTTGACTTTTAACTGAGCTAAGCTACGCTACCAGTAATCCCAGTGTTTCCCATCTTCATGCTAACTTGCTTGTGCCAATGTGAACCAGTACAAATCCTCCAAAGACATTCATAGGGTCAGAGCCCTGCTACGAGTAGGAATGTGATCCCCAACCACTTCTATCATTTCATTTGACAACATTACCCATAAAGACCAAGAGATTATTTGATTATTATTTTTCTAAATGCACCTAACAACTAGCAAGCTAGGCTAATCTGAGCTTCTCAAGATGTATCATTTCAACATACTAGTTCATATACTTTCTTATAAGCCAGGGCTTTCTTGCAGCATTTTACAGTGTTACAGAAAGAGTTGCACAGGGAATAAAAAACACTCAAAGAGGTGAATTTGTGAATAGCAAACCACAAATAGGTGGATTACTCTTCTTGACCTTTGACTAAAATATGCTACGCTAGCAGCATTTCAGTCTTGGTTGTAAATTATGCGAAAGCTAGAAGTGATTAAGTTGATATTTTCGTATTAAAACAGCTTTTCAGGAGGACTTTTCAAGGTTACGTGACAAGAGGCGAAGATTCCGAGGTGGATTTTCGCCCGGTTAGCGATGAGCGTCTTCCCCGCCCGCCGTCCCTGTGTCGGCCTGTGACGCAAAACACTCTGAATAATAGATGCTTTTTTTTCCCCCGTTTTTTTTTTTTCCTGCTCTCTTAAAACTAACACAAGCACAGACGGGCTGAGAATAGCACATGTGTCCCAATGTGATGTGAAACTGAAAGCACACTGGAGCGGAGAGTCTCGCTGCTGGGCAACGGCACACTCATTCCTCTCTGCCCTCCGTCCATCCGTCCATCTGTCCATCCGTCCCACCCACTCTCCATCCATCACCCACTCATCTGGGCCTACAGCATATGTACTAAAAAACATTTGGAATACGATGTCGGCCTACACGTGTGCTGTAATAAGAATAAAAAGAGAGATTTTAATTAGCTGTGACCCCCTGGTTCTGTTCTTTGTTCACCCAAGCGCTAACAACAGCACATGGCTGGAGTCACTAAGACCTCCGGCAGATTCAGAAAGAGGCTCTTGCCGGAATTAGTCGGTAAACAATGACTGGAGATGACTTTTGTATGAGTAAATGTCAATCATTCCTTATTTTTGGCTCAAAGATGGGACTTCATCTAATAATAATAATAATAATAATAATAATAATAATAATAATAATAATAATAATAATAATTATTATTATTATTATTATAATAATTCAAATGTGACCTTTGAACATATTTACCCACACCCAGAGCTAGTGCATAATATACAGTTATTTATTAATAAGTAATTTAGATCCTGAGGTTTTGAACCTCATATATTTTGTATGTAATTCAACAACAACAATTTTATAATTTTATACAACCGGATGATGAATGGGAGCAGCACCGTCAATGAGCTTAATTGAGCCAACAGCGGACTCTGGTGGCCAAATTGGTTACTACAAAAACATACCTAAAAGTCTCCAAAACAAATTTTTCTGTCCACATATTATCGTTGCTGATTATGTTGTGAAGTGAGGTGTGTTTTTCTTAAATGTATTTGGACGAGTTAACTGTTATGTGACGTCAACACTAATTAGGGTCGACGTTCTCACATGAACGAAACGACAGCCAATCAGGACGCGAGCTGACGAAAGAAGGCGGAAGCATAACGAGGAAACAGTGATGGCAACTGACGACACCTGCAACGGCGCGTAGCTCAAAAGTAAGATGTACTGTACATTCTCGAATGGATAACTTCCATCGTGTAGAGCGTTGTTTGTGGAAATACTTCTTCCCACTAATATAAATGACAATAAAGAGTTGGCAATAAATTTCTAATTTGCCACTGATACCGAGTTGCCAGAAAGCTAACAGCTTCTTCGCTTTTGAATTCCTTACTATGAAACAAACAAATTGACATTCAATTTTGTAAAATAAATAAATGTATTAAATTAGATCAATAACAATAGTTTTTTCAGAGGGGTTACAGGTACAATGAAGTAAAAATATTCTCAAATTAGAGTACATTATAATTAAATATGTAACATCAGATGTGAGGAAGAACACAACATACCTTAGCAAAATGTTTCAAAATGTTCATCATCTAATTTTTTAATAAAAGGCTATAGGGGTATGTTACTTGTATGCAAATGACTTAAATGACACAGTATTTTCACATTACAATGCTTTTTTATTGCTTAATAAGCTATATTGAGCTTGGCAACAAGTGACGATGCATCACAACAACAACTTATTTCCACAAGACACATTTCACTCATAATGAATGTAAGAACACAAGTCTTTAAAAAAAGTTTTTTATCATGAAAAGATTAGATTAATCATTGACCCTAAAGCAGATCATAATTTGATGTCCGCAGAATGGACACAATAATAACGTCATCATGACATGACAAACAAAAAGTATCATCACTAAACAACAGTGATAGCATTATATTTTAATGGAGTCCTTAACAAAAGACATAAAGGTTTTGTACATTTGCATAGTAAAGTTTCAAATGTGATCTGTTCCAATGACTTCCTCAGGGAATGAGTATCACCAGTATCAAACTTCTGTACAACAGCTCTAAATCAATAATAGAAGTTAATCTTATTTGATTACCAAAAATAAATCAAATTGTTGCATGACAACATATATTTTGGCAAGTAGTAGTAGATATCAGGCAGTAGCAGTGATTCATGCAACATGCATGACAAAACTTTATAAAAGATGGTTTTGCTACTTTTTGCCAATTGGAAAAGTCATCCAGCAAAAAGTTAATATGATATGACCATAAGTATCATCATCATTATCATTAATCATCACCATAAAAATATATGAAAATGCTTTAAAAATGAATAAAGATGATTGCCAAAGCAATCAGACTCTTCATACAACATATATGACAAAATAATATTATTGCTGTTGCTTCCATGGGACATTAGCCAGCATGATCAAATGATCAATATGATCAATAACATGACAAATTAACATAATTTGTCACTAATTCAAAAAATTGTTTTTTTTATGAAAATAAGGTAATTGCAAATGCAATCAGATGTGATTCATGCATGGTGCATGATAAAAGTTCTTCCGCTGATATTTCCCATGATAGGAAATCCAGCAAGTTGAGGACTTGCCACGCAAACGAGTCACGTCAGTCAGTCTGTGTCTACCAGGGCCTCCAGGGGGCGCTGTGGGCCGAGCGCTCCTCCTTGCTGATGCTGCTGTGGCCTGGAGAGCTGAGAGGAGACAAGTCCTCCTCTCTGGTCTTCTCCTCACAGGAAGACCTGAAGCGCATCCCGGCCGGAGGGACGGACCGGAGTCTCCTGAGGACGCAAACTGTCATCTCCAGGACGTCGGCCTTCTCCATCTTGGAGTCTTTGTGCTGCTGGAGGAACTCGGCAGCCAGGAGAGACTTGAGCTGCTCGATGCTGCTGTTGATTCGCTCTCGCCGCAACTTCTCCACCAGAGGCTTTCGGATCTGCAACGGGAACAAATGAGGATGAGGACGCTTGTCGAGCAGTGAGTAGGTGACGACGACGATGATGATGGGATGATGAAGATGAACGTACCTTGTGCGTGAGAGTCAGGTGAGAGTCTTGCAGAGAGATGGCAGGCGCCATGTCTGGATGCGTGTGCTGTCCATGCACGATGTGCTCTCTCCTGCCTTCATGCCTCCGTCCTATTTATAGGCCCGCATCTCCGTATCAATGTGGGCCTCTGCACTTTCTCACACTGGCAGCCAATCAGAGAGCAGCACGCCGGGACAATAGTCACATCTCAGGGGAGCAGCTGGACCACTGGGGGGGGGGGGGGACGCAAGGGAGGCTTTGTGAGGGGCTCGTAGGATTCTGGTGGGAAAGTGCTGACCCTGTAGAGAGCACATCTGCTGCATGCTGCAGGGCGATTCTTTGGTTGAAGAAGAAAGTAGTTAAGGTGGAAAACACTTCATTAAATCAACAGTCCACCACCATTTTTACGGCACAAATCGGTTTCATATAAAGCCATATTTTGGCTCTCATTTGTGTATATACTGTAAGTCCTAAAGTGCATATTTTGTTACAGTGTCTTTTTTTTGTTGTTGCTACATAGTAGATTGACGACCAAAAGACATATTCCTTGTGTGTTACACCTTCCTAAAAAAGAAAATTGATCACAGCCTTTGGCCCTTTTTCATTTGCTGTTGTTGTTGGCTGAAAGGAACAAGACGAGGAACGGAGCGCATGAGGGCTCCCACTAATTCCAACAACGACGTTCAGCTGAGTTGGATTCGGAAACCATTTGACTTCCAAAGTGTTTGGACACGCGCTTCAGTGTGAGTACAAGCGTGCTGTCACTTTCCCACACTGACCGGCTGCTTCTGTGTTGCTATGGAAACGCGCCACCTGTCAAATACTTTCAAACTGATCTTGAAATAGTTTCGTGTTATTTTTCTGCTTTTGGCGTAAAAATGAGAAAACGACAGAAATGAACTTTCATCTTTTGCATGGGAGTCTTACAGATTTAAAGATGAATTTTGCTGAAGCCCTTTGGAGGAAGCTGGGAGGGGCGGGGGGGGGGGGGGGGGGGTTAATGTCAGCCGCCGTCTGAGCTACTCTTCTTTCCCACACCATGTCATTGAACACACCACGATCAATACACGACACACTTGTTGCAATTACTACAATTGAACACAATTGGTGCACTTTATAGACTTTTGCATTCAACACTTCTCATACGCTTAACAGATGTTACAATTCTACTGTACTATTACTATACAATTCCCAATAATGATGCACTTTGAACATTATTTGTACTACTTATGCACTTAGTAGACATTTGAACTCAACACTGAGACGCTAATCGATGCACGTGTTCCTCAAACGGACATCAGCGTGTGTGTTAAGCTGCGTCTCCAGGGTTGCACATATAAAGCTTTTGTCCCAGGGGGCTTCCTCAGGGAGTGCCCCCCCTTCCTCTGGTTCCCACACTTCCAACAATGCAAGTGTGTCTCATTGGGCGGGCGCCGCTCAAACATGTGAGCTGGGACGTCTTGACGGACAAACGAGATATTTTTTAGTCCACTTGTTGTTTGTGTTTGGGGATGTTTGCGAGGAGTGCAAACGTGCTCGTAAGACGGCGGAGGACATGCAGCGGTCTGATGGCGACTGCTGGGAGCTGTGAGGAGAAGCTGCGGGACGCTTTCCCACACACGCTCCTTCCAAAGCACAAAAAGACATGAATGGGCCCGAGGGCTGATTATTTTACACGCACGGAGGGTGACATCTGGAGGGAAAGGCCGCCATTGGCCAACGGCGGCAGCTGTTTCCTGAAGTGTGCCAAATCCCCTTTGGAGTTTGGACAATAGCCGCCTGCTGGTGGCGCCGTCCTCGCTCACTTTCACACACTCGTCATGTCATACATTTTAGTGGCATGATGTCACGTGGCCTGTTGATAACCAACAATGCCAACATAAAAAGCGTCTTGCACTGTTTAGTTTAATTGATATATTTACATTGTATTATGGAATTCGTTTATTTTATTTATTTATTTTTACAGGTTTAAAATGTATTTGCTTGTAAATGAACTGTATCTAGATTGTTTGGGTTCATTTATTTATTTTGCACTTTAATTGATTTTGTTTGTAATCAGTGTTCAATTAATGTGCTTAATATTTAATTTAATTCAATCAGTCACTCATGAATAAGTGATCTTCTTGTCCAATTGATTGTTTTTCTATTTATTCCAGTTCTCCCACGATAAGAACGTTGACATCAATACAGTTCATTTTTGCAAGTTTTAAAACAAGTTCAGTCAAGTTTGTGTGCCATACTGACATCTGCCTCTGGGGTCAAAGGTGAACATCTCTCATTCCCCCCCCCCCCCCGAGAGAGACTCTCCTCTGCTTTCCCACAGAAGCAAACAATACAAAGTGACGTTTGTCTCATCATGAAGCGCCTTCATTAAGTTCCACGCTGAGCGGCATCCTGTCGTTCAGTCCAACACTAAATGGTCTTTATGACTGTTTTATGACGCGTCATCAAGTTTAAGAGTGGCCCAGTGTCGGTTTGAAGAGACGAGATGACACAAAAGGTGGAGAGTGACGTCGTGTGTTTATTGACGCGAGCAACAAGACGTGATGATGCATCACAACAACAACAACAACAACAACAACTTGTGGACGTCTACAAGACACGCGGCAATTCACAGCAGAGTGGAGGACACGCGCAAACACGCGTGTGTGTAGCATCACATACATGTGACACACGACGGACCTTACGACAGATCGACTTGTTCATAACAATGACATCATCGCGTGGTGACAGGGGAAAAAAAAGCAGAGTGATCCTCAAACAGATCCGTTTTCATCTTCAAATGTCCACAAAATGAACGTCAAACATTTGAATGCCAATTATGACATCGCAATAAAACTTGATATGAATGCAAGTTATGTAAAAAAAAAAAGAAAAGAAAGATCTTAAAACAGATCTGAATGTACGTTACAAGATGACAAATGCCATCAGAGTATTTCAACACTGTAAAAAAACATCAAATGACGTTCATGCAACAGGCATGACAACATACAAGATTGTCTTTCCTCGTGAAAGATTTCATTGCTGTCGTTTTCTTGAGAAAACTAAAAAATATCTGCCATCAAAAATCATCAATATGATTAATAACAACTTGAGAATATTTGAATCAATGTGATCCTGAAGGAAGTAACATTTTCATATAAGATATATGAGAGTGCTTTAAGAAATTAATAACGATTGCCAAAGCAATCAGTTGGTTTATACAATATGTATGAGAAAAAATTGGATCAGTATGACCAATAACACACAAAATGAACATTATCATCATATACAAATATATGAAAAAGCTTTATAGATGAATAAAGATGATTGCCAAAGCAACCGGACTCTTCATACAACATGTATGACAAGATAATTGCTGTTCTTTCCATAGGACATCAATCAGCAGAAACAAATGATCAGTATGATCAGTAGCATGACAAATTAGCATAATTTGTCACCGTTCGTTGCCATATTTAAAAAAATATGTAAAAAGTATTCAATTGCAAATGCAATCAGATGAAATTCTTGCATGGCGCGTGCTAAAAGTTCTTCCGCTGATATTTCCCATGATAGGAAATCAAGCAAGTTGAGGACGTGCCATGCAAACGAGTCACGTCAGTCAGTCTGTGTCTACCAGGGCCTCCAGGGGGCGCTGTGGGCCGAGCGCTCCTCCTTGCTGATGCTGCTGTGGCCTGGAGAGCTGAGAGGAGACAAGTCCTCCTCTCTGGTCTTCTCCTCACAGGAAGACCTGAAGCGCGTCCCGGCCGGAGGGACGGACCGGAGTCTCCTGAGGACGCAAACGGTCATCTCCAGGACGTCGGCCTTCTCCATCTTGGAGTCTTTGTGCTGCTGGAGGAACTCGGCAGCCAGGAGAGACTTGAGCTGCTCGATGCTGCTGTTGATTCGCTCTCGCCGCAACTTCTCCACCAGAGGCTTTCGGATCTGCAACGGGAACAAATGAGGATGAGGACGCTTGTCGAGCAGTGAGTAGGTGACGACGACGATGATGATGGGATGATGAAGATGAACGTACCTTGTGCGTGAGAGTCAGGTGAGAGTCTTGCAGAGAGATGGCAGGCGCCATGTCTGGATGCGTGTGTGCTGTCCATGCACGATGTGCTCTCTCCTGCCTTCATGCCTCCGTCCTATTTATAGGCCCGCATCTCCGTATCAATGTGGGCCTCTGCACTTTCTCACACTGGCAGCCAATCAGAGAGCAGCACGCCGGGACAATAGTCACATCTCAGGGGAGCAGCTGGACCACTGGGGGGGGGGGGGGCGCAAGGGAGGCTTTGTGAGGGGCTCGTAGGATTCTGGTGGGAAAGTGCTGACCCTGTAGAGAGCACATCTGCTGCCATCGATGACTTTGAGCTGGCACACGCCATTCGGATTTTTGGAGGGTGCGAGACGCTTCCAATGATGACATCAAATAGTCCCTACGGAAATGTAACCAGCGTGCTATTTTTAGTATCAGCAGTCGTCGTAGTAGTAAATAAATATGAAAGTGTTGCATTCAAATGTCTTCTCACAGCAACATTAGAAGATGACCTCAGGTTGTTGTTTTCAAAAGTTCACAAAAGAGTTTTTGAAAGCTAAATGATGGGAACATTTATGTTTTGACATTTAGATGAGTCAAAGTGAACATAGTGAGTCGAAACACTTTTTGTGTATTGATGAATGATGAACATTCCAGCATCATGTATTGAACCAAAGTGGCAAACTATCAGCTCGACGTCTCCTTCACTTGTTGCCAATGAAACGCGTCGGTGGTGGGAACCACTTGCGAGCCCTCAGGTCAAAGTTGACTCCACGCGCCAAACGCTCCCGGTTAGCCGGCAGCGTGAAAGAGGCTAGCTAATGTTGCTGCATAATGACACACGCTTGTATTGTTGCTGGTGTGGGAAAGCGGAGCAGAGTCTCTCTCAGAGCCGCTGAGGGACAATTGAAGCTGACCTTTGACCTGCGGCCATGTGATCACACAATCATGAGCATCCGTTGACACCTTCTGATGTAATATCGTAGAAACTAAAATGTGAATCTTTTACTTTAGCATGTACGTATGTGCAGTATTGTGTACGTTTATCAGCATTCGTATAAATGTGAATGTATACTTGGAAATGTTCTTTAAATTGACATCGTCAGAGAAACAATTACATAAAAAGAATATCAATATGGCACTAATAGTATATATAAATAAAAACAAGAATCAATAGAAAATGACTCAATAATAAAACGAAAAAAAAATTCCCCAACTTTCTCATGCAACAATGTAGAAATTAGCATTTCAGGCCGCTATTTTATCACGTGTTTATTTTTAGAACCTGATCACGCAAATCCGTCACTCAAATACTCGTTAGGTTTTCGTTTCCACCTGTTCTCATCAGACCGGTTACTCGTGTTTATTAACCAGCTCCCTCCAGCCGCTCGTGTGTTGTTCAAAACCCCCAAAATTATTCCAAAAACATGTGAACGACTGCATCCCATCAGCAGATGCTTTGACTGATATTGTTGTTAAAAAAAGAAGCCATTTTTAAAAATGAGCAACACAAAAACTTTTTTCCCCTTTAATCTATACTTGAATTGCTTTTAAGGTTGACATTATTGGTTATCAGCATCGCAATGCGCCACTTCAAGTTATGAGCGTGTGAAAGTGCAACGTGAAGAGCGCCACCAGCAGGCCGCTATTGTCCAAACTCCAAAGGGATTTGGCACACTTCAGGAAACAGCTGCCGTCGTTGGCCAATGGCGGCCTTTCCCGCCAGATGTCATCCTGTGTGCGTGCGTGCGTGCGTGTGTGTGTGTGTGTGTGTGTGTGTGTGTGTGTGTGTGTGTGTGTGTGTGTGTGTGTGTGTGTATGTGTTTCACATCCTTTCACATGTGGGAAAGTGGTGACCCTTTGTGGGCACATCAATGACTTTGACCCGGCACACGCCATTATGATGCTTTGGGAGGGGGGGGGGGGGCATGTTATGTGGACACCATCATTGCCATTGATGACAAGTCAGGGTGAAAATAAATTCATCTGGAATATCGTCACCAAAATGTAGTGTTGTCACGAATAATCAACACTAAATCAACTGATTTCTTTAGTCTTTAATCGACATACGACATTTGCAAATGTCTGCTTTTACTTTGGAAAACAAAAATGTACATTTTGTGTCGTTTCTGACATGTTATGGACCAAACCAGGAATTGCTGAGACATTTGAAACCTCTCGCTGCTGATTCACTTAGTAGACATTTGAACTCAACACTGAGACGCTAATCGATGCACGTGTTCCTCAAACGGACATCAGCGTGTGTGTTAAGCTGCGTCTCCAGGGTTGCACATATAAAGCTTTTGTCCCAGGGGGGCTTCCTCAGGGAGTGCCCCCCCTTCCTCTGGTTCCCACACTTCCAACAATGCAAGTGTGTCTCATTGGGCGGGCGCCGCTCAAACATGTGAGCTGGGACGTCTTGACGGACAAACGAGATATTTTTTAGTCCACTCGTTGTTTGTGTTTGGGGTGTTTGCGAGGAGTGCAAACGTGCTCGTAAGACGGCGGAGGACATGCAGCGGTCTGATGGCGACTGCTGGGAGCTGTGAGGAGAAGCTGCGGGACGCTTTCCCCACACACGCTCCTTCCAAAGCACAAAAAGACATGAATGGGCCCGAGGGCTGATTATTTTACACGCACGGAGGGTGACATCTGGAGGGAAAGGCCGCCATTGGCCAACGGCGGCAGCTGTTTCCTGAAGTGTGCCAAATCCCTTTGGAGTTTGGACAATAGCCGCCTGCTGGTGGTGCCCTCCTCGCTCACTTTCACACACTCGTCATATCATTCCTTCAGGTTAAGACAAAATGGGACATTTGTAAAAATCTGCTTTTGGAAAACAAACATCAACATATTTGCCTGTTTTCTGGCATGTCGCAAACCGAAGCAGGAACTGAATCATCAGCAGTCAATTTAAAATATCCTATGTTTGAAAAAAAAAAAGGGAGAAATTAAAAAGTGTCTTTTTATCCAATTCATGGATTAATAAAAAAATATATATATACATAATATATATATATATTTTTTAATGCTCATCTGCTCAGAAAGCAGATTTGACTATCTCATTTGTTGGTTTGTTAAAAAGTGTTAAATTTGCGCGGTCGCATCGTCGCAGGTCAAAGGTCAGCTTCAATTGTCCCTCAGCCGATCTGAGAGAGACTCTGCTGCGCTTTCCCACACCAGAACAATACAAGTGTGTGGAGTCAACTTTGACCCGCGGGCGCACAATTTCTTCCCACTGACGTGTTTTCACCCGCAACAAGTGAAGGAGACGTCAAACTAATATTTAGTGATTTTGATTCAACACTTGATGCTGGAACGTTGCATCATTCATCAATATGCACAAATAGCGTCATTCTTCCACACCAAAATGTGTAATAAATGGAACATGAATATAAAATAATAATTTGCCGTACTATAGCTTTCAGAAACTCTTCGAAGAAACTAACATATTGAAACTTAAAGCACCATTGGAACAAGGTTATCAATATAATGCATTTTCAATTGTACAGTATTTTGAAGTGAAGTGTGTATTTTGGATTGAATATTTAATTCATCATTTTGTAATTTTTTTTCATTAACTGGAATAGGTTTTCATAATTTAAAAAAAACACTTGTCAAGGAGTGCTTTTATTACCATACTGTTTTTTTCTGTTTATGTAAAGGTTTTTTTTTCTTCAAAAAAGCCGTTTCAGTCCAAATAACTTTTGCTAGCACACGTTCACTTTATTATGAAAACGCAGATTAGCTTACACAATCACTTTTCAAAAACATACTTACATACAAAAATAGCAAAATTCAACATTGTAGTTTATGCATAGAAAAGTATTCAAGTTGGATCATAACAGTGTGATCACATGGCCGCAGGTCAAAGGTCAGCTTCAATTGTCCCTCAGCGAGAGAGACTCTGCTCCGCTTTCCCACACCAGCAACAATACAAGCGTGTGTCATTATGCAGCAACATTAGCTAGCCTCTTTCACGCCGCCGGCTAACCGGGAGCGTTTGGCGCGTGGAGTCAACTTTGACCTGAGGGCTCGCAAGCGGTTCCCACCACCGACGCGTTTCATGGGCAACAAGTGAAGGAGACGTCGAGCTGATAGTTTGCAACTTTGGTTCAATGCATGATGCTGGAATGTTCATCATTCATCAATACACAAAAAGTGTTTCTACTCACTATGTTCACTTTGACTCATCTAAATGTCAAAACATAAATGTTCCCATCATTTAGCTTTCAAAAACTCTTTTGTGAACTTTTGAAAACAACAACCTGAGGTCATCTTCTAATGTTGCTCTGAGAAGACATTTGAATGCAACACTTTCATGATCGATACATTTATCAGATATTTACTACTACGACGACTGCTGATACTAAAAATAGCACGCTGGTTACATTTCCGTAGGGACTATTTGATGTCATCATTGGAAGCGTCTCGCACCCCCCAAAAATCCGAATGGCGTGTGCCAGCTCAAAGTCATCGATGGCAGCAGATGTGCTCTCTACAGGGTCAGCACTTTCCCACCAGAATCCTACGAGCCCCTCACAAAGCCTCCCTTGCGTCCCCCCCCCCCAGTGGTCCAGCTGCTCCCCTGAGATGTGACTATTGTCCCGGCGTGCTGCTCTCTGATTGGCTGCCAGTGTGAGAAAGTGCAGAGGCCCACATTGATACGGAGATGCGGGCCTATAAATAGGACGGAGGCATGAAGGCAGGAGAGAGCACATCGTGCATGGACAGCACACACGCATCCAGACATGGCGCCTGCCATCTCTCTGCAAGACTCACACCTGACTCTCACGCACAAGGTACGTTCATCTTCATCATCCCATCATCATCGTCGTCGTCACCTACTCACTGCTCGACAAGCGTCCTCATCCTCATTTGTTCCCGTTGCAGATCCGAAAGCCTCTGGTGGAGAAGTTGCGGCGAGAGCGAATCAACAGCAGCATCGAGCAGCTCAAGTCTCTCCTGGCTGCCGAGTTCCTCCAGCAGCACAAAGACTCCAAGATGGAGAAGGCCGACGTCCTGGAGATGACCGTTTGCGTCCTCAGGAGACTCCGGTCCGTCCCTCCGGCCGGGACGCGCTTCAGGTCTTCCTGTGAGGAGAAGACCAGAGAGGAGGACTTGTCTCCTGTCAGCTCTCCAGGCCACAGCAGCATCAGCAAGGAGGAGCGCTCGGCCCACAGCGCCCCCTGGAGGCCCTGGTAGACACAGACTGACTGACGTGACTCGTTTGCATGGCAAGTCCTCAACTTGCTTGATTTCCTATCATGGGAAATATCAGCGGAAGAACTTTTATCATGCGCCATGCATGAATCACATCTGATTGCATTTGCAATCGAAATGTTCATATATTTTTTAATATGGAAAATGGTGACAAATTATGTTCATTTGTCATGCTACTGATCATACTGATCATTTTGTCTTGCTGGTTGATGTCCTACGGAAACAACAGCAATGATATTATCTTGTCATACATGTTGTATGAAGAGTCCGATTGCTTTGGTAATCATCTTTATTAATCTCTGAAGCCTTTTCTTATATTGTTATACAATTATATTGTTGTTGTTTTTTGGTGATATTAATCATATTGATCTGAACTGTTTGCTGATTACTTTTCTTTTTGGGAAGAGAAATGCAAGACTGTCTTTTATAAGAAAATTTCGTCATGCATGTTGCATGAATCACTTTTGATTGAATTTGTATTTCACATCATTCATTTTGTTAGGTTATTTCTGACATTTTTACGGATCTTGTAACAAATATTATTGAACATGATAATCTTGGTTGTCAATTGACTTACAGTCATTATTTATGGCAGAATTTTCCTATGGAAATAGTCATTAGTTTTTAAAGCCTTTTCATATATTTCACAATGTTATTGATCATATTGATCGCAATTTTTTTGCTGGAAGATATTTTCCTTTGGAAACATAACAGCAATAATGTCTTAAAATAACATTTCATGCATGAAGATTTTGATTGCTTTAGCAATTGTATTTGTGATTGTTAGACCTTTTCATACATTATTGTATGTAAACATGACGACATTGTGTTTTATTGCAATGTTATGGATCATATTGATCTCAGTTGTTCAGTCAGTGGACATAATTGTAAGAGACATGTGAAAACTTGTGATTGCTCTTGTGGTGGCTTTTGTAAAATCAATCAATGTCTTCGTTTTGTTTGTTTGAACCAGTAGTGTTCCCATTTGTGTCTTTTGTAAAGGCGAATGTGTTTCCAATTGTGTGATGTATCATCACTTTGCTGAGTTGACTAGTTGTCAATAAACAAATATGTCATTGTAAACACATTGTGTTGTGATTTGATTTCATATAACAGCTACACTGCGTGGCATTCTCTGATTATTATTTATTTATTTATTTGTAAATATTTTAATATAACAATTATCCACCCGACAACGACACATTCTGTCAATTTTAAAAATCGTTTTAGCAATAATAATGAGCAATAACCTGCGTAAATGCCGGAAACGATATTAATTATCGTAACACCCCGGAACATAAAACTAGACGCACACAACCCCGCGAAGCTAACAGAAACCATCGAGGCTATTGGTATCATAATAACTGGCAAAACACTACGGTTTCCAGTTTCCACATAAAGTAATATTTGTTTTCCTTTTTTATAGCATTGAGCTTGTTTGCAACATCTAAGTGACAGCTGGTAAGACTCCGTATTTTAATTGTTCTGATATGACGTCTTCGATGTAGCAGTGCTAAATTAACCCGGAAGTATCTTCCTATTTTGCACATGTACACAGCGACGTTAATGTTCATAATTTCATTACCTGTCATTTCATTTCAGTGTCCTTTTTTTTTTTTTTTTGCCTCTGTAGTATTGTAAAGATGAGGCAAGTAAATTTGGTTTTGCCTTGTTTTTATTCATTAATTTTTCCTTTCGGACAAACATCCGAAAAGAAAAAGGGCTGACGGTATGAATCCGAAATGTATTAATTCCGTTACATTTAAAACGCATCATTATCAAGATGTGAAATGTTAATTTTATATATGCAGATTATTTGTATTAATATATTTTCCCTTGAATTTTACTATTATTATTTGACTGATACTGATTTTTTCCCCACTTATGAACCTCAAAACAAAAACAACAACAAATTACCAAAATTATAAACGTCTCTCAGTATGTAGTGACGTTCTACATATTGTAAACAGTTCTCATTTTGGTTGCCATATCTGCTCCATCTGTCCATCTGTTCATCTTGCCCTCCACCCAGCACATGACTGGACATGCCCAAGTGCCACGATGCCATCCTCTGATCCCCCTCGTGCCCCCACCCCTTCCATGCTGGGATCTGGGAGCCTTGGTGACACACGACTTCCCACACTGGTGAAAGGCGGCCAGAACAATAGAAGTGTGTCTACTCCCACTAAAGCCTCGGCCGGATTCCCAGGATCGGCCAGGGGGCCACTTGACTCAGCCGCCATCTGCCCGGCACCCACCATCCGCTCGTGGGAAACACGCGACGGCCTTAAAGCACACACACACACACACACACACACACACACACACACACACACACACACACACACACACACACACACACACACACACACACACACACACACACACACACACACAGGGCTGTGTTACCATGGCAACAATCAGCACCAGAAAGGAACATGCGCGATATGAACGATTATAATGGATGAAAGGTAAAATAAATGATAGCTTCATGGTTACAAGTATGATAAGAAAAGATGACGGCAATAAAGAAAGAAGGCTGGATGAAAGAAACAGAAGAACGAATTAAGAAGTATGGATGGATAGAAGGCTGAAGGATGGAAGTGTCACGTGACAAATCAGTGATGTCATCTTTCATTTTACTCTAAATGCTATTTCATGAATGGACACGTTACTATTTACACAATTGGAAAGCATCCATTCATAAATATTCTCTTGAAGGTTTTCATGTGAGACTCAGTCGCATGTTTGCGTCTCACGCTCGGGCCTCATCTGTCCACTGGGGGTCTCATGGAGGGGGCGTCGGCGGTTTGGGTCGTGTCCACCCAAGGAGGAACATTTTCCCACTGACCTTGCGTGAACCGGCGTGCAGCCCACCTGCTCCGTCTGACACGCCATTCACGCCATTGTCACCCCCCCCCCCCCCCCCCCCGGCACAGCACGTCGGCCTCTGATTGGCCACCGGAGAGCATAAATGAGACACGCTCGACCGGCACGTCTCATCGCACTCATTTGGACTCCAAAGCATAACACATCATGTCTCTGTACGCGGACCTTGAACTTCAGGACAGCATCAAGGAGCAGCTCTTTAGGTGAGTCACTATTAGGTACACTGAAGTTGTGTAGTTTAAAGTCATTACATTCCCAATATTTTGGTTCCCTTGATCAGCAATGTCAGGGTCAAAAATATTAGGAACATTCGCAATTGAATCTGAATGATGGCTAACTATTATTTTCTTTCCCTTGACCACATGGGAAGTCCAAAATATTAGGGACAGCTTAACTTGATTTTGAATTAGGACTGATTGATCGTTTACCCCCCCCCCACCCTTTTTTTTTTTAAACTACTTACTTTTAAACTAAAGTGTCAGGAACAACCATTAAGCTGTTTCTAATATTTTGAAATATAAATGAAAGTCGTTCCTAATATTTTGAATTTTGCATAGTTAAATAATAGAACTAAAATACTAGAAACTGCTATTAATGAGTGTAGTAAATTGAAATAAAATTTGAAAATTTGTCTTGCAAAGGATGCTGTTCCTAATAATTTGACCCTTGCGAAATAAGGGAACCAAAATATAAGGAACAGTCTCCAGTTGTAGTTGCAGCTTTTTGTAATATTTTGGTTCCTCTATTTTTCTATGTTTAGTGAATACGTAATGTGCGAAAATTAGATTTGTTTATTTATTATTATTTATTTAGGCGTATGTTTCAGTAAAATGACAAGAATGAACTTCTCTTCTTCAGGTGCAAGCTGCACACGCTGGAGAGGAAATGCAGCGGCGGCGTGGAGAAACTGCGCACCCTGCTGGAGGAGCTGGTACTGCAGCGCGGCCTCCCGCTGGCCGAACTTCTGGACAAGACCAAGTGCTTCCTCACGCTGCGGAGGACGCTGCTTTCCCACCAAGGCTACTCCAAACCCGCCCGGGAACTCCTGCGACTTTTCCCTGACGCGGACGAGGACCTGGCGCCGCTTTGCTGCTAGCCTCTCGCCAATCATCGACTCCACAGAGACTCATCGCGATGCTCGGTTGCCTCACTGAAGAAGTCGGAGAGGCTGTCGGTGGTGGAACTTTGAAGACTTTGCTGCTATATTTTTTTTTCCACACGAAGTGTCTTATGGTTGTGTTTCTTTGCAACCACTCAGTTATTTTCACTTTTTTAAGGCTGCAATCTTTTTTTTAGATTGCCTTCGGAGCATAATGTGCTTAGTCAAACTAAACTATGTGAAAATGTGGCCTAGCGCATATTTTGTATATGTCCTGCCTTGTTTCAAGGGCTTACCTGCATTACCTTTTATTTTCTTTAAAAGGGGCTCTGCTATTTTTTGGCATTATGCATATGTTGTATGCTTTCAGTGTTGTTTTGTGTTAATGCATATTTTTTTAAATGAAAGAATAAATAATGCACAATGTATTTGCGCCTCACTTGTTTCATTTCGTCTGTTAAGCACGTTGACACCCAGCGACAATCTCAAGTCTCCAGTAAAGCTAAGGTGTGTTTTGGGGATGTGGGAGGAAAGCAAAGGTCAAGATTTGAACCCAGAACCTCAGAACTGTGAGGTGAATTGTGCTGTGTACAAGTCACAAAGCTAGCCCATAGTCAGGAAACACAAAAGGAAAAATACATGTCTTTAAAAAGCAGCTCTGTGCAGAAAACATAAAAATAATCGTTAAAACAATACTAATATTAATAACATAAGTAGGGAGAACATCATTTAGTAATCAAGCGACAAGTGTGGTTATTTTATCACATGTAGGTGGAAAATGACTCAAATGCTTGACAGAGTTGTTGCTAACATTTTCCTTTTCAAAACTGAGCGTGGGCATGCAAGTGTACTCGTTAGCAAGAATGCCTCACAGTGGAGTGGTACTGGGTTCGAATCTTGGCTCAGCCACGCCCCTTCTATGTTCCCCTCATGCTTGTATTCCTTTTGTCATGTTTGATTTCATCCGCTAATGCTAGCTCTTTTTCTGATTGTTATTGTTTTTTCCACATTAACAAATAAGACGAAGACAATAACAAAAGTCCGCCAAGTGTGGAATTTTGCTGATTTTTTTTTCCTTCTCTTTTGTAAAGCTCCATTTGTGGCAGCAACATTTGACAAACATCAACAACTGCATCTGAATGAAGGCTATTTCTAATATTTTTTATTTTAAAACAGTAATCTGTAATTCATATCTTTATTGTTATTAGCATTAAAGGACCAAATAAATATTTTACTCTATTCAATATAACAAATATTTTAATTATTCAGCTGATTAATTGGTTACCAGAATTTTATTCTGCCAAATATCGCAATCCATGTCAGTCAGGCAATAATTATGGCCTCAAATTTACCCGCTGCGCAAAGACACATGGACGGAAGTAAACAAGTAGAAAAGAAATCACGAGAGAAGCATGTGCTGTTTTTCATGATTGCTTTAATGCGAATGCCTTGGTTTGAAAGCAATACATTCATTTGAACACCTTCACTGAAGGTGTGTTTGTGCGCGCGTGCTGCCATTCCTCGGAATCAGCACGCATCCTAAAACATGCATGTGAATCGGAAACATGCTCAACATGTATGACCTTTGCCCCTTCGTAGAAGGAAATTTACAAATACACCATTCAACGGTGTCATAGCAAATATACAGTAAACGCACTCCCAATGGGAATAATTCAATTTACCGCACACATAAACCCTTGAATACAAAGAACAGGAGTCTTTTTTTTCCAACAAAAAAGAACAACAATGCAAAAAGTTGCCTGCACAACAACACGTAAGCCTTCACAAAAGGCGAATTGAACTTGATCCGCAGTTCTGACGGTCTACCAGGGCCTCCAGGGGGCGCTCTTGGCCGAGCTCTCTTCCAACTCTCTCGGTTTCTCCTCACAGGAAGACCGCAGTTGCTCCTCGGAGAGGAACTGGGCCGCCTCCCTGGCGCACTTGACGTACCCGCGACGGAGCGACTGGAGCCGTCGGAGGAAGCAAACGGTCATCTCCAGCACGTCGGCCTTCTCCATCTTGGAGTCGGGCTGCTGCTGGAGGAACTCCGGAGCCAGCAGAGACTTGAGCTGCTCGATGCTGCTGTTGATCCGCTCTCGTCGCAACTTCTCCACCAGAGGCTTTCGGATCTGCAACGGGAACAAATGAGGATGAGGATGAGGATGAGGATGTGGAAGTTTCAAACCACTTCAACAAAAAAAAAAAAAAAAATCATATTAATCAACATTAAAATACAGGAGAAGGTATTTGGTGAGTAGCCCCAAGTTAAGTGTTTGTTAAAAACGAGGCAGGGGGTGCAAAACAATAGCCTATATTGAAAAAACAAATCTAAACAGTAAAAATAAATTAAATCTGTTTATTATTATTTTTTCAATTATAATGACTTTTTTCTTTAATTAATTCGATTAGAATTAGATTAATTCGATTTAATTTATTAATTTTTGATTTATAGGGGGGTTGCAAAATTAGGTATAAAATTATAGAAAAAAAATAGAAAGAAAACACGTACTACTAAAAAATAATTAAATCTAAAAAAAACCACAATAATTTGTTACCGTTTTTAATTTAAACAATTTTAATGACAAAAATGTATTTTCACTGTTATTTAGATTTAAATGTATTTTTATTTGACAACAAGTTAAATAAGTATTTTAATTATTTAAAAAAAACTGAAGAAAATAATTTCTATAATAATTTTTTAAGTAATTTACCCCGGTTTTATCGATTTTTTAAGAGTTCAATAGGTATTGCACGTGTTTTCTCTTTTCTATTTTGCACCCCCTGTAAGTATCTAAAAATGTCAAACTACACTTGAATTACACTGAACTGTGCAAGTGTAATACAATTGTACGGAGATGAACGTTTAAAAAGCAATCGGTTTTAAAAAAAAAAGAAAAAAAAGATTGCATCCAAATACTTTTTGCACTTAAAACTGTTAATTAAACTGAACTGTGATGATGAACAAATGACTGTAGCTAAGATTGGTGGAAAGCTGCTGACCGTACCTTGTGTGTGAGATTCATGTGAGAGTCTTGCAGGGCCATCACAGGTGCCATGTCTGGATGCGTGTGCTGTCCATGCACAATGTGCTCTCTCCTGCCTTCGCGCCTCCGTCCTATTTATAGGCCCGCATCTTCATGTCAATGTGGGCCTCAACACTTTCTCACACTGGCAGCCAATCAGAGAGCAGCACAGGGAGACAATAGTTACATCTCAGGGGAGCAGCTGGACCAAGGGAGGGGTGTGTGTGTGTGTGTGGGGGGGGGGGGGGGTTGTCTTCCTGAGCTCTGTGTGAATGTGGGAAATTGGTGATCCTGAGGAGTGCACATCTGCTGCCATCAAAGACTTTGACCAGGCAGGCACGCTTCTGTGCCACAATTCGATTGCTCCATTTAGTGAACATACTGTAAAGTGCACGTCTGCCTCACAGCTCTGGGTTCGAGCTTCATGTCTGTGAAGCATGGCTTGATGTCAAATCCCAGAATAGAAAATGGATGGATGCTGAACTGAAACATCTTGGAATTGGGGGGTGAAAAATGCTCAACTGAAACTGAACATTTGAAATGATTGAACAGTTGAAATATTTGAATCACTTTGAGAACTGTGGAAGTAGAAGTTATTTGGTTAGTTTGTTGTGAACATTTGGGAATTGTGGTCATGTGAAAACTCATTTCCACGGTTAATGAGCTGAATAGTTTCAAGTTAGAATCATGTGAATCGATTAAGAAATGTGGAAGGAGGAGCTAATTACATCAAATGTCTCCAGCAATTAGGTAATGTCACAGAAAATGTGCAATATGGCAAATGTGGAGAATTTGGGAAGTGTGAAATAGTTCTCAAGATGTCCTAAATTTCATTTAACATTTTCACGTTGCAATGGCTTGATTTGGTTGAGAAATGTGAAATTATGAGATACATTTGTAAAATGAATTTCAATTGGATCTGTTTTCCCAAAGTTGGAATTTGGGGAATGAGGAAAATTGTTTCCCAAGACGTGCTGAATTTTGTGCATATTTTGTAAGTTGGAAGGTTTGAATCGGTTGCGAATTGTGGAAAGATGAGTCTCATTTATATCAATGGAATTGGGGGGGTTCCCCTGCAGAAATGTGGAATTGTGGGAAACAAAGGAATTTTGGGAATGTGGAAAAAAATAATCCCAAAATGTGCTGAATTTTGTTGTTTGTTTAGTTGACAATTAGAATTTTTTTTCTTTAGACAATTTTTTTCTTGTTGACAATTAGAATAATGGAAAGCTACATTGGATAGTTTCCCACGACAAAGTGGTTGCCTAGTCTATTGATTAATTCATTAACAAACTGAGATTCACGTGTCCAGTTGATGAAATGGCACTTTTCCTCGCAATAGTCTGCCACATGCAATAAAAAGTCATTTCTCACACATGATTATATGATTAACCACAGTGAGTGACGGGATTCTCTTTCATAGTTAATGAGGGGGTGAATACGACCAGCGTAAACAGTCGGCGGGAATGCCGGCCAAGTCCTGGGAATCCCGTGCACGTCTGAATTCCTGCTGGCCCTTGAACAAAAAAGCTGGCCAGTTGCCATTGAGGAGCGGTGGCAGTGAAGCTGTAAAGTGAGTCTGTGTGTCATCAATGTGATGTGCAAGCAGACACACTTCTTTTGTCCCGCACAAGTGCGCTGAATGGAAGCCGGTGTGGGAAAGCCGAGGAGAGAGACTCACAGCCCCCCGGGCACAATAGACAAAATGGGAGGGGGGTGGGGGGGGGCCGCCGCCGGGCCTCTTTAGATGTTTACATCAAGCGGATCGTTCATTATAATCCACATTCCCAGCCGACACAAACTTTAATACTCTTTTGCTTCATTTTCTGGAAATGGCTAAAAAAAAAAAAAAACAGTAAAAATCACAAAATTGGCAGTTTTTCAATGTATCACCTTATAATTATTTTATGCGGTGATAGTAAGGAAATAAATTGTTCATATAGGACTCACAAAGTGTTTCATTCTAAATGATACAAATGGATACAAGTCAACATTTGACAGCTAATGCAAGAAGAAAACAAATCAAAAAAAAAAAAAAAAAAAAATCTTTTCTTCCTTGAATATTCAAGCCAGTATGGGCTGTGATGTACGTACTTCAAAATTAAAAGCTAAAACTCTAAAATATTTCACATACAACAGAACCCTGACAGTGGCGTGCGAATGGGTGAGGCGAGAGGTCCATTGGCGTCCACCTGGGGGGGGGGTTGGGGGCATCCAGTCCCCCAAGGAAGAAAAATTTGAACTGAGCAGCAACATTAGCTTAGCTAATAGTTAATCGACAGCAAATATAAAAATATTCCGTCCGCACCCGTCGCCCAAAAGTATTCCATGTGGTGTCTGAATTACACAAGCCTCATCGATGGCGATTAGATATCGACAGTAACTTTCAGAATTGTCCGTCCATAAAGTCAACAAAATCCAACACAACCATGATTAGCGGTATTCAATTTATTGTATTCATTCTATAGACTTCTAAATATTGTCATCATTTTTTGCATTGAAAAAGTGGGATAAACATGTTAAAATCAGTTGTAGTTACTAAATAGAGCTCCTTTTTGGATGCAATGATGGATGATTTATTTAACTGGCTTTTCAAATAGGCAACAAAAAAAAAAACAGCAGATTTTTTCCCCTCTTAATTGTAGAGTTAAACAATACTGTAAAGGACAATTATTTTTAAATTAATCGGTCGATTGATTGGCAATAAATATATATATAAAAATAATTGTTAAAAAAGTATTCAACCAACAAAGCCTCTTTATTGAACGAGACAACATCCAGTCAAAATATTTGCCCGAATTTCTCTCTTCCTTTATCAAGCATCAGCCATTATAGAAGAAGAAGAGGAGGAGGAGGAGGAGGAGGAGGAGGAGGAGGAGGAGGAGGAGGAGGAGGAGGAGGAGGAGGAGGAAGGCACAAGTGGGCGGTGGTCTGGGGGCAGGGGGCTTCCCTTGAATGAGGGCGAATTAGCATTTAACGAGGCACATGTCTCTTGAGTGGGCGCCGGCTCAATCATGTGAGGAGTGTGGGAACGTCTCGGGCGCGGAGTCACAGTGCAATCAGCGCATGCGGTGTGATTAACATTATGACCACCCTAAACACAGACCACCCCACCGCCCCTCCACCGCCCCTCCTCCCCTCCCCTCCCGTCCCTGAGGGGATTTGGCACACTTCACAGGGAGATTTGGTTGACGGCCTACACCACCACTCAAATGCTTTTATTTACTCTTATATTGTTAGTGCCGTGCTTTTAAATGACGCTGAACATGCACAAAAGGGTAACAACTAATGCGACTTGGCTACTGTCAGATGAGTTTTTTATTCAAACTAAAAACGACATGTGTATATATATATCACCCACAATATTAGGTACACTATGTTTATGATTGTTTGCAGTGTTGTTTGTTTGTCAAAACTGTCCATCGTAGTCATTGCAGCTCTTCTACTATAATCCTTGCACATATAATAATAATAATATTCGGTTCTCTATACTGTCACTACATTCACAGGGAGCTCATGTGAGTCCCCCGTCGCAATTAAGGTCATCTTAAGACCCATGTACTAGTAGCACGCTTTTTGTTCTCACTAGTAGCACCACTTTATATCACTAGTGAGATAAACTATGTGTGAGATGACAACTGTGTGCTATACTAGTATGATTAGTGACACTATAAACTTGCGCTAGTTAACATCTTGCCTTTCACTAGTTATTAGTAATAGTAGCGTCTTCTTGTGACGATGAGATGAGAGGATGATCCCCCCCCCCTCCCTCGGAGCATCCCCAAATAGTAGGTCCCGTCCCATAGCGCCCCCTGCAGGCCTTAGTAGACACATACCAGAATATAATGTTTACTAATTGGTCACGTTTGCATCGTAAACGACTTCTACTTCTGCCTTTCTTTCTTTGTTTTTTTTTGGGAAGTAGGCCTATATACTGTTTTACTTTTGGAAAAGCAATATAAGACCAATGTGTCGTTTTAATACCAGTAAATCTGCGCTTTGACTTGGTTTTTACAGTGTGCATAAATGCTTTACAGGATGGATTTTGCGTTTAACAGTCGTTTTTGTATGACACATTTGTGTTCCCTTCTATTTGATATCCTCTATGTGTTGCTTTGACGCATCATCATGATCAAACTCAGATGGCTAATTCATTATTTAGGGATGAATAAAACATGACTTAAACATGTGCAACATCATTTTCTTCCCTTTCCGGTATTCAAATATATCATATTTGCTTATTTCTTGCGAAACACTGCTGCCCTCTAGTGTTTGACAGTAGTACAGACTAGTATTTATAATTATACTCTTTAGGATAATTTTGCAACAACAACAAAAAAGAAGAAGAAATATTAAAATACGGTATGCTATTACTTGAATGGAAAAATTATTTCACAATATTAATTATTGGCACCACTTTTTCATGTTTAGTTCGCGAGACCCCGCCCACCAAGCCGTGCGTGCTCGCCGATTGGCTCAGTGGTCGTACGCCTGTCCGGCTACGTCAGCACGTCGTCGACTATGGCGGAATGTAGCCAAGCTGACAGCAGCGTCGCGAGCCATCACCATACCATGGATAAAAGCATCACTCTACCTCCAGACGAAATATTCCGCAATTTGGAGAACGCCAAGTGCTTCGCCATAGACATAGGTACATGCAAATGTGAACGTTTACTTTCACCTTAACGCTGTACGACTAAAAATGTAAACAAAATAGCAAGTGGTGTTGCGTTCAAGGACCGAGGGTATCAGTGAAAGTCAATGGGACAACAGGCTGCCTTTTTATCAGAACAATCTCATCAGGATGACATTCAGATGCTTCTTTTGAATGTACTCACAAACACGCCCAATGTGTCTAGTAATTTAAACAACCCGAGGGCGGATAAGAGGTTTGCATCTGAAGCCAGTAGCTGGGTTGTTGATCTTGTCGATTCAGATCACTTGAGAAAATTCTCCAGCTCGTAAGTTGCATCAATCTCTGCTTTTACACTTCTTATCTTCAGGTGGATCTCTCACCAAACTCGCCTACTATTCTACAGTTCAGCACAAAGTGGCCAAAGTTCGCTCGTTCGACCACTCTGGCAAGGTAATAATTGCTTTTTCTTACACCCTCAAACTTTATTAGCGCATTGACCTCGTTTTTGTTGACCGCAAAGTCCTGGGAATGTATTTCACGTTTGTCAATAATATGCTGTTACTCCTCTATAAAGAGTCGTTCGTTATTTTAACCATTTTACATTAGTAAAATTAATTCGGGAAAAGTTATCCCAAGTAGGGTTTGAAGACAGTACCGTGTTACGATTTCAAGTTAGAGTTTCAAAATTGGATTTAAATTAATGTGTTGAAATTTAACTTTCATTCCATGGTTTGAAGAGAGCAATAGGGGTTTTATATTTTGAGACGGCGAGGGTTTCAAACAAGATTTAGGGTTGAAAAGTTATGGTTTCAAGTCAGGGTTAGTGTTTCAAATAATGGGTTAAATAAATAAATAAATAAATAAAGACTTAAGGTTGGCCTCTCACGACAGGTCGTGCCTCTCAAATGATGAACACACGTTTGAGTTTGTTTTGTCTCCCAGGAGGCGGCCAGCGACAAACTTTATGAGATCTCGGTTCAAGAGGAGGTGACTGCGCGCCTGCACTTCATCAAGTTTGAAAATGCCTACATCGAAACCTGCTTGGACTTCATCAAAGACCACCTGGTCAACACCGACACCAAAGTCATCAAGGCCACAGGTGGTGGGGCGCACAAATTCAAAGAACTGCTGGAAAAGAAACTGAGACTCAAGTGAGTCTATTGATGACTTGTTTGTTACACACTCAAAACTTAAAGAGACGCTGTTTACATAACATTTCTGATGCACGTACGCGTGCAAAAACAAGCAAATATTACAGTGGTGCGTTGATTTTAAAAATAGAGTTTCAAGCCAGGGTAGAGTTTGTTTTTTAAGTTAGGCTTAGTGTTTGAAAGTTGAGTTTCAAGACAAGGTTCGCTTTTGTTTAGTTTTTATAGAAGGGGTTCATATTATGGTATTAACCCTGGTTGAGGATTTGAAGTTAGGATTCGTACATTCCGTGTTTTAACTCATTCACTCCCAACCATTTTCATTGGATATTTTACTGGAATTTGACAGATTTTGCAAGGTCAACAGAATATTGTGTTCTATTGCTATGAACACACGGAACATACCATAAGAAAGATGAGAGTGTCTAGAAAGTAAATTTCTATCCGTTTCTGTAGCATTAGAATATAGCTAAACTTCATCATTATTCACAAATCTGTTCAAAACGAAATAGCTTTTTGCAACATGGCCCTGGTTGATCTCTTATACTCTGCTGCCACCTGCTGGCCGTTTTTTTGTAATAACTACCATTGCTTCAACCATTCTCTTCAGTTCAGAGGCTGCATCAAAGCCTTCTGTATGCTATAGCATAAAAAAAAAAACATAAAACGTATAAATACGTCTTTGGAAGCATGGTAATATTTAAAATAGAACGCATTTATACGTTTTGGGGAGCAAATGAGTTAATATTCTGAACTGATTTACATGTGTAAGAGAAAGTTCACCACTGTATATTCAATTCTGAAAAGTCATTATGTCTCAGCAGTCAAGACAGACGTCCATTTTTTAAATTTATTTTTTGGTTACTGTTATGTTTCCATTTCCTGTTCTATGCACGTCATCTTTGCAATTATTGGTTCACTTCTATTGTGTGGTAGCTTTATGCAAAAAGCCAAAGTGTTTGTTTGTGGTGTGAGAGTGGACAAGGAGGACGAGATGACGTGTCTGATCAAGGGCTGCAACTTTGTGCTGAGGAACATCCCCCACGAGGCCTTCGTGTACGCCAAGCACGCCGACTCCGAGTTCCGCTTCCAGACCACCCAGCCGGACATCTTCCCCTACCTGCTCGTCAACATCGGCTCCGGCGTCTCCATCGTCAAGGTTTACAAACTCTTGTGCCAAGTGCCTTTGGGCTCGCATTGCAACCATCACATGACCCAAAGACAGAAAACAAGTGATCCGTGACGTTGGCAATGCGAGCCCGAAGGGACTTTGACGTCACTTTCAGTAGACAGCACAGCAAAAATGGAAGCGCCGTGCAATGAATGAAAACAGATGGATTAATTTGTTTGAACACAGTATTATGCATGCAGCATATCTTTACTTTACTGGCTTGTCCTGCTGTCAGGTGGAGTCAGAGGACAAATTTGAGCGTATCGGAGGAAGCTCGATAGGCGGGGGGACGTTCTGGGGCCTTGGGGCTTTACTCACCAAAACAAAGGTATTTATTTTCTTATGCACACGATTATAAGATGAAAACAATCACTACTTTTAATCACCAGTGACCGCATATAGCAGCTAGCCAGTCTAGCTAAGCTAACATAGCAGTCTACATCTTTACTCAGTATTCCTTGTCAAATGAACAAACTGATTTTTTTTCCCACAGAAAAATTGGTAATACCGCTATATAATACTTTTGATTGTAGACATAGGGCAGCTAACTGGTCATTTGGTTAGCTAGCTAAGCCGATGTAGCATTTTCACTCGGTGCTCTTTCTTAACAAACATTTGGACTCAAATTCACAATAGAAGCTCTTGAATCCAATTCACAAACATGTGATCTCTACCAATGGATAATAATAATAATAATGCATCACATTTAAATAGCAACATGCTATTGACAAACCAGTCTTGCTAAGCTAACGTAGCAGTCTGTAGCTTGACCTCAAATGAAGGCCCTTTATTCTCAAAAAGACAACACGCATGACTTCAGAGTTGGCTTAAAAGAGGTCGAGTGAGGTGCGCATATTATCGCACATTATGACCCTGCTAACAATAACTAGCATGCACTAGCATAGAAACTCACAGCATTGTGCTGTTTATCACGTTTATTAGCAAAACCAGCACAAAAAGCTTGTTTTTTTTATTTTCCCGATATTTGGTTCAAAGTCCAAATTTCCCCCCTTGCCAGAGGTTTGACGAACTGCTCCAACTGGCCTCGAAGGGGCAGCACACCAGCGTGGACATGCTGGTCAAAGACATTTACGGCGGATCCTACGGCTCCCTTGGCCTCACCGGCGACCTGATAGCCAGCAGCTTCGGGAAGTCTGCCACGGCTCACAAAGGTGAAGCGCGGGGCTTAATCATTTCCACCGCACGGGTACTTAACGCCGCGGCCGGCGTGTTTTCAGAGTTCTCCAAAGAGGACATGGCGAAGAGTTTACTGCACATGATCAGCAACGACATCGGGCAGCTGGCCTGCCTGTACGCCAAACTCCACCAGCTGCCGCGCGTCTACTTCGGCGGCTTCTTCATTCGGGGGCATCCGGTCACCATGCACACCATCACCTACAGCATCAACTTCTTCGCCAAGGCAACGATGACGTCGTCAAACCCGAAGACAGAAATTCAGATTGCGATTGCGAGCTACGTTTTTACAAGGGAACACTTTTGTGTGTGTGCGTGTGCAGGGCGAGGTGCAGGCGTTGTTCCTGAGACACGAAGGCTATCTGGGAGCCATCGGGGCTTTTCTCAAAGGAGCGGAGGAAGACAGTAAGGCTGACACATCCCAATACTTGGAATTTATAACAAAATGGGTATTATTTTTTGAAGCAATCTCCATTCCTGCTCAGGGGCCAAAAAAAAAAAGTCCATACAAAAAGTCAATCAGAAGCCTAAAGTTGTTCACTGTATTTTTTTTTTTTAATTAAATACACACATGGGCATGTAGTCATTGTTGTACCCCTCTGTTAATCAAAAAATAATAATCCACAGTGGTCACTGAAATAACTTGAAATCGAAGGAAGTAAAAATAAATAAATGACATCAAATTAACCAATTGAAATCAGGCATTGCTATTGAGCTGTTGGTCAACAGATATGAAATAAATAAATAAAGAGTTAAACAACACGTTAAATATGATCCTTTGCACAGTTTGACTTGCAGTGTTTATTTTTGTAAGTATATAATTTTTTTTAAATAAATCCAATTTTGCATTTTAATTGGGCATGTTATCTTATATATTACTAACGTAACTATTTAAAGATAGGTGATAATGTAACGACGGTGACATCTTTTAAAAAGAGAGCGTATTTAATTTCTTAAGACATAAATACAAATAAAAAAATACAACAATGACATGCTTCTTAATGAAATATTATTTCCAAAAAATGCTTCACTCACAATAACTTCACTTAAAAAGTACAACATGAAAGCAGCCAGTGGTTACTTTGTCTGATAAAGATGAATCAAATCAAATACTCCATCAACACTCAAAACTCTTCTTTAAAAAATGTTTTGCCCAAATTGTTTGCAAACATAATCATAATTGTGGGTGTGTTAACTGTATAGAAAACTTGCTTTGATCTTTATCCTTGTGTTGTTATTTACATGGCATTCCTCAAAAAAATAGCAATATTTTGTAAAATTGTGGAGTATGTCATCTAACCAGACTGCATCTCTTCGCTCCAGACCCAAACCAGTACAGCTGGGGTGAGAATTACGCGGGCAGCTCAGGCCTGATGAGTATTTCTCCGGAAATGAATCCCATGCAACGGCCACGGAGCGGAACGGTGAGCCTTGCGACGCGCGGGAAGCACAAACAACCGCAGCCACGATCACCTTCCCTTTTCCTTCCATCAGTTGACATCTTTTGATTTACTTGATCATGAAATCACATCTTGTCCTCATTATCATCATCTTCTTTTTTTTTTTTTTTTTTTCCTCCACACATTCTTCAGTTTCCCGTAAGTACCTCCGCCTCGCCTCGCCTCGCCTTTGTACGCTGCTGACTCACCTCATTGCGCCGCGTCTTGTAAAACATGTTTTGAGTTTTGGAGACAAGAAAGTTGCGCCTGTCACTTTGTCTTGCTAATGCTAATGCTAATGATAATGCTAATGCTAATGCTAATGCGCAGCATGGCTGTTCGCGTTTAGCATTTAACAGTTTAGCATTTTTCGTCTGCCTTTTGCTGTTTTTCTAAATGTAATGTAACAAAATAATATGTCACAAAGCCTTTGTTATCTGCGGGCAATGTTTTGAGCAACATTAGAATTTTAAAACTATTCACACTTTAAGGGAGGCTTGGCAAACTCGTCATAGCGAGGGAATAGGAAGGCCATTAAACTGGCGCCGAATGGTTTTTCTGTCGGCATTGCTATCTTAGTTAGCCTTAAAAACAAAATCTTACCATTTTTTTCTCAAAAAAATCCAATAACCAATTTCATACCTGATTTATTTATTTATTTGTATTTTTATTTATGCATCTATCTATTTATTTATTACCCCTTTTGCTTTTTTATGGAAAAACAAGTTCGTTTCCCCCCCCCCCAACAAGTTTTTCTTCCAGCATTAATTAGCATCAAACATCTACCAAAAATATTAAATATGAGAAAAGAAACATCTTTAGGTCATGTGATTCTCTTGGATAATGCGGTCTTAATAAATTCGCCTTTGAAATGTTCAGAAATTTAACATCATAAGTCGCTAAGTTGCCAACATTTTTGTTTGATATTGCAAACAAGCTCCTCTCTGCTCGCAGCCATGTTGTTATTTAAAAAAAGCTTTAAATAAACTTGAATTCATTGGAAAAATCAACATTATATTGTACTGTACAGCCAGACTATTTTCTATTTATCAATAACTTTAATTTACGGCTTCAAGATGATCGTCGTATTCAAAAACATTTCGCTTCAATTCTAACGCTGCTGTTTAATCGATCTCCTCCGTGCCGCGTTCCAGTTCGACATGCTGGAGATGGACCGTCTGGAGAGGCAGCTGGTGAATCTCCATCTGCTGCAGGACCCGTCCTCCTACATCCCGGACACGGTGGACCTCACCGAGGACGCCCCGGCCCGCGAATACTGGCTGGACTGCTTCGAGGAGGCCCTCGACGGGGTCAGATCACTTTTCAACACAAAAACGCACCGTCGCACATTTAGCCGGGGCGTCTTTTTGTTACTTGTCGTAGGTTGGTCACTGTAAAAAGGCCGGCCGCCATCTTGGACCTGTGACGTGTGTTCTTGCTGTTCCGTTTAGGTGGTGAAGCGGGCAGTGGCCAGCCAGCCCGATATGGCCGAGTCGGCGGAGCGGGCCGAGAAGTTCCGTCACAAGTACAGACACAAGCTTCAGACCCTGCGACACCAACCCTTGTAAGATACTTCTGCACCGATTTCAATCTTTGCTATTATTAGTTGATCTGCTTTGGACCGCCTACGTGCTTTGCGTGGGCTCGTTAGTAAAGATTATAAGAGGGATGATTATTGAAAGAAAGCAAGGATTTTTTTTTGTAATTATTATTATTTTTTTTTAATTAATTTAATTTAGCACACATATTTTCTATAGTAACTAGAATGGGTATTTGACTAACTGTCCTGAAACTTTGCAATTACCAGTAATGGATTTTCACCCAAAAAAAGAAAAAACTATATTATTATTATTATTATTATTATTATTATTATTTTCAGTTTAACAAAATAAACTAAAGAAAGTTTCAACGATCTCCACTTCACTCCAGTGATAACCGACAAGCAGTACAATTATAGCAAATCGAGAGTAAAAATATACTAAATAATCCACCAACAGTTATTAAAATTCTATTTCAAGAATATTACCCCCCCCCCCCCCAATTGATATAGCTTAACTTTCTTTATGCATGGGTATGTGTAAGTACTACATGCATAGGGCGGCTCGATTATACGTAATACGTAATTAAAATCACGATTAGGGTGATCATTTGTTTTTTGGTGCAAAACAAAAAATTGTTTAAATGTAGAAAATATTAAGACAAATAAATTTAGTTGAAACACTAATTATGCAAGTTTCTTTTGGACCAAACAAGTTTTATTAAATTTGTTTTTTTTTTTTAAATATGCAAATATATACATTTAAATTAGTATGAATAATCTTTTAATTTTGTTTATGATTATAGCAATTTTGTAATTGTGGAGTGTAATTAAATTTCGATGATTTGCGCAGCCCTACATGCGCTTATATTTGTGTTTTGCCGATGGCTAACGTTTTCTCGTCACGCAGCGCTTACGGCTCTCTCACGGTCAGAAGTCTGCTCGACACGAGGGAGCACTGTTTAAACGAGTTCAACTTTCCCGATCCCTACTCCAAGGTTGGTGTGCAGTTTGTCCTCCACAAATGTTTGCGCTCTTTCACTCGTGCATTTTGAATCTCATGTTTCTCGCATGCGCGTTCAGATCAAGCAGAAGGAGAACGACGGTGCTCTCAAGTACTACCAGAAGGCCGTCAGGTCTTTGGAGTCGCTGGAATGGGAGCAGAGACAGTTTGCGTTGGTTCGAGGCGTCCTCGCCGGGAACGTCTTCGACTGGGGAGCCAAGGCCGTGTCTGAGTGAGTGCACTGCCGATGAGGAGTTGAAGGACGAAATCATGAGGCACAAATGGTTTAATTTGATACATTCTATTAAATTATGTTATTACCTTTTGGTTGTAATTGTGTTTCGTGCTAGTTGTCTTATTAAAAACATTTAGTATAATTTTTTAAAAATGTTTTATGTGATGCTGGAACGGATTAATGGCATTTCAATTCACTTCAATAGGAAGAGATGATTTGAGATTCAAGAGATTTTATACAGCTTTTTAAAAATGTTATTTTAGTTTTTTTTAAAAATGTGTTTTTATTTTTTAGTATTCTGGTTGATCTGTTGGCCTACAATGTTTACTTAAAGTATTTTAGTTTTATTATTCTGTGCTGTTCACTACATTACATTGTGATTACAGTAATTTCTGGACTATAAGCCGCACCCGACTGTAAACCGCAGATGTTTTAATGTTACCGCACCGGGTTCCCGCTACTTTCTTTTCCGTAATGATGGTGCAAATTGCCTCACTCTCGTTCCGTCTCGCCTACTGTATTTGGGCTCACTTGGTTTGTTTTGCTCTGCCTGACGCCCTTGCGCTAACTTTATAGTGCGCCCCCTTGTGGTCTGATGGATAAGCCGCACCTTTGTATTAGCCGCAGGGTCGAATGCAAGTGAAAAAAGTAGCGGCTTATAGTCCAGAAATGACTGTATACTGTGTTTAACCTCTCTTTATACCCGACGTTAATCATTAAGAATGTTCAAATGTGACTTAAAACCTCACCTGTACATTTAATTGAGATTTAATTAATGATGAGAAATAATTGACTTGGATGGAAATCGTATCTCTTAGAATGAATCACACACTGTTCAGCTGTACCTAATGAAGTGTCTATTAAGGGACTTTATCATTTTTCTTTACCTTTCCTCATGCGCAGACTTTATCATTTTTCTTTACCTTTCCTCATGCGCAGCGTCCTGGAATCCGACCCCGAGTTTGGCTTCGAGGAAGCAAAACGGCAGCTGGAAGGTAATAATGTGATTAAAAAGAAGAAGAAGAAAAAAAGACAAACTGGCACACATCACCAATTTTTGTCTTTTTTTTTTTTCGTTCTTCCTTAGAGCGGCCGTGGCTCGTGGATTCGTACGACCAGTGGCTCCAAAGACTTAAGGTCAATTGTTTGCTCATTGACATTTTTCTGCCCGGTCCTGTTTGCTGATGCTCGCTCGGTCGGCAATGTGTGCTTGAATGCAATCCATCCTGGTTGTGTCTTACAGGGGCGTCCTCACAAGTGTGCCTTGTTTTTCGTAGATAATAGCGGCGTAGACATCATTCTAGGAGTGATGCCTTTTGTCAGGGAGCTTCTCTCTCGGGGAACCGAGGTAAGGCCAAGGCCAGGGGCCCCTCATGTATGCTACCTTGGACTAAAGTATTGGGACGCACCTCCTAATTATTTAGATCTTTATTGACATGATTTTAAACATTAATGTTGGCATATTTCACACACCATTCATTTTATGTAGCAAAATAGTGGAGAACTGCAGCAAAATGGCCGCACCACATTAAGGAACCAAGACTCCTCATTTGAATTTGTCCGAGAGACTGTTTAAATATCTCAGTTTTACTGTAAAAAAAAAAAGAAGAAGTAAAAAAAAAGAGTAGTAGTTTTTTCATTCAGAAACTCTAAGTCAATTTTACAAGGAGAGTTTTGAGTACATTTGACCAGTTTATTGACAAAAAGTTACTCAAGCATTGAAGATCGAACCCTCAGCTTGGGAGACAGCCACTCTACCACCTGAGCCATGCCACTCTTGCTGTGTATGTGACTATAGTGCATTGCTGGTGTTTCCAAAATGAGACCAAAAACGGGTCTCTCGGAGTTACAAGGATTTTGCCTGACACCATCAATATGCTAACACATAGCAGGATTGGCATGGCTCATGTGGTAGAGTAGTAGCAGTAACTTTTTTTTTTTTTTTAATGAACTGGTAAATGTCCTCAAAATTCTCCTTGTAAAATTGACTTTGAATTTTTTAAGTGAAAAACTAGATTTTTTAAAGTAAATAAATATTAATCCTTTTTTTCACAGTGTTGGTCTGCTGTTTTGGTTAGCATAAAAATGTGTGGTGGATAAGTAACAATTTGGCTCAATGAAATAGGCAGTAAAGTCTGTTTACTCCAATGCTAATAAATGTCATAGATAATGTGAATTCATTGAATTATTACGTCTGTACATTTGATCTTTTTATGAAACCGAGACCACCATTCATATTTCAAATCTATTTGTAACTGTCGTTGATCGTTACCTTGGTGAAGGTGGTGCTCGCGAGCAACTCCGGTCCGGCCCTGAACGACGTCACAAACGGCGAGCTGCAGATTCTGACGGAGAGGATCGCCGCCATGGATCCGGTCATTCAGTGAGCGCCGGCAACGACGCCGTTAAAACTCTTCATCTCGTCACTCGCTTGAGATCCTCAGCTTGCCATCTTGTTTCAGGGCGGGGCTGAGGGACGACAGGTTGACCTTGATTCCGAGCGGCTCCAGTTCTCCCTGCCTGGATCTAAGGTAGGGATGCCGATCAAAAGAATTTGCGGATGGATCGGGAACATTTTTCTCGCGTTTTTTTGTGGCGTGTGTCGCCTCCAGCCGCCTGGACAAAGTTTTGGCCATGGTGGTGCGCGAGCGTCACACGGACCTGGTGATCATTGAGGGCATGGGCCGGGCCATCCACACCAACTACTACGCCACGCTCAGCTGCGAGAGCCTCAAGATGGCCGTCATCAAGAACTCCTGGCTGGCCGACCGGCTGGGCGGCAAACTCTTCAGCGTGGTCTTCAAGTACGAGGCGCCGGCCGGAGGCGCCCACGCCAACGCCGTGTGAGCGCCTGGAGACCTTTTGGTCTGAACTCAATGAATGTAAGGAGGATGAATGTTTTTCAGGCGCAGGAAAGTATTACGTTCATTTCAGAAGCAATCAGTGTTTTAACGTTTTGGTTGATTTACTTCACTTGGCTGGATTTACACGGCGGGTCCAAGTGCCCAATTCCAATTTATTGCCTCTCACATATTTATTTTCCAGACTGTTTATTGAGAGTGAGCTACCGGGATACTCGCACAATTGATCCGCTCACAGCAGGTAGTTGTAATTGCATATACGTGCCACAAGATGGTGGTAAAGTAGTTCAAACCGAGAAGCATAAAGAATCAACACTTTGCTTTTTGCATTGGGGTAAAATACTCTAAGCCATTTTGACCCACAGAAAAAAACTAAAGGAGCCACAAAACCCATTTGACATTTGAAGTGAGGAAAATACTTTTTTTTTTTTTTTTTTTTTTTTTTGTACCTGTATGAATAAAAACGTATCAAGTGTGGCAATTATGAACTCCACAAAGAGCACAACGTCTTATTACTGCGTGTAACAAAACATCTTAAACTGTCGGGAAAAAAACACTTGGTTGAAGCTTTTGAATGAAGTCATCAGCGTCTATTTGAATTGTTCTTATAATCATGAAATTCAAACCAAACCAACCAAAAGCGGTACTTGACGCATTTCGCCGTTTTGCAGCAGTAAAAAGTGAATATTTTGTCCAAGATCAATTTGATAACTTCATTATTTTTCATGTACAATGAATACTTTTAAAAACTAAATGTTCCGCTTGCTGTCGCCTGAACATGACATCACCTGTGCTGAGTAAGTAGGTAACGACCAATCATGGCTCAAACCCAGAAGACAGGTGAGCATTCCCAAATAAATCAAACTTGTAAGGCAGTCATGCCAACTATTGGTCCGCTCTTTTGAATTGTTTATGTATTTTGTTTAATAATGGACGTGCCATCAATTGACTTTATTTCCATCATATTTGTCGATGTCACTGTGATTTCGATTGACAGCGGATGTTTTTATTTGAAAGCACATCGACTGACGTCTGGCACAAATCCACATTTGGAATAGGCCTGAGATCCGATTGAATGCCTTTATTCCTCTTCACATTCCTATGACGTGTCTCACTTATGTCACTTGAGAGCAAATTAATTGAAATTGCGTCACGTGAACCTTGCAGCGTAAATCCAGCTTTAGTGTCACTCAGGATTTAGGAAGTTCCTACGAATTAATCAACCCCCCCCCCCCCCCCCCAATGCATTTCTTACTCAAAAGTGCATTTAATGTGCCTTGGGGCTGATGGAAAAAAGGAATTTGAACTCCCGTCAAGGCTCCACAGTTGCGCATTATTGCACTCTACTGTAAAACTGAATCAGTTGTTCTCAAACTGTCTGGGTCGATCCATAATAAATATTTGAACTGAAATATGTTGTATCATTAAAAAAAATTTTTTTTAAAAGGGTTTAACTACACATGGACCCCCCCCCCCCACCCCCAGTATTAAATCAGTTACTCCTCTTGATCTTAGCTTTGAGCCAATTCAAAGATCTCATATGAATGGGAAGCACAATGGTTATATATATATATATATATATTTATTTATTTAAAGTCTACGCACCGCAATATAAAAATGAAACTAGACAAATCATGACGTGTTTCCCACCATAGTTATGAACCTATAATCTGTATAACTGAATTGTGGAGGGAATTATGAACAGTTCAGTTGAACATCTATGGTATGATTTCATCACAATCTGATCGATCTGGAATTGGCATTATTGTTATTAAGACCCCCTAATCTAAATACATACTGTCGAAATTGATGCAACAAAAGATTATCTTGAGGGTTTGCATATTTCTTTATTTTTCCCCTCAATTTTCTTTCACTTGAGATGGACAGGCTATAAGCTTTGAAATTATTTTATATGGTCACATTTTAAATATGACTAAAACCTGACATTTGAAGAGGGGTGTGTAGACTTTTGATATTCACTGTATGATTAATTGGTATCAGGATTATGGGGAGGTCCTTGGAAAAATGTCTCCACAGTTTGAGAATCCCACATGTCAAATGTGGACTTTCAGGAAGTGATACATGAGCCACCTCGTCCACAAGGTGGCAGTGTTGCGCCATGATGGGGCGGGTCGGAAAGTAACTGTCATAACGATCACACGCTTGTGTTCATGATTTTGGACAGGGAGCTTCCTTTCATTCATTCAGGCGACAAGGAACAATTTAAGGTGGCATAAGCGCCTTAAACGTGACCTGTGTATCTCATTTTTGTGTTGTAATCATGTATAAAAAGCACATTTGCTTCATTGTGATTCTTCTGATTGGCTTTTCTTTAAAAGGCCGAGAAAAATAAATATCTCTGCTGTGTGCGTTTGGGAAAGTGGATCACAAGCGAGTTCATCGACGGTATTAAAGCTTGACACTGCGCCATATGAGGCGTTTGATGCCTGCTGAGAAGCTGCGGGCTGCAAATGTGCGAGGAGGCCCACCGGGGGGTCTTCCCTGCTCTTCATCTGGCTCCGCACACACTCGCATACACAAATTCTGACACCAACAGTTCCCATCATGAGCGGGTGAGTACGCTGCGAATGTGTTTTTAAGTTCGAAACTCACCGTTCACACCTGGATAATGTGTTAAAATGATCTATAGGGGAGTCATTTTATTCCATTTTAATTCTGCAGAATATGGACCACGAAAAACACTTCTGCATTTGCTGGAAAGCATTTGCTGTTTTTGTGCTCAGGCCAAACAAACACGTCGCCATCTTGTGGCATTTCGGTGCCAAGACTTTTGTCTTGTTGGCGTCAAAGAACAATGTCGAAGCAAGTTGAAGAGCTTCGTTTAGTCTTTTGCTGCCACCTTGTGGCTTACCTAAGCCATTCTAAGCTTTTGAGGGAGGGTGTGAGCTCGTGATGGGAAAATGAAGCTTCATGAAGCACTTCTGGTTCCTTTCGACGGCGCTCTTGGGTTAAAGATGCAGTAGAAATTAAATCAATTTCCTTTGCACTCGCCTTGATCTTCAAACCAAGTGCACCATCTAGAGGAGTCAAAAAATATTGCAAGTGCTTCATGAAGCTTCATTTTCTTTTTACTCATGTGAACATTTTGGGGATTTTTTTGTTATGCACAGTAAGGTTTGATCCCAATTCCTTTACTATATCTGGTATTCACAAAATTTCTCAGATTGCCCAACTTAACTATTTAAACTAAAATGATTAGCTTACAGATGATTTGAATTGGAAAAATTGCCCCAGAAACCCAGGCTAAACTTAGCTCCTCCCTACCAATACACAGCTCGTCTCTCAATTCACTTAAATGATACTTCCTTGACACTAATGACTAATTTTCCATAAAGTAAGGCTTTGGCGCCACATTGTAGCATTTTAGGGCGTTACAGAAAAAGCACAAAATCTGTAAATGTTGAGTTTTTGTCTCAGTGTCCGAACCCCCACTGCATTTATTTAAGTGTTTGATGCCAAACAAAAGCTCGACGCTCAGAGACAGATTTATTTATTATTTGATACAGCAAATTGGTTTCCTTCCACAGCGACTTGTACAAATACGTGCTTGTGGCTTCGTGTTTTTTCAAAGATGTGCTGTTGACAGTAAATAATGCACGCCACTTTATGTGCAAATTAATTTCAAGTGGAAATGTTTGCCCAATCCCATTGGTGCCTTCTTATATGCGGCCTATGGGCTTAAAAAAAAAGAAAAGATAAAGAACCTCTTTGAGTACACACACTCACACACACACACACACACACACGCTGCCAGTGTTGCTACACTTTTCACCCAGAGTGACACATTTGTGAGAGTATTAGAAAGTTGCCGTTGTTATCTGTGCCATGCAGGCCGGCGTATTACACTCAGCTTCAAGCATTTAAAGCAAATTAGCCCGTCGGAATAATACTAACAAGTATTTCTTTTAGTCAGGCATCTCACAGGCCTACTTCGGAAATGTCAAACATTTCCCTGCAGTGTTGCGTCCAAATGTGTGAGCATTTGCTGCTGTTTTTTTTTGTGTGTGGATTGCTTCTATTTGTATTGTTAACAGAAATATAGTGGGTGAGCACCAGGGTTATTATAGTTTGGAATTTTCTTTAAAGTTAGTTTTTATTTCATTTTGAATTTTGTTTTTTAAATTTAGTATTAGTTTTCGTTTTTAAAAATGTTGTAAATGACTTGTGTGCAATATTTAATAAATGCCATGGTCAAATGAAAAAAGCTACGTCCTTCTTACTTAGCGTTGCGTTTTGGCTGAATTAAATGAAAAAGCAGGGAAGGCGAGCCATTACAGCCAAAAGTCAAAACACGTCAAATTGGCATTTGGGAGCGACGTCCTCTGAAGGCGCTTTTCTATTGGCTGCTACTAGATGACGTCACTTCTGTGCGACACACTGTCAAACGTCCGTATTCCTGTTAATATTGAAATAAATATACTTAAATCCCTTTTAAAATCAACCCAAAGGCTCATGTATTAAATGAATTACCAAAAACTAAAGCTAAGGACATTTTCTTTATAATTGTAGTTAGTTCGTTTTGTAAATGTAAACGTAGTTTGTTAGTTAAAAAAAAAAAAGCATTTTTGTTTTATTTTATATAATTAACGAGAATGTTATTTTGAATTTTAGTTTTAGCTATTTAGTTAGTTTTAGTTAACTAATAACCTTAATGAGCACGCACGCTGGATGATTACTTCCCTCTGCAATGTTTCATCTTCATCCCAAAGGGGAGATGACGTCACTCTCGCTGCATCCGGCATGAGGCGCTCGCTCGTCTCTCTGCATCCAATGAGATTGTCACCATTCAGCATCCAGTTTCAAGTCAACATCGCTGCATCCGCTTTGATTTGATGCTCACTCTGGTCATCTGTCCTGCATCCTTTGGAAGATGCTCCCCCTCCATTTGCGTCCTCCCTGATTTGATCGTCTCCCCGCAGTCTGATGCAGTCGTTTCACTGCATCCAGTACGATGTGATTTGTCATTCTGCATTCTGCATTCACTGCACTGCTTTGGCTCTCTGCAGCTCATATAAGGCGATCGTCTCTCTGCATCCAACGTCAAGTTAGCATCACTCTGCATTCAGGAAAAAGTGCTCTTCTTTCAGCATCCACTCTCATGACTTTCTGTATCCAGTGTAACGCTTTTAACACTCCATTTTTTTTTTTGCGATATGCTCATCTCTCAGCATCCAGAATTAGGCACTCTTCTCCGCATCCACTTTTGATTTGATTGTCACACTGCATCCTCTCTGAGGCGCGCTTCTTTCCAGATCTACTCATTTATCTCTCAGCATCCAAACGCGATGTGACTTTTTCCCAGCATGCAGAGATCGTCTTTGTGCATCCACTGAGATCTAACGTTCTCTCAGCATTCACTGTAACTATAGTGCAATACTTTTTTTTGTCACGTTGCATCTTCTGGGATGCGCTTGTCTCTCTGCATCCAAACTGTTGCGGCCATCTCTCTGCATCCAATTTGATTGGCATGCCGCATCTACTGTGATGTCTCAGCATCCGCCATGAGGCGCTCTCCTCTGTGCATTCATGTGTTGCTGTCATCTCTCAGCATCCACCGTGATATTGAGAAGAAAACGGCACCCTTTTCTGTCGTGAAATATTTGAACTTGGGCCAACTTTTCCTCGCACTGGAATGCCTTCCACGTGACGTCACGTTCTGTCTTAACCCGCCACCACAAGGCGCAGATTGTCATCAATCGACAAAAAGTCAATACCGGCCAGGCCCCGCCTCCTTCTCGGGCATGGACGCGCGGACGCGCTCCCGAGGCCGCGCGCGCGCGTGCGCGCACGGAGCCGCCAGCGACTCCGGCTGTTGTGGTTTGTCTTGCTTTGCTGGCTTTCTGCGTGCACGCGAGAAGCCGCAGCAGAAAGTCGATGCTCGCCGTCGGAGTCGAACCAGCAGCAGCAGCAGCAGAAGAAGAAGCGGTTCGGTTCCAACAAGGGTTCTACACGCCCGCAGTGACGTCACCACCACGCAGCGACTCCAAAGAACAAACGCAGGTGAGGCGCTCTTTACATCTTTGTGTCTTGTTTGTAAAATATCTCAAATGTTGCAGTTTTCCTTTCGCACAGATTTAAAAGGAGCCTGCGCGCTGATTCGCTTTTTTTCTGTTTGTCGAATATGCAGTTCATCCAGCATAAAGTTCTTAGTGATCAGATCTTCTAATTGATCCTGAACTGTTGTTTAATAACAACTTGATGATGGGTTGAAATTGGAGCTAAAAATGTTGACATATTGACGTCTGGCTAATCACAGCATATCGTAGTACAGTGGACACAATTGACCCGTTTATAAATGCATTTGGGGGGGAAAAAAAGTTTATTTTGTCATCATTCTTTTTTTAATTAAAGTTTCTCAACCCCCTAAAAAAAAAAGCTGTTTCCATGAAAAATGGATCTCCCGACAAAATCATATTTAAAAAAAGATTGAAAAAGAAAATGGCGAATAGGGGATTCCACACTGAATCCTATAGGATTTAATACATTTATTTATTTATTTAGTGAACACGTGGGGTCCACTGTAATCTTATTATGTGAAACAATGCATATCAACTTTAACCAGTGAAAAATAATCTTGAAACAATTTTGGACTTTTTGTTGTTGTGTTTTATCGGAAAAATACCTCATTCCTCTCTCTCTCTCTCTCTCTCTCTCTCTCTCTCTCTCTCTCTCTCTCTCTCTCTCTCTCTCTCTCTCTCTCTTTTTTTATAACTACAGGTTAACCGTTCCTAAATCATATGTCCTTCAGTTCACGCTTCAAAAATTCACGTGCTTGTGATTTGATCACTTATTTGATTTTTGTGCTCATCCTGTGATGTTGTAAAATGCCACAAGATGGCACCGTAGCCCTGACTAATTGGAAAGTGGTCATTGGTGTCAAGGAGGTATGGCGAAGTTATGACGCGTTGCATAGAAGGGCTGTCATCTACAATTTTAATGTGACATATTTTAATAAATGTACAGTTTTATTTAACATAATTGAAATGATTCCACTCCCTTCAGAAAATCACATCAATTGTAAATTACTGGATGGACAGAACACGTGGGAAAACAAAGATGTGGACAGAAACTAGATGTAAAGGAACACATGACTTCCTTGACACCAATTCCTATTTCCACGTGGCTTCGGCGGCGTCTCGTTCTTGTCCTGCTCAGTGACTCGCTGGGGACGCGACGCGTTCCACAGGTGTAAAGAAGTGAATTCATGAATAGCGAACGGGCTAGCATGTGACGGGTTCGCGCGCACGTAATCGGGCGGCCTCCGACTTCGCACCCAAACAGCCGTAATGAGTTATTTCACGCCTCACTTGCTTGATTGTGTTACTCGTGTTGAACAGGTGTCCAAATTTCATAGGCAGCTAAGCACGAAGTTTGTTGCCACTTTGGAAAGACCCCAAAAAAAAAGAAGCAAAAAACGAAAGATAAATCTTGCACACGCGTTGTTCCATTTAAAAACGGCTTTTAAAGCAGCCTTTGATTTTCTCCTCATCTTATTCCTTCCTTCCTTCCTCCTCCTCCATCTTCATCCTTTTGTCTATTCGTCGCTGTCGGCTCCCCGCTGGTGTGTTGGAACTCGCCTGTGTCTGGGGGACGCCCCCCCCCCCCGCCCCCTGCTGTGCATGCGTGCGCGCGAGGCCCTGGCGAACGCTCGATAAGGGCCCCATGGGGAGATTTTGCCGATGATGCAAAGCTCCGTTCGTTGGACCCGACACCCCATCCTCGGGTTCCGCTGCAACTCGCCTGTGGACAGATGGAGCGGCGCCGTCTTTTTTTTTTTTTTTTTTTCGCCGTCTTCTGCTTAATATCCGCTTTATCGGCCACTACGCGCTTAATAGCTGCTAAAAATAAGTGTGAAAAAAATTGCTTTGTTGTGATTGCGAAGGCGTTTGAGGCAAGCGTGGCTCGCGCCGCTGACTTCGAGTTGCGTAGGTTCAAAAATGTCGCCATTGCCCTGTGCTTGTATCAGAATGAAATATTTCGTTGAAAGTTCTTTGGGTGATCAATGCTAGCAAATGTTGATTTCACATCAGGGTTCGTTCAAGGTCGCAACGTTTCCTAAACATTCTCAAAACGATCTTAACGGTTCTCTAAACAGTCTTAATGGTGATTTTTTTTGTCGCAAGTTCAAAATTACATTTCCATGTTCAACATTTTGAACATGTTCAAAATTTCTTTGGGACAAGAAAGACCATTAGGTCTGTTCAGAAAATGTTTAGGAAATGCGGCGAACTTGTACAAACACTGACTTGAAATTGTTTGCTAGCTTCGCAAATGTTAGCAAATGTCAATTTTACGTCAGGTTTCGTTCAGGGTTGCAACATATCCAATAATGTTCTCTAAGACAGTCGTCTTTTTATTGTCGCAAGTTCAAAATTCCATTTCATCAATTTTGAACATGCTGAAAATTCCTTTTGAACTTGTTCAAAATTTGCTTGCAACAAGAAAGAACATTAAGACTGTTTAGGAAACCATTAAGACTGTTTAGAGAACATTTGGGAAATGCTGCGACCTTGAACAAACGCTCACTTGAAATAGTTTGTTAGCTTCGCAAATGTTAGCAAATGTCAATTTCACGTCAGGGTTCGTTCAGAGTTGCAACATTTCCTAAATGTTCTCTAAAACAGTCATCTTTTTATTGTCGCAAGTTCAAAATTCCATTTCATCTTCAAAATTTTGAACATGTTCACAATTCCGTTTGAACTTGTTCAAAATTTGCTTGCAACAAGAAAGACCATTAAGACTGTTTAGAGAATATTTGGTAAATGCTGCGACCTTTCTTGAACAACCGCTCACTTGAAATCGTTAGCAAATGTTGATTTCACGTCAGGGATTGTTCAGGGTTGCAACATTTTCTAAACGTTCTCTAAAACAGTCGTCTTTTTATTGTCGCAAGTTCAAAATTCCATTTCATCTTTAAAATTTTGAACATGTTCACAATTCCGTTTGAACTTGTTCAAAAAAATTCCTTGTGACAAGAAAGACCGTTAAGACTGTTTAGGAAACCATTAAGACTGTTTAGAGAACATCTGGGAAATGGTGCGACCTTGAACAAACAAGAGAAAAAAACATGAACATTTGTTAGCATCGCAAATGTCGATTTCAGTCAGAGTTTGTTCAGGGTTGCAGCATTTCCTAAATGTTCTCTAAAACAGTCTTAATGGTCTTTTTTCTTGACGCAAGACCGTTAAGACTGTTTAGGGAACCATTACGATTATTTAGAGAACATTCGAGACTTGAAATCAACATTCGATAGCGTCGCAAATGTTCGCCCCTCAGTGGATTTCAGGCTTTGACCACAAAAAACAACAGAGAATTCTAAATGGTCTTAAATGTTTACATTTGTTCCTTTTACTGAACGCGCTGTTTTTGTCCACTGTTTTGATGAGCTTCAAGTTTTGTGGCGCTTTCGCTGCGTCCCTTCTTTCACGCCGTGTCCGCTCGTTAGGTTTTCATTTCCAGCTGTTCTCGTCAATCAGCTCCCTCCCGCCACCTGTGTCCTGTCCAGGTGTGCCTCGTTGTCTCGTCAGTCTGCTTGCATTTAGTCGCCTGCTTTCCTTCCTTCTCGGTTTGTTTGTTGTTTTTGACGCTGTCGTCGTTTTGTCATGCTTTTCTGTTTCTTTGAATGAACCTCTTTGCCGAGTGGCAAACCTGCCGCTGTGACAAAATTGTTTCGAATGTTTACAAAAAGATGTTTGGTTCAGAAAAGAAACGTCACGTGACGTTCATTAAGGACACCAAATTGGTTTTAATGCTTACGAATGCATGTTCGGGAGATGCACTGATGACATCATTTTTGAACGTTCACCAAAATGAATATGTTGGTTCATTGACAACACAAAATTGACTTTGCTGTTTACAAAAACAGATGTGGAGATGCTGAAATAGATTTTTTTTTTGGGGGGGGGGGGGTGGCTGCAGACGTGTGTGAGGTTGTAGACTCAACGAATGATATTAGTGAATAAATGGTATTGTTGCCAGTCACTTGAATAAACGTTGATGACTCTTTTGGTTTCAAAGTAAGTCAGGATAGATTTTTTTATTGAGCATAAAAAAAATGACGACATGGCCTGCATTTATGGTTGAAATGAAGGGACGGACTTTTCGTTGAGCAGTCCTGGGACAGTAAAGACTCTTCTTTTGATCCAGCTATAACTCAATTCTGTTGTGTATTTTATGATGTAATTCCAATTCTGACCACTAGGTTGGAGGAACACGATTGTATTTAGGACTAGATTTCAAAGAGGAGAAAACAGGAAGTGTTTCAAGTTCAGCCGCATTTTTTGCTGAAGTGATTGCTAAGACAATGAATGTCTCAAATCTTTATCATCCTGCATTTTACCCCTACAGAACCTGAACGGCTGTAGGTTCATTTTATAACGTACACCATTGGCCAAGATTTATTGTGAGATGAAAAATTGAACGTAATCCCCAATCTAGATCCAGAAAGTAGAAACTCTGGAACAGTTTGGCTTTAGCCCCAGGTGCTAGCTAGCTAGCTAGCTAGCTCCAATGGTGCTCGTTTACCCGCTAGGGAGCTAGCTAGCTAGTTAGAAATCTAGCATCAGGGGCTAAAGCCAAACTGTGGCAGGGTTTCTGTTGGGTTGACTGTAATACGGTTTTCAGCGATGATTGTTTTTGTCTTAATTCACATCCTTGAAAGCAAACCGAAATGCTTTATCGATCCTGATGGTTTCAACTCTACCTTCTCATTCAATGGACTATTCCATCTCTCGATGACAGCCCTTCTATGCAACGCGTCACAACTTCGCCATACCTCCTTGACACCAATGACCACTTTCCAATTAGTCAGGGCTTCGGGGCCATCTTGTGGCATTTTACAACATCACAGGACGAGCACAAAAATCAAATAAGTGATCAAATCACAAGCACGTGAATTTTTGAAGAGTGAACTGAAGAACATATGATTTAGGAACGGTTAACCTGTAGTTATAAAAAAAAGAGAGAGAGAGAGAGAGAGAGGAATGAGGTATTTTCTGACCCGATTCAAGAAGGACATTACGGACTTTATCATTGACGACCTTGTGTTGAGGTGAAAATGGAACGCGTGTCCATGGATGTGGAGGCCCCCCCCCCCCCCCCCCGACGACTAATTACACCCGCTGCTTGGACACCAGTAATCACCAGAGAGGGGCTGTGGTGGCCCCCTGGATCGGGGGGGGGGGGGGGGGAGGGTCTTGAGGGGTGCTCTTTGCTTCTGCATCCTTTTGTCAGCCGCATCCTTTCGGTTGCTACGAGAGATCCAAAGAAGAAGAAGGGCAGCAGCAGATGGCTGCCGGAGGTTTGCCGTCACAGCAGGTGTTTTTATTTCTTTATTTATTTTTTTACCCGTCACGCCTTCTCATCTCGTTCTCTCGCTCTATATGTTTTCATGACACTTTTGCCGTCCCACCTCAATTAAGCGTCTTTTTTGCAATTTCCTTGCAACACAAATAAGCGCCTCTCGAAGTGACGCTCGCCGCCCTCGAGGGGCGAAATGTTGCATTTTCAAGCACATTTTTATCATCTGCGCGCGGCAGCTTGGCTGCTATGCAACTCCATTTTCACGATTTCATGATGTTGTGAGTAGGCCGTGCACACTTTCCACCTGGCTCGTAAAGAGGTTTCCATGGCGAACTGCAGGTTTTTTTTACGACATCTGTGTTGGGAATCCTAAAGGGGCCTCCGGGGGGGGGGGGGGGGTGCGAGTGGAGTGACTGTTTCGCTGATGGATAAGCTGGTGTGAGAATGGAAAGTCATCAGTTCCACGCCAGCGCCTTGGCCCGGCATCCCCTTAACAGATGCTCAACCTGCTGCCGACCGCACACGAGACGCGCTACTTGAACGCCGCCAGGGCCGAATGCATCTTTGCTTTGTTTGTATTAAAGTGCATCACGTTGAAAACATAGACGGAAGCTGGAAAATGTAGGGCTCGGTATCGATTCTAAATGAGTCGAAATGAGTTTCCTCCGCAGGGTAGCCGGGCTCTCCCTTAGAGATCGGGTGAGAAGCTCGGTCATTCGGGAGGGACTCAGCGTCGAGCCGCTACTCCTCCACGTTGAGAGGAACCAGTTGAGGTGGCTGGGGCATCTGGTTCGGATGCCTCCTGGGCGCCTCCCTGGGGAGGCGTTCCGGGCATGTCCTACCGGCAGGAGGCCCCGGGGACGACCCAGGATACGCTGGAGAGACTACGTCTCACGGCTGGCCTGGGAACGCCTTGGGATCCCATCGGAGGAGCTGGCTGAAGTGGCTAGGGAGAGGGAAGTCTGGGCTTCCCTGCTACAGCTGCTGCCCCCGCGACCCGACCCCGGATAAGCGGAATTGAAGACGGAACGGTATCGATTCTAATTTTGGGATTTCACAACATTTCAGTTTGATTCGATTTTTCCCCCCCGATTCAATTCGATTCACTTCTGATATCGATACGGAACATCAATTCTTCTTAAATGCCAAAGACATGATTAAAAACTCCACAAATATTAAAAAGTAAAAAGTAAGTAAATTTTGCGGAGGCAGTAACTGGTTACACAAACAATGACATCAGCAATGATGAGATTAAAATATTTTCATAATCCTAATTGAATAATTGTAAAGATAAACTTATAAAAAAGAATAATAAGAGGGTCGTGTCCAATTTCGACCAAATTGGACACGACCTCGACCAGACAGATGGAAGACGCTGAATTGCCAAAATAATTTTTGAACACTGTGTGTGGGTGAAATTTGATGACTCACCATAAAGCGCTCCAATCGAATAAGTCATCTCCACAAGGTCAACCGTCTTGTAAGCCCCACCCTGAAAACAATCATAGGCGGCGCCCCCTACTGGCAGAAAGGAGTTGTCCTTTTGACTGCAATTGTCTCTTGACGCCTCACCTCATAAACAACCCCCACCCCGACCCCCACCCAACACACAAAGACGTCGCCTCAACGTCTCACTGTCATGTTTGCAGACTGCGCAGCTGGTCCGAATCCCTGAGGTACACTTTGCAACCCGGGCATCCCCCACCACGCACGCACGCACGCACGCACACCCGAGCTGCCGTCAACTGATAAGTCACCGCTAAATATTTCCTACTTGATGCGTAAACATAATGAACCTTCGTCCCAGGCTTACCATGCAGACGCGTGCACATGAAAGCGCACGCAAGCCATCAACAGTAGATCGATACTTCCACCGCATTGATTTTCTGGACTGCCATTTTGTCTTTTAATACAATGAAGACGGCCATGACAACGGTGTGGCCGTCTTACACGCATTTGTGGACGAACGTATGCGAGTGTGTGTATACACACGAATAAGAAACATGTCGTGTTTCCCAAAAGTTTTATGTGCAGTTGCACTCCACTGGAAACTAAAATCATGAAAATATGAAAAACAATACACACGTGCAGCACTCGTGGTTTATTATTTTGCGATGCTGACTTTAAAAGTGCTAGGGTTGCGCTGAAAATCGACATTTATTATATCACGAGAATACGTTGTTTTTTTTCCCAAAACAATTTTGCAATTTTATGAGACTAAAATCTGAATGCTTTGAGAATAGTTTTTTTTTTTAAACTAAGTTTATATTTTTCAAGGAACAATGTTTTAACGTTCTTAGGTATTACAAATAATAATAATACTGTATACCGGTAATCATTTTCTCAAGAAAAAACTTTTTTAGTCGTATACATAAGTCAAAATTTAAAAACGCTGTTCTAATTTTGGACAAGCAAGCTAGCTGGCTCGCTTTCGCTTGAATTAGCTCATGTTAGCATGTTTTTCTCTTCATTTTTTTAAGGTAAAATGTTCTTAGATATTAAAAATAATTAATAATACTGTAAAAAAAAAAATCAGGAAAAAACTTTTTTAGTCGTATACATAAGTCAAAATGTAAAAACTTTGTTCTAATTGTGGACAAGCAAGCTAGCTGGCTCGCTTTCGCTTGAATTAGCTCATGTTAGCATGTTTTTTCTTTTCTTTTTTTTTAATTTTGAAGGAAAAATGTGTTAATGTTTTTAGATATTAACAAATAATAATAATAATACTGTATAATCATTTTCTCAAAAAAAACAACAACCTTTGGTCGTATACATCAGTCAAAATTTAAAAAACATTCTTTCCAATTGTGGACAAGCAAGCTAGCTGGCTCCCATTAGCTTGAATTAGCTCATGTTAGCATGTTTTTCTCTTCATTTTTTCAAGGAAAAATGTTCTTAGATATTAAAAATAATTAATAATACTGTAAAAAAAAAAATCAAGAAAAAACGTTTTTAGTCGTATACATAAGTCAAAATGTAAAAACTTTGTTCTAATTGTGGACAAGCAAGCTAGCTGGCTCGCTTTCGCTTGAATTAGCTCATGTTAGCATGTTTTTCTTTTCTTTTTTTTTTAATTTTCAAGGAAAAATGTGTTAATGTTTTTAGATATTAACAAATAATAATAATAATACTGTATAATAATTTTCTCAAAAAAACAACAAGCTTTGGTCGTATACATCAGTCAAAATTTAAAAAACGTTCTTTCCAATTGTGGACAAGCAAGCTAGCTGGCTCGCTTTCGCTTGAATTAGCTCATGTTAGCATGTTGTTGTTTTTTTTACAGACATCATCCAAAATAAAAATCGTGCTTCATGTCTCTATGTTTGTGTTTGTGAAAAGACGATACGATGAATTTTTAAATCCTCAACAAAAACTGCTGCACGGCTGCAAGTCTTTTCTTCTCCGTTTTGCGCGGCTTTCTTTTGTGAATTCCAAACATCTCCGAGGACGTAAACACTTTTGATTAAATGGCACTTGGCGCTGAATAGAAAGTGGTGCCGATTAAATGCAAAAATAGAGCGCGCCCGTCGTTTTCCCTTGGGACAAAAGCAATGCAGACATCCTCTGGCCCATTCCGTTCCCGTCACACCTCGCTGAAGTGTTGACTCCCGTAATGAAAAGCTGGCGAGCGCCGTAAAGGACGTGAGCAGCGACCGTTTTGTGTTGTTTTCCCGGGAAGTCATTTGTGGGAGGAAGCACGGGCGCGTGGCCGGCTCGCTATCGCTTCAGCCCAAGGTCCAGCCCAGATAAATGTCAGACCAAAACCTGGAGGATGAGGCGATGAGTAACGGTCGGGTTTATGTTTGGATTTTTTTTTTTTATCCTCCAAAGTGCCAGGCTATCCCGCAAGCAGCAGCACTGAGATAGATTTGCCTTTTCAGTTACAAATGGCGAGCCAAATAGAAGAGTTGGCCAAGTCACGTTGGAATATTTTCAGAAAACTAGAGAACCCAATCATCTCAGTCTAGTTTGCTGAAGGTTATTGAATGTCACTCCTCTTCAATCCTGCCTTTTTTGCCTACAGGTGTGCGCTGTGATACTCTGGAGACGATGGTGCCCTCCTTGTTCCTGAATCTGGTGCTTCTTTTGGCGCTGGTGTGTTTTTCTCTCGCCGCCGATCCTTCCGGTGTCCCTCGCGGCAAGAGGAGGCGCAACTCCGGAGGACGCTCACAGCGCCCCCTGCAGGCCGCAACGGGCCTCAGCAACCTGAAGGTGGCGCGGAAGGGCCGGGGCGGCGTCATCTCCGGCAGACCGGCGCACCACCTAGCCCGGCCCGAGGACGACGGCACGGGCTTGGAGGGTCTGCGTCCGGTGCGGGTGGAGGCGGGGCCGGGCAGAGCCGGCCTGCGAGAGAACCGGTTAATGGGCACACGCAAGGGAAGGGGACACGCTGGCCAATCGCAGATCAGGAGACACGGGGGAAGACGGGACAAGGGACGACATGGACAAGGTGCGTGTTGGAAGTACATTAAAAAAAAAAAAGTTTTCTTCTTTTACATAGTCAGTGAAGGTTTCTGTCATTTTTCACTGCCTGTAAAAAAAAATCACATAATGAAAATTTCTGGCATTTTTCCTCCTTTTTTAGCCGCGAGGTATTAACGGCGCTTTCAAGGAATCTTTAATTATGCTTATGATGTGGCGATTTTCACTCCATGAAAAAGGATTTTGAGAAATGTTTTGAACTTCTGATTCCATGCCAGTGGGCTGAAAAGTAGTTCAAGTCTAGGAGGGGAAAAAGCAGTCCTTATTTTAACAGCAAGTGTGTGCACACAAATCTCTTGTTTCCATTTTGCAGGCTTTTTTGCGCAGCCCCAGCTGGGCATCGTGTTAGACGAGCCCCCCCCTTCGTCCTCCTCTTCTTCGGCCCCCCTGGGCGACGGCCCCTCCCCCAACTCTGCGACCTTCGGCTCCGGTTCCTCCATGGTTGCCACGGTGACCAACGAGCATCCCCCGACGCTACCGCCCACCTCCACCAAATCACAGGTGACACGAGACAAGCCCCAAATAGTCGAAACAAGATTGAGGTTTTACTTGTATAACTGCTACTATTTAAAAAATAACAGGGTTTTTATCAAGTAACCAAAGAACCAACTAACCAATCAGCTGGATAATTAACTAACAAAATAACCAAGAAACAAACAAACAAGCAAATCAGTCAAGTATGCACCTAACCGATCAACCAAGGAACTAACTAACCCAGGTGTAGGGAACCCTGGTCCTTGAGAGCTACTGTCCTGTCTGTTTTCGATGTCTGCCTCCTCCAACACAGCTGACTCAAATGATCAGCTCATCAGCAAGCTCTGTAGTCGCCTGATCACGATCCTGTTCATTGAATCAGGTGTGTTGATGGAGAGAGAAAAACAGGCGGGACAACGGCTCTCCAGGACCAGGGTTCCCTACCCACTAAACCTTAAATCAACTGACTAATACAACAATGAATGAGATAACTAACCAATAAATTATGAAACTAATGAGGCAGCCCAAGAACTGGCCAACCAGTAGGCTGTCTAGTTAACTAACAAACCAACCAAGTAAGAAATTAACAACCTACCAAGTAATGATCTTACAAACAACCAAGGGAACACCTAACCCTAATGCAAACCAACTAACAAAACATTAAAGGAACAAGCACACAGAGAACTAACTAACTAACTTACTTACTAACTAACTAACCAACTAACTAACTAACCCTAATGCAAACCAACTAACAAAACAATAAAGGAACAAGCACACAGAGAACTAACTAACTAACTTACTAACTAACCAACTAACTAACTAACCCTAATGCAAACCAACTAACAAAACAATAAAGGCACAAATTAACAAGCACACACAAAACTAACTAAGGAGCCAAGCTACTAATCAACCAACCAAGTAACCATTCAACCAACAAACTAATCAACCAAGGAACCAACCAAGTAATCAGTTAACTAATCAATCAACTCAGTAACTAATTAACTAACCCTAACTAGCTTAACAAACAAACCAATGAACCAATTACATACCAGACCAAGTGACTGACCAAATGACTGATTGAACAACTTAACTAACTAATTAAGTAACCAACTAACCTACTCATTTGCTGACTTATCAACTTTCTGAGATTGAAGCCAACCAAGGAAGCATTTATGGAAACAACTAATGTAATTGACCAACCAACCAACACGTAGATGGATGACCGACCGACTAGCCATGCAATTGACCGACTGACTGACTGGGAGATAAATAAATACTGTATCTACTTAATTGTATCGTGATAAATTGCTTTCGGTACAAGAGAGGGGCAGAAATGAGTGATCCTCACACCCATGCTGACTTTATATCCCTTCCTCTTTGTCTTTGGTCGACTCAAGAATGAAAGTCTTCCTAATCAATTTTTGATCTCGTCAAGTCAATCATATTGATATTTCTGGAAGTCTTGACTTCCTGAGGGGCGCAAGGGACCCGGTTCTGGGAAAAGCTCATTCCATCCTGACGGATGCAAATATGGATCTTGTGATGTCATCCTGCCCTGTGATTGACCGGATGCTGTTTCCAGCATTCCGTCCGAGGGAAGGGGCAAGGAGAGGTGATGCCCACCCTGGACATGGCGCTCTTCGACTGGACCGACTACGAGGACATGAAGCCTGCGGACGCATGGCCGTCGTCCAGGAAGAAAGGTGCTCCAAAATCTTGGAGCAGACTTTCCATTTGTTTGGATTCTGAATTCATTTCATGAAAAGTTCATGAAAAACTGGTCCCATTTTGTCGTCGTCTCCCTCCACAGACAAAAGACGAAGCAAAAACCTCAGCAGCGGCAACGCGACGGCGGTCGCTGACGACGTCGAACCATGCGACCACCATTTGGATTGCCTGCCCGGTCAGTGGCCATCCGACGGGAATCGTCAAAATGTCGATCTTTCCTCTGATTTTCAAAGCTTTGCTCCGCCCACTGAAGGTTCCTGTTGTGACTTGAGGCTACATGAGTGCAAAGCTCACAACCGAGGCTTGAACAACAAGTGCTACGACGACTGCATGTGTGAAGAAGGTGAGGCTGTACCCCCAAATCCAAACCCCCCGAATCTTAGTCTTTTGTACTCTCTACTCTAAATTCCCTAAATTGTCTCCCTGATTTCTCATATGCCGAAATCTCGTACCCAAATTGGCTTTCGAACGAGTCCTCTTCCCCCCCAACTCTTGACCGATTTCACCGATTCTTCTATCGCAACATTCATTTGAACCCACTCTCATTTGTGACCTCGCAGGCTTCCGTTGCTACGCCAAATTCCACCGCAAGCGGCGCGTGACGAGGAGGCGGGGCCGCTGCGTCGTTCCCGAGTCGGTCAGCGCTGACCAAGGAGGCTTCATCACCATCTGAGGAGGACGAAGCGCGCTTGTGGAAGACGGCGACCGCGAAACACTCGGACACGGCCGTCGTCCCGCACTTGAAGACCAGTGGATGTAAACAGGCGGACATTTTGAAGCACAAGGGAATGCTAAACCCGTAAACCTGACCCCCCCCCCCAACCTAATCCTAACCCTGAACCTACCCTGACTCCAGATCGACCCTAACCCCAAACCAAACCTACCCTAACCGTCCCTAATTCCTACAAGTGAGTGTTTATTTATACTTTTGCCTGTTTATAATCTTCAAACATCTCCATGTTGATATAATTCAAGTATACATATATATATATATATATATATATATATATATATATATATACAGGGAGTCCTCGAGTAATGTCATACGCGACCTACGTTGTTCCGACTTTACGGCGCCCGTGCCTCGTCCGTAGCACTTTCTTTTTTTCGTTAATTTCCCACAGTAATGACGCCATTTTAAAGTTATTTCAAGTTGTGTTGTTGTTACCTCCGGCAACGGGAACGTTTCATCAGCAGGTCGAACTCGCCATCAGGCGCGTCGCATTCACGCGTTTCAGGTTTGAATTAGCTCCGCTCCGCCGTCTGTCGGCGATGCGAATGTCCGTGCGGAAACACGAAATATTTGGTTCTGGCTTTTCCAGGTCGCGCAAATATGTTTTTTTAAAATGACTGTACAAAGTATTTTGATGTAAATATCGACTTAAACGGGGAAACTTAAGTCGAAATGCGGGTTACGTCGCCAGCGTAGGAACGGAACTCCGCCGTAACTTGACGACTTCCTGTATATATATATATATATATATTTATATAATTTTATATATATATATATATATATATATATATATATATATCGTTGCTGTTGGCTTGGAACGTCATACAGCGGAACCTCAGATTACCAATGACCCAGTTTCGATTTATGAACAATTTTTGAAAAGAAATATAACCTCGGGTTACCCGCTATTTTCGGTGGCGGCCATTTCGGGCAAGCGAACGCTCACGTGACCGTACCCAAAAGACGCTCGTCATTTTATTTATTGCAGCGCCCGTAAGGAAAGATGACGTAACTGCCGTTGTTTGTGTTTTTTGACCTTATCAAGTCTTTTTGTGTGCGGCTGTGGGGTCGGCGCGCGCGTGGACGTCGGTCGATGTGTAAGTCCGGCGCCGACAACCTCTTTACCATTTTGATTAGTGACGGCATACTAAATTGGTGATTGAACAAGATTTTTGAGATTTAGGATAACAACGTAAGGTATCATACCAACTTGAATGGTTCGCTGTTTTGGTAACTGAAATAAGATGGTGTTTTTTTTTTTTTTGTAGTAGCAGTGATTTTAGAGATTTCGAAGATTCCATTGACAGCGGTGATATATATATACATATATATATAATTATATTTAATTTTTTATTTTTGCTCACGTACTCCAAGAACAATCATCCTCCTTCAAGATTGTTCACATTCATCACACACACAAACGGACATGTTTGTCTTTTTGGTCTCACACTAAATCTTATCTGCAAGGTGATTCCTAACAACAACTACGATTTGTAAATATGAAGGCGTAACACATTTTTCCTTTCAACTTTTACTGTTCCACTCTTGATATATTACTGATGTTATTTATTTCCTGTGTTGTGCTTTTACAGCCTCGGTTGCATTCAAGATTAAACTATTTGTTGTGTCACAAATGAGCAGCGCTCAAATGTCAAGGTTTTTTTTATTTTTTTTTTTTTTCAAGATGACAGATCATTTTAATATTCTTTTTTTTAAAGAGCTCAGTATTGTTCATTCGGAAATGTCATCATCACTGCTCTTTATTTTTTTTAATTTTTAATTTTTTTAATTTTTTTATTTATTTTTTAATATTCTGAACTGCCGTTCAAATAAGTGAAAACTGTCAAAGAATACTAAATAATAGTGCAATGAAGGAAAAGTTACGTCTGACAAGATGGAGCGTGAACAGGAAGTCGGCCATGATGCCTTTCATGATGACGTGCTTCCTCATCTCGGTCAAATTAATTGATATAATTACAGTACATTGAATTTAACGGTCAGATTCGTTGAAATTTGAGTTTTGTTCGACTCCAAAGATCCAAATTGCCAAACTTCCGAGTTGCTCGTCTGCTGTTCTATTCCTTCAGTTTTCAACGACATCATATTCCTGACAAAGTAGGAAAAGGAAACATGTTTGATTTTATTCAAGAGAGGCGGCAGAGTTGGAGGTTGAGCGGTGGTGGTGGGGGGGGGGGGGGCGGTGTAGGCAGAAGGGTGTTGTGAGGGTGTGCGTGAGTCACATGGGAAGCAGTCAGGGTGCCGTCACATGGTTTGTGTTTGCAAGCCGAGGCTTACAAAGAAAAATACAAAGTTTGCGTGCTGCGCTGTTCCTCTTTTTTTCAAACTCTCAGCAAAACTTTGAGCTCTGCTGCCTGTTATGGAAATTCCTGCCATCAATCTGAAGGTAAGCCTGCTTTTTAAACTCTTGTTTTCGTCTCCCGTGGTGTCTTTTTGGAATGCTAGTAGACCTAAAAAAAAAAAGAAAAAAAAAAAAGAAGAAGATGGTTGAGGTTTGCCAAACGGTATTTTGAATTTCAACGTTTTCAAATGGACGTGACGAGAAGATGACAAATTCCTGCCGAGAGATTCTTGATGACATTTTGGACATCGCTCATCCGGTAACGGCAGCGTTTCGCAAACGATGGGTGGAGGGCCCAAAACGGGAGTCGTCATATTTAAATCTCACTCATAATATGGAAATCATTGTAATATTTTGATTTGTTTTATTTGGAGTCCCAGCGAGTTCTTAAAATTGTCCCTTATGTTTTCTTTTTTTGTCTTCTTGCTCGTCTTGGTTTGTTTTGTGTATCTCAAGCATGTTTATTAAAAAAAAAGTGTTTTTAATTGTACATTTTGTCTTTGTATCGTTATATTTTATGCATGTATTTTTCTTGTTATGAAATCATTTTTGTCTTGCTCATTTAAATATTTTTACATTATTTTTTTCATTTTATTTGATTCCTTATCGTTAAAATTATTAGTCATTTATTTTTATTTATTTGTTTTTGAACTGTTGATTTTTTATTTCTTTTTTCATTATACATTTTATGTTGTTTTAGTCATGTGGTTACAGTATATCATTGATATTAAATTATTTTATTATTGAAATGGATCATTATTTGTACTTACTTTTATATTATTAGTAATTCAATTTCATCGCATTCATTCGCGCTACAATGCATCATTTATATGCATTATCTTTGTTCTGATGTTTTTGTCTGTCAGGCCATCGTTCTGGTGCACTGGCTGCTTACAGTTTGGTGAGTGAACGCGTTTTTCTTCACAAACTTGAGGAATTTATCTCCTTGTCGACCTCCAATAGGTCATAAGCACACACACACAATGTTTGTCTATGCTGCGTACATTGCGTCGGGTGTCGAACCGTGTGTGTGTGTGTGTGCGTGTGTGTGGCCAGGGGATGCATGGCGTGGCTGCCCACCTCGTTTGCCTGGGGCAACTTCAGCGTGCTGGCGGTGGGGGTGTGGGCCATCGCGCACCGGGACTCCATCGACGCCGTGCTCATGGTGAGTGTTACAAACGCTGTGGAAACGCCCAAACCAGCATTTTCATTTGCTGGGTCTCACTTGGCTGTTTAACAAACAAAGATGTGTTTTTTTTTTTTTTTTGTTATTGGGTTCGTAGTCAAGGTTAGGGTTCCGATTGTGGTTGCTGTTAAGTTATTAACATTGTTTTTCAGTTTCAATTTATATTTTAGCCGTTTTGGATTTAGTTATAGCAGTATGGCTCAATGAATAGAATTGTATTCTTATCTGTCTCACTCTCAGAAGAAGGGCAACGGGTTTCTTCCATTTGCTATATTGAAGGGAGTGTAGTCTGGTACCGGTCTCGGTCGGAAGAGACAGGCTGATTTATTATTGTTTTTTTTCTAATCTGATTTATACCTATGGGAACTTGCTGAGGGAGGAGAGAGGGATTTTCTTGTATTCACTGAGTTGTAAACAAATGTACTGTGGGCTGATGGGAGGAGACTTTTCGTATTCACCCACTTTTCAATAAATAATGATGTGCCGGAGTAGAGGAGACACAATCTGAACAGACCACTGTTTGAGTGAGTTCAATTGTTGTCATCAAAAGCTTTTGATACCTTTGCAAAGGGACTTCTTCACCAGAATCTCACCATTCAGTTAATTGAACACGCAAAGAGTAGAATATAAATATATCTACTCTAACATTGCGCTCGTACTTTGGTTTTGGTTGTCATTTTTAAGGGTTACATTTCCAATGAGGGAATCAAGACCCTTTTGAGTGAATTCAGAGATTTTTTGGTAAATAATTTATACATGCAAAGACTGAGAAGTATGTAGTAATGAATTGTGGAGATATAGCCGTTAGCCTTTTCACCGTTTTCCAGATTTTTTGGTGCGACTAAAACAGGGCCCAGTGACACTTCACGTCTTCATCGTTAGCTAGCACAATTGCAAAGTGCAGTTAGCCAGCGAGCTAGCTATGCCTGAAAATGTGGCTCAGGGTTAGGTTTAGTGTAGTTAGGGCCCAGGGTTCAAGTTAGCTTTCACACAAACGTATTTACATCCCCACATACAGAATCTTCTGGACTTGTTTGGAACCCTGGCTGAGCGGGTACCAGGCCAGGTAGCTTGGACTTAAGGTTAGGGACTGTTAGAGTAGACAATATTTAGTATTCTACTCTTTACGTGTTCAATTAACTGAATGGTGAGATCCTGGTGAAGAAGTCCCTTTGCAAAGGTATCATTATAACAGAAGCTTCTGATCACACAATTGAAGTCACCCAAACAGTGTTCTGTTCAAAAGTGTGCTCCTCCTTCAGCCCACAGTACATTTATTTGCAACTCAGTGAATACAAGAAAATCCCCCTTCTGCTCCCATCAGCAAGTTCAGCAAGTTCCCATAGGTATAAATCAGATTAGAGAAAAACAATAATACATCAGCCTGTCCTTGGATTCTTCAACCGACTGAGACCGGTACTAGACTACACTCCCTTCTAGATAACAGTGGAAGAGAAACCCGTTGCCCTTTTCTTCTCAGGCGAAAGAGACAGATAATAATACAATAGACAATTCTATTCATTGAGCTACACAGCTATAACTAAATCCAAAACGGCTAAAATATAAATTGAAACTGAAAAACAATGTTAATAATTCAACAGGACAAAGGTGGTGTTTGCACTTGTGGTCTGTTTAGGGTTACAATTGGGACTGGAGAGACTGGACTAAGGGTTAGCGTTGAGGGTTTCAAGACTTCGGCTTAGGTTTAGCATAGAAACTTTACGGATCTCTGAGATGAAGTCGTCGATTTGTGAACTATTTCACTTTTTGGAGAGAAGCGACCACAGTTGAAGTTTCTCTCTGGTTTTGCTCCCCCCCCCCCCCCCCCCCCCCCGCGCAGTTTCTGATCGGCATGGCCGTGACCATCCTGACCGACATCGTCCACTTTGGCATCTATTACTCGCTGAGCGAACTGGCGTCGGAAAAGGGACGAGACGTGTTCCGCTTCAGCGCCGGCATGGCCATCCTCAGCCTGCTGCTCAAACCCGCCTCCTGCTTCTTCGTCTACCAGATGTACCGCGAGCGAGGGGGAGATTACAACGTCAACTTTGGTGAGTGTGGGGGGGGGCGTCAGTGAAATCCAGTTGGCCGTGATTCATCATGAGATGATACCAATGGTTAGGGCTATGGGTTCGGTTTACGGTTGGTGGTAGATTGAGGTTAGTGCAGTTTGGACTGCTTCTGGTTATTAGGGATAATTGACATTCCAAAAACATGCATGGCAGGTGAATTGGACACTCCAAATTGTCCATAGGTGTGATTGTGAGTATGGTTGTTCGTCTCTGTGTGCCCTGCGATTGGCTGGCAACCAGTTCAGGGTGTACCCCGCCTACTGCCCGAAGCCAGCTGGGATAGGCTCCAGCAACCCCCGCGACCCTTGTGAGGACAAGCGGTACAGAAAATGGATGGATGGATGATCGAAGTAAGGGGCGAGTGCCTGTAAACACCGAACGAGTGCATTTGAGATGCCGAGCTATTGTCATGCTGTTTTTCTTTGACGCGAACAAACTCGATTATTTACAGTCACAAGACTTGTAAATACCACGAAATATCCGAAGCGCACCACGCGAAGCCACTTTGCCACCGTGGAAGACGCCGTTTCATGCAAAACATTAGCGGGCCGGAAATGGTTTGGATCTCACGTGGGACTGAAGTGCAAGGCGAACCTTCTGTATGTCTTTGGAAACTGATTTTTGTGGTTCTGTTTGTCAAGCAAGTGCATTTGGCCTGAGGCTTCTTGTGGTATTTTTTTTCATGAACCGAGCTTTGATTTGTGTTCTCACTTGGCTTCGACGTGTTCGAGGGGTCGGGTTGTCACCACTTCAGAAATAGGCCTTCCTTTTCTCGGTCTCGCCTTCGGTCTCTTGAGGCCTCCCTGATTTTATGTTTTTTGGATTTGTTGGGGTCTGGATGTTTCTTGGGCTGGGGAGGAGTTCTGGTGGGGGGTGTCTGGTCGGTGCTGGATTTCACCTTCCTTGGTTTTCTTCGGTCCCCTCGGGTCTCCTGGTGTTCGGTTTAGGTGAACGGTATGAGATTTTTTCTAGTAGGTTTTCTGGTGAGCTAACAAATACACGCACGCACGCACGCACATACACATACTCACCCACACACACACACACAAAAAAATAATAATAATAATAAAAAAATAAAAAAATAAAAAAGAGCAATGATGATGACATTTCCGAATGAACAATACTGAGCTCTTAAAAAAAAAAAAAAAAATAGGCTAGGATAAATATTGAAGTGTTGGGGTTGCCTCCGTTCATCTGATGTGTTCCAAATGTTTCCGCTATCAAGAAGTGGAATAAAAGAGGAGAGCAGAGCTGGAAAAGCAGTCGAAGGTTACCGGAGACAATTTCGGCCTGATGGAATTTTTTTGTGTTTGTGGCTGATTTAACTGCATGTTGATGTTCTATGCTAACGTCGCCCGGCAGACTCGAGGTTATTATTAGCTTGTGTAGCAGCCAACTGATGTGTTTTAATTGGCACCCGAACGCATCCATTAGCATTTAGGAGTTCCCCGCAGGGCCCAAAGCGCTTTAACGGGCTCGCAATCAGGCTTGACTAACGATCACAACAACAATTTCAAAGCTGACGTCAGGTTTGCACGCTTCGGAGCAAGCGTGACGTCGACCGGTTAGCCTGCCTTCGAAAGAACATCGCAATACATTCGGAGGCGTGTGTTCCTCAATATAGGGCGGAGATTAGGGAAGTGAAAACGGACCGTTTCTTAAATTAGCTTTGTAGGTTTAAAGAGATGATTTTCTTTATGTTGGTGTTGGATAAAAGTATTTTTGTTCAAATATATGGTTTCATGTCAGTCATTGCAGGAAAGCTAAATGGCTAAATCAGGGTAAAAAAAAAAAAAACGATTAATGATTGATTTAACAGTAACCCATCAGGTTAAAAATTTAATATTTTTGTATAAATATTTCAAACATGAGAAATGACTACATTTATGAAGTATAATCAAATAAAAATATTCATAGTTAATAAGTTGAAATAATAAATATTCATTTCACACGACTGAAATATTTATATCAAATGTACCTAAGAAGAAGATAATATATTTGCTGACATCAGGGTTAGATTTAAAATCATGAATATTCATTACTATGAAAAAATTGGTGCCAAATGTGTTGATATTTTTCAGTAAAAAAAAAAAGGCAATTACATTACATGATGTCAAGATTAATTTCAAAACCATGAATATTATTTTCTATTTGATGATTAAAATGTAAATATAATCTTTGAATATTCTTGGAAAAACAACATTTTTAGGTTTAAGAAAGAAATCTAATATAAAATTGTCAATGCAAATAAAAACGCTTAGAAATCAAAAGACACAGAATTCAGATCAATATTGAAAAAAATCAATTTGCAGTCAATCAAAAGACATTTTGTGCGCATAAAAAAAGGACGTCTAAAAATATTTTTGTGTTTGCGTGTGCGTGAGAACGTGGCCTCTGCCCGACTGCTTTAACTTCCTCCCTCGCATGCCACGTTGCCCCCGCGTATGTCTCGTTCTCATGCCCTCATTTGTCTCCTCCTCCCTTCCCCTCTTTACCTTTGACCTCTCAGACTTAGAGACCTCAGTGGACAGTCGCTGCACGACGGACAGTGCTGACAGTGCGTTTATCGGCCGCCGCTATTGACCCCTCCCAACCCCTTTCTCTCCCTGCCAATCATCTCCCTTCCATTCCCCCTCTGCACAGGAAGTGAGCTCATGAACAGGGAAGGGCGAGGAGGACGCTTTGATTTTCTCTTTGTCGTTTGTTTGGGTATTTAAAAAGTGTGTGCGTGTGTGTGTGTGTGTGTGTGCGCGTGTGTATTCCTTCACACCTTGTTTGTGCTTGTTCTCATCATGTATTATTCATGCCTCCAATCTCTCCTGTGTGTGTGTTAGTGTGGATCTTTGCATAGCAATAATAATACAGTGGTGCCTTGACATACAAGTTACCTGACATAAAGTTTTTTTATTTTTTATTCAGCCATTATTTTTGCTTTGAAGAAGCAGTTTATGAAATAAAAAAAAGATGATATATATATTTTTTAAATCCATATATCCGTATGTGTGTATTATACTGCCCCCTGTTGGACATGACGCACACACTAGAAGGAGCAGCACAGTGTCCATGACATTGAAACAAAAAATGTGACAAAAAACTTTTGAATTCTTAGCACTTTATCTTATTCTCAATGTTTTTATGAATTCAAATATTAGAAAATGCTATTTTTTTGTTATTTCAAAAATATATTTTGGGAGGGGGGAAAGCTCAAACACGATGATGGCATTTCCATTCATTTAAACGTGGAAAGGTGATTTGAGTGTTTTCAGTGACAAGTAGAGTCTGGTTAAAAACGTCTCGTTGTATGAAGGCACCACTGATAATCTCACTCCACTGTAAAAAGTGAAAAGTCGTGCTCAGTTTTGTACATTTTTGAAATAAATGTGATCAACGAACGTGCTGCATTGTCTACAAGTGATGATTTCAAATAGCAAATGAAGACATAAGTGCAATCGGTAACGTTTTGTAGCGCTCTGAAAAGAACCAGGCAGTAGATAAGAATGAGCTTTTTTATTTTATTTAAGGAAACCATACACAAACAAAACAAAAAGACAGTCTATTAACACCCTGCGCAACATCATATATTGTTTTCAAACAATCAAACCAAAATTAACATTATTAACGGCTAACTGTGTAAAAAAAAAAAAAAAAAGGATAGAAAACAACAAAAAATGACCAACACCTCGAATCGGCCACTAGGTGACAGTGTGTCATCATTGTCTTGTCATGGTGGGCGTGTATTTGTAGGTTTCCCCTCCATGAGCCGAAATAGAGAAGCGTACCAGTCCATCGACCCCCAACAGGACGCGTCCACCAGCACCGCCAACCCCTTCAACCAGGCGCAGGACACCAAGACGGCGCGGGCGTACTGACACCTGCACACTAGCGCCACCTGCAGCCCGGGACCAAGTGCAGTTCTACCACCTGTCTGCTGTAATGATAGTAGTATTATTGATGTTGTTCTTCTTATTATTATTTTTAAAGTGTTTTCACATCATTATTGTTCATAGTCAACTGCATTTTTAAAGAAATGTTTGTTGGGCACCACACACACACACACACACACACACATTCTTGTACTTATATAATTGTGAGGACATCCATAGACATAATGCATTTCCTAGCCCCTCCCCCTAACCCCAACCATCAAAAATGATTGCCGACCCCAATTCCTTACCCTAACCTCAACCATAACCCAATTCAAACCTAAACTCTAAAACCAAGTCTTGATCCTCAAAAAGAGGTCTTGAGTTGGGAGGACCGGCCAAAATGTCCTCAATCTGTTGGTTAAAGACGTATTTTGGTCCTCACAATGTGGTATGTACAAGTACACACACACACACACACACATGTATGTATATGTGATAACATCCTGGCAATAAAACATTTGAATTTTTTTTCTATTTACTGTATTGATTTTATTTGTTTGTTAACTTCTGGCTAACAGTTGCCGCTTCTACTACTATTTTTACTATTGTAAAAAATAGAATGTTACTCAATGGAGTGTAAAAATAGATACACGTCAGCATTTAGCTTTTATTTTGACATAAGAGCAAAGTAAAACTGTAAAAAAAAAGATACACATTTTAGCGTTCAGCTATTATCGTTTTTACATTAGAATAAAGTCAAGATCTATGCAAATGTTGGAATTTTGTTTCGCATATGAACACAAAGTAAAACCGTCAAATGCAATGAATAGCAATAAAACGAAAAGGACACACAAGATCCAACCTGACACGAGGATCAGCCACAAGCTCATTGCACGAAGTCATTTTTGACCCTCATTGCGGGGACGGAGGACGAGGACGTCGAGCGGAAAGGAGCCCTTGATTAAATAAGAGCAACTTGGACGGCGGTCCCGCGACTCCTCCGAGTCAAGGTGGCTAATTGAGGCGGGATGCAATAACAGGAAGTCAATTTGATACGGCGGTCGCCGCAGTCCCCAGAGATGCTTTGACGAGGCCTTAAGGAACGCGAGGAAAGACCTCATTTACTTCCAATGTTGCGTTCCATGCAGCGCACACAAACGCTAGCATTTTGTTTATGTAAAGTGTGTGTGCGTTTTGAAAAAAAATGCACATATGTTGGGTTTTTGTTTTTATGAGCATTAAGTAATGCAGTAAAAAGGATAACAATGTCAGCTTATGTTTTCTACATATAGGCATCAAGTCAAAGTAAAAATGCTTTAAAATGTTGGCATTTAACATATATCAAGTATTGGCTTCATGTTTTGTAAATAAGCAAGCATAGAGTAAAACCAATTCACACAAATGTTAGCGCTTTGTTTCAAGTCGAGCGGTAAAAATGGACTTAGATGTTAGTGTTTTGTTGTGCATTGAGTAAAAAGGCAAAAACAGATACCATTTTTAGCAGTTAAAAAAAAAAATATATAACCATAAAGTAAAAGAGGAAAATTGATACAAATGCAAGTTTTTTATTTCTATAAGCCCTTAAAATAAAACGGTGAAAATGGGTACAAAATGTTAGCTTTTGTTTTTTTACGCGAGCGTCAAGACTTTTTTCCCATTCAAACAAATGCTAGCATTTTACCATATGTGCACAAACTAAAATAATAAAAACTACATTCAAATGTTAGCTTCAACTAAACGAGCCTCACATACACTGTAACACTGAATAATACATAAAAACTGTGAGTTTTCCATGAGACGAAATAACGTCCAAAACTTTGTTGTTATTCATTTATTTATTTTGTTAAATTGCACAGCATCCTAGCACGCTAGCCCCAAATTATATTTATCACAACAAATCGTGAAATTATAAGGAACAAAAAAAATCATAAAACATCGCCAACCAAACTGGTCAGTTTGTTCTCCTCATCCAACCAAAACATGAAAAACAAATCATTCGCCTGGCAGCATATTTGTCCAAATCCTTTTTAACTTATAAAATCACTTAAAAAAGAAAAGTGCTTAAAATGGCGCCTTTTCTTGTTTACCGAAAATGTTGAAATATGACTTTGTCAACTATGCTATTAAGCTAACGAAATATGCTAATTGCAACTATTTCAGTCCCTTGAGGGCTTGTTGGCGTGATTAAAAAATAAAGAGCTGCTCATTATACGATCACATGTGCGTTCTTCCCGCTCAATCTCTTCTATTTGCTCTAATTGTCTTCTTTTCTTTCCTCGCTGACCCAAATTCCCCCTCGCGAAGATGATTAAACTTTCATTTTAATCGTCCTCCTCCATCTTTAATGTTTAATTACGGGCTGAAAACTTCTCGCTCGGCCCGCAACTCCAAAACGTAAAGGCCAAAAATAAACTTTTCCCGTGGCGTGGAATAACCTTCCGAGTTGAGTGGGAGAATAATGACGAGCGAGTCGGCGGACTGTCGGGTCGGCGTGATGAACGACCTCGGGGAGGCAGGGGAGGGGGCGCGGGGGCGCGGGGGCGCAGGGGGCGCGGGAGCACGCTCGTTTGTTACCGGGCTGTCACAAATATATTTTTAATGAAATACCTCAGACCATCTCGGCGCTTCCCTCAGGCCAAACAGCTACTCCATATTTTCCCAACTTGCGCTGCCGTCAATGAAATGTAAATAAGATTTTTCCCTTCCATTAGTCACAACCTCGTTATTATCCACAGCAGCTTGCGTGCTAGCAGGTGCTAGCGCCTTTTTTTGGGGGGGGGGAGGGAACAAAATTATGAAATAAACAAGATAAGACGATGAGACACACGTTTTGTGTTTCTACGGATTGATTGTTTTTATTCAATTTATTTTTATTCAGTTTAATATTTGGCATACATATTTGTTGTTTAAGTTGATATTCTCCCATCCTAGAATTTTTAGCCAAAGCTAGTTCATTTTAGCAACATGAAATTTGGTAAACATCTTTAAAAGATCCACAAAAAAAAGTCTCAAGAAGCCATGCCTGAAAAAAACGTATTTGACCGTTTTGCTAAGAAGCGGCCATTTTAGGGTTATGTTGGCCGAAGGTCCTTCAAGAACAAACTGCTTCTTACAATTAAAAAATAAATAAAAATCAGCCCCTGAAGCCAACCACTTAGCAACATGAAATTTTGTCGGCAGGTCTATCATGATTAGCACCACAAAAAAAAACAGGTCTCAAGAAGCCATGCTTAAAAATACACGGGAAGTCAGCCATTTTGCCATGAAGCGGCCATTTTAGGGTTACGTTGGCTTAAAGTCCTTTGAGGACAAACTGCTTCTCACAATTTTTTTTTTATTCCGCCCTCAAAGTCACTTAGCAGCATGAAATTTAGTTGGCAGGTCTATCATGATTAGCCCCACCCAAAAAGTTTTAAAGAGCCATGCTTGAAAAAAATACAGGAATTCGGCAGTTTTGCTTTGAAGCGGCCATATTAGGGTTAAGGTCCTTTAAGGACAAACTACTTCCCAGGAATTTTTTTTTTAAAACTCAGCCCCAAAGCTAGTTCCACTTAGCAACAACAAATTTGGTACACATGCTGTGTAACAGCCTGAAGAACCATGTCCGAAAATTCACAGCAAGTCTGCCATTTTTTTTTTTTGGTTGAAGCAGCCATTTTAGGGACATTAAATACAAACTTGTCCTCTGGATTTTTTTTTTTTAGGGAAATTCTGCCCTCAGAACTTGTTACGTTTAGCAAAATGAAATGTAGTAGGTATTGTCTATCCTGAAATGACCCACAAAAAAAGTCTCACCGACCCAACAAAAGCTTCATTTTGTTGAAGGGCTCGTATGCTAACGAACTCCTACTAATTCTATCTGCATTATTCCTAATGAAGAACACGTCAATCCCAAAAGAGGACGTTTGACTTGTGAGTGCAACAAGATGGTGTATTATGAAGTCATTAACACTCGGCCCCCCCCCCCCCCCCCACAACAGCCAGCCACCCTGCTCGGAGAAATGTCACGTACGCTATGTGACGTGGCTCCAGGTTTGGTACCACGCGGCGCCACTAGAGCGTGAGCGGGTGCTCGTCGGCCTTATCTTGTTCAGGGACGCTCGTCTGCTTGTCACTGTCGACGACAAGAAGAGAAAGTGCGCACGCGCTCGGTGAGGCTTGGCGTATACTTTTGTGGTTTCAATTTTGTGGCCCCCCCCCAAGCCACATTCCTGGGGTCCAGGGACCCCAGTTTGAGAAGCACTGCTTTATTTATTTAACAGGACTTGCGCTTACCTGTCTTGACTCTCTGCTGCTGTTATTGTGCTATCGTCGTAAATCTTCAACATGGTTTCGGTGCGGTCGTCACGGCACTCTTTGGTCTCCTCGAGCCTACCAAATATTTTTGGGGACATCAAAGCCATTGAGGAAGAGAAAGCGTATCAAATTGCATACAAATTATTAAATACATGTAATAACTGATAACAATAATAAACTTTTCTCGACTGTGGCGGGGTGGTCACTATTTTTTAACAAGTTAAAAAATAAAATATATATATTTTTTTTAAACAAGTGGACGGTATGTGCTGCTTTTTCTTTTATTGCTCAGTTCCTTAGACCCTAATATTTATTTATTTATTTTTGTTGAATTACAGTTATAATTCTTTAATAAAAAATATACAAGTTTCCTCCTGTAAACATCATTTAGCATATAATTTAAACATGTATTTAAGGCAACTTGTAAAATGTTTGAAGTCCTCTTGTTTATGTTTAACACATTTAAAACATCATAAATCAAGCTGTTTCTACTAAGTACTGTCTCAAATGTTCTCCGATGTCGATACTGTAAATATATCGGATCGTATGCCGAGAAACGTTTCTTGAGGAGTAATATGACGGCGCTAACGCTAAATTGAACAGAACACTCGGCATGTTTGCATTACATGCACCTAAAAAAATACAATATATCATTAAAAATATCATTTTTGAACACCTTAACCGTTTGTGTGCGCGTGTATTAGCATGATGCTAACACTTTTAATTCTTAACTCTTTTATTGCCAAACGTTATCCAAATCGAATATTGTGTGCTATGACTACATAAACATGGCGGATACCATATGAAAGATTGAATTCCATTCTTTCATTAGGAAAAAAAAAAGTTTCTACATTTTTGCACTCTTTAGTAATCACCATTTGAAAATAGGTCATTTGAGTGACATCGAGCCAAAATGAAAAAAAATAAGGAGAAAACAATTTTTTTGTGAAAATATACATTTTCTGCTCAACAGTAACTTTGACACTCATATTTTTTGTTTCGTGACGTTCTGTGAATTAGATTTAATGTGACAAACGCTTTATTTCCTAAGATCCGCCATGTTTTCATGTAATTTAATACTACCGGGAGCCCATTGAAAATAGATACAACTCTGCCATCTGCTGGCCATGGTTAGTAGGTATTTTGGGATTTTTCCAACCCCATTGGCATAGCAGTGCTTTACAAGACGTTGCACCGCCTATTGAAAGAAACACACGTAGTTAACGTCAATTTACATTATTGGCGGTATAAAGTGGGCGTGTTCTTAACGTCAATTTTTGGCGGTAAAAGAGTTTTAAATAAGATGAAGAGAAAGCCAGGGAAGGAAATCAATTCATGCTTAACGAAGTCAATCATTTCAGTTACATGGATGAAAGGAAAATGTAAAAAAAGGGGCGGAGCATTCAGTATATGGAGGGACCCGTACCCCCCCCCCCCCCCCCAAAAAAAAAACCCAAATACAATACACCACCTGGGTTCCAGTCTCTCTTTGACCTTGGCGATTGACAGGATGTAGGGGCTGATCTGCCTGGCGATGGTGGTCAGGTAGGAGTTCTCCTGCTTCAGCTGCATCAGGTCGTGAAGCTGGGCTGCGAGGGGCCAAACGTAACCAATCAAGCGGTGCGCACACATAACGATTATCGGGACTCTGTTTCCGATCAAAGTCAGATGTCTCGGAAAGATTCTCCCCAGCTGAGGTTGTGGCCTGCGTTTACATCGCTTTCTGAGCCAAGTCAAATAAAGATTACGGTTCACCAACATACAAATCATCTTTGCCCAATGGAGTGAAAAGAAAACGAATTTCCTAACAGGAAAAAAAAGAACATTTGAACGGACAATTGAATAACAATCATCGACGAACCTTCATAAATCTCCTGCTCATTGGTGACCCTCTGAAAGGTCTCGTCCCAGATCTGCAAAAGGAAAACCGTGAGGGTCATTTTGACGAGCATCTCAATGTGAGAAGATGGAAAAACATGACCACCTCTTCAAACATGGCCCTCATGGTCTCCACTGTGGTGTACTTTGACGCGATCTGGCTGTCGATGTGCAGCGAGCGGTCCAAGATCTCGCCCATTTGGTCCGTGTTGATGATGGAGTGGTGCTTGGTCAGGTCTCGGTGCAGCTCCTGGACCTGGTCCTTCAGGCTCTGAATCTCGGTCTGAAGGGTCTGCGGGCAGATGCAGAATTGTTAGAATATCATTTAAAAAAAGAAGTGAAATTGTTTTCATGTTTTAATTTGATTGTTTATAATACTTTTTTTTTAATATACATTTACCAATTATCCAATGAAATACAATTTAATATTTTTTAAAATAATAAAATAATAATTGTTTTATTTTTCATAATTGATTTTATTATAATAAACTCTTTTGAAGTAAATTATGTGTATACATAAATTATTTATTGTATTATTTACACTGAATAAATTCATCAATTATGTGACATAAATGAAAAAAATTAGGTGTGTCAAAATGAGTGCATTAATTTTGAGTTAATTTAAAGTTCCTTTAACGCCACTATTTTTTTTAACCCGCAATTAATGACCGCCCCTTACTAGGAAAGCATGTACTGTGTCGCAACGCAGCAGACACGTTCCCTTGAAAATTTAGCAGCATCCTAATCAATTTCACAATAATGCATATATTTGTGGAGAGATTCAAGTTGCATTTGACCATTTTTTAAATGTGCATAATTTCACAAGTTACTTCATGTTAAAGATGAGCTCTTAATATGAAAAGAAAAATGCACTGAGCTGTCACCAACGTCTTAAAGATGCAATTATGCCATCTAGTGGCAGAAAAATGACCTCTACACAAATCAACATAACACATTATTATTATTTTACATTACAGTACATCTTTTTTATTTTAACTAAATTTAATGAATTATTATGAAATTACTGTATCAATGACTAAACGATGCAGCCATATTTCTATGAGTTTAACATTTTTTTGCCCACTTTCATGCTAACAAGAGTATGAAAACGTAGGAAAAATATGTTTAATTGTAAATTTAGAACAGACATAAAATTTGCGATGAATCGTGAGTTAACTATTGAAGTCATGCGATTAATTACGATTTAAAAAAATGAATCGCCTGACATCCCTAGAAAAAATACATTAACTCATTCACTGCCATTGACGGCTATAAATGTCAAAAATTCCTTTTAACTGTTTCTATTAGTTTAACATTTTTTCCACTTTTATTATCAAGAGTATGAAAACCTAGATTTTTTTACTGTACATTTAGAACAGATATGAAATTTGCGATTAATCGCGAGTTAACTCTCGAAGTCATGCGATAAATTACGATTTTAAAAAATTCATCGCCTGACATCCCTAGAAAAAATACATTAACTCATTCACTGCCATTGACGGCTATAAATGTCAAAAATTCCTTTTAACTGTTTCTATTAGTTTAACATTTTTTTCCACTTTTGTTATCAAGAGTATGAAAACCTAGATTTTTTTATTGTACATTTAGAACAGACATGAAATTTGCGATTAATCGCGAGTTAACTCTCGAAGTCATGCGATAAATTACGATTTAAAAAAAATCATCGCCTGACATCCCTAGAAAAAATACATTAACTTATTCACTGCCATTGACGGCTATAAACGTCAAAAATTCCTTTTAACTGTTTCTATTAGTTTAACATTTTTTTCCACTTTTGTTATCAAGAGTATGAAAACCTAGATTTTTTTAAATTGTACATTTAGAACAGATACAATTTGTGATTAATTGTGAGTTAACTAGTGAAGTCATGCGATTAATTAAAATTTAAAAAATTTAATCGCCTCTTGCCCCTAATTTTTAATAATCTTTTTTTTTTTTTTTTATGAATTTATGGCAGTGAATGAGTTAACCTCAAAAAATTGATGTCAGTAAAGCTTTTTCTTTGGCTTTTCGTGAATGTTTGTCTTCTCTCTCTCTCTCTCTCTCTCTCTCTCTCTCTCTCTCTCTCTCTCTCTCTCTCTCTCTCTCTCTCTCTCTCTCTCTCTCTCTCTCTCTCTCTCTCTCTCTTTCCTCATTACCACACGAGGAGTTTTCCTAAATGTTCTCCTCATTTCACCCGTAGGACAGGACAGTTTGTCGCACCCACCCTGTAGGAGTTCTCGTAGTTGTTACAGTGCTTGGTGAAGGGCGTCTCGCGCCCCTCGGCCAGGAGGACCTTGGTGCAGATGTTGCGATGGGACGTGGGCCTGCGGCCGAATACGGAGCCGTGCGGCATCTCACTGAGGGACAGGGAGCGGCAAGACACGGAGAGAGGCGACTGCAGCCTGAGGTGAAGGTGGGGGAAAACATCCATCACTGCCGCTTTCCTTTCATTCTCACGCTCGGCCATTTTACAGCAACACAACACACAGCGCGCGCGTCACGAGATCCAATACGATCCAAAAATCAGGCTTCGTGTCTACAATTTTAGGACTTGGGACTTGTTTCTGCTGCCTCTAATCAAAAACGTTTTTCAAGCGGTAGTCAGCCAACCACCAGGGGGCGAACACATGCGGTGACTTGGCGGAATGGTGAGAACGAACACCGACGAATCGGAGATGAGGAGCTGGCGCCTCGAAAGGGATCAACATGTTATTATCTGTATTAAACCCCCTCCAAAAATTTGGGATTATTCCACAAGTCACTCGAACTTGACGGATTTACACAAGATTTGCTTTCTTACAAACTTTAATAAAGTAGTAATCATTCTAGATGGATATATTTATTAACTCTATGGATTGTTAGTCATTAACAAGTATGTAGTATAATAACTACGCTTATAAACTGAACTGCTTGATAATCAGTCGATTTTTGGTAAACCGCTATTTTGAGTTATTTAAAAAAAAAAAAAACGTACAATAAAAACACATCGTATTGAATAAGAGAGGCGAAGCGAGGTGACTGTGGCAAGATGGCCGCCCCGTGCGGACGTTCAAATCCTCTGTCCAGCAGTGCAGACGAAAAGTTAGTTTCATTCATTTTCTATATTTCAACTATGAATTTGGGGGGAAAAAGTGGGTGGGGCTTAAAATCTCAGCACAACCTTTTTACCTTTTTTTTTTTTTTTATATATCTTTTGTTGAATCAGTGTGATGTGCTTAGTGACAATATGTTAGCATATGCCATGTGGTTATATTTCTTACTCCTTTTCAGTCTTGTTACTCAAAAGATGAGTTTCAAGTACAATAAAACAATGACATAAAAAATAAAGTTGCGTGAAACAACATTTTGAGGAGTTCAAAATACTCGAATTGAAAATGACAAATGTTTCTTTGAGTGCTTTCTTGGTCTCTTTTGACAAAAGAAAGGAAAAAAAAAGCAAAAATAAATCAGTCGCCGTCATGAATTGCATCCAATTGTCATCAAGTAGAATGCTACTCACTCTCAACAAGCGATCGCGACCGCATCCGAAACTCGAGAGCGCCACATGACAAACATGCAGAGCGGCGGCAGCGGAATAACTCACGCCGATTTATTCGATCCGTCCGTCACGGATGCTTGAAGACGAAAGGCTGCAATGACGAAAACGGAGCCGGACTCCCGCACGCACCTGCGCGCATCTGCCACCCGCCGCAAGATGGGCCGTCCGCGCCGCTTTGAATAAATACTTTGCCCGCCCAGTGACATCAAGCGGCCCTGGAACAAAGCCGCCGCGACGTGCCAACTCGCAGATTAATTCCGGAGGGTTCTGTGAAGTTATGATAAAAATAGTGCCGGCCGATCCCCGGGCCTCTTTCCGTGTCGAGTGGTGAACAGTGTGATGGAATTACAAGCAGGGAAGGACACAACGTTGCACGAAGACTTCATTGTTTTTTTTGTGTGTGTGAGTGTTAACTAATATTTGGGATTCTGTATTTCAAAGCACTTTGGGACTTTTTATCAACAAAGTACAAATGCTTACTGTACTTATTTGAGTATTTATTTTTCTAATGATTTTTTTTTTTTGAAAACATATACTTCTACGTACGAAGGCCTTTTCACACTGCACTTAGCAACACACAGTCAACACGGTGACATCGCGACGGAGTGATTTCAGAGTGCAGAGAGCAATTGACCAAACCTGAGATGGTGTAAAAAGATCAATTTTGCCGCAAACAGCATTCAAGTTCTTCCCACGTCCAGCGTGATGGTGATTGTGACAGCGCCTGTCATCGCTCCGCCCCCACCCACTGCAAACCATTTGAGGATTTTCAAAGTGCCAAATGCCCGATCCCGTCTCGTCGGCTTTTCCCGGACGCCACGGTGTGATACGCGGAAACGAGAATGTCGGAAATGATCTCACCTCGTGGCGACGCTGGAAGAGCCGGCGACCGAAGGGGCGCAGCGCTGGCCAATCACAAGCAGGGACTCCAGACAGCGGGCAAACTCGCTGCGGTAGTCAGTATTGATCTGGCAGCAGGGTGGAAGGAAACTGGTAAATAAATACCATATATATATATATATATATATATATATATATATATATAAACATATATATATATATATAAACATATATATATATATATAAACATATATATATATATATATATATATATATATATATATATATTAGGGGTGTGAATTGCCAAGTACCGATTCAATTCGTATCACGATTCATAGGTCACGATTCGATTCGATACCGATTAATCCCGATACAAATCTATAAATTGATTATTGCGATTTTTTTTTTTTTTTACTCAAATTTAGAAAATACTAATCGGTAAATGTACACTGTTAGATTTGTATGAAAATGTCCTTATGTATCTGAAAATTCAGGCTTATAACTGAGCCACTGCCTTTAACAAACAGGTTGCAGTCTGTTTGAACAGGCACTGAAAGAAAATATTATGTTTTAATGTTCCATTAATATAACATTCTTCCATGCTTAAAGTGTGAATCCTAACCCTAAGTCAGTAAGTATTTCCATAAAAAAATGATGTTTAAAAATCGATATTGAATCGATTCGAGAATTGCGTGCTGTAATATCGCGATATATTGCCGAATCGATTTTTTCTAACACCCCAAATATATAAATAAATATATATATATATATATATATATACTGTATCTATCTATCTCTTCAAATCAAGATTTCTAGCCAGCGCTGATGTACTTTGCACTGACTTTGCTGCTCTGCACTGGTCTGAGGCGATGTGGAAGCTTGACGATGCGCTTCAGTCGCTCCATCAGTTGCTGCGGAAGCAAAAAATAAATAAATAAAAAACATCTTCATCCAGATGGACTCGTTCCATTCGAAGGCAGCCGTCAGTACACGGCCAGAATATCGCTGCAATCTATTGACGTTTCTTTCTTGGGTGTTGCCACGCTCAAGTGGAATGCACTCACGTAACCCATGTCCAGAAACTCAAACATGTTGGCTGAGCTGAGGAAGGCTGAGCAGGTGACCAGGTGAACCTGCAAACACAAATGACGAGGTTCAAGCCAGGAGGCGGGGTTCAAATTGGCGTTGCAAGAAAGGATTATGGTTTCAAATGAGTGAGTTAAGATCTCACACAAATGTTCGGGTTCCAAGATACGATTTCAAACTCGGGTTAAGGGTTTCAGACCATGGTCAGGGGTTCAAGTTGAGGTTTCAAATCAGGGTTGTAAAGTGGAATAGGGCTTCAAATGAGTGCGAGAAATTCAAATGAGGGCTTGAAGGCAAGATGATGCGTATCGTTGGACGACCTGGAGTGTTGGCAGCAGTGATGAGAGGTGCGAGAGTTGCTCCTTGAGCGCTTTCTCCTTCTCCTCGTGTTGGCTGCGCACACACACACACACGCACACACACACTCCATCATTGTGAAACATTTCGTACGGGGATTTTCATACAGTGGATCGTTTAGTGATGAGGGAGTCGGGCGTTGAGAATCCTGCACTCACTCGCGACTCCCTAATCGTTGACTCTAAGGCTGAAACAATGAATCGAACACTGCCTAATTCTGATAGCGGATGGCGGCCTATAGCGTAGGGAGTGATTCTCAACATGGACCGTATTTCCACGAGCTAATCTGTCAGCACTTTGCTGTAACAGCACTTAGGCCGGGACACACACATTCCGACTCAAATAGCCTGGACGGGCCTTCCAGGAAAGCGGCCGTTGGTTGGGCTGACCCGCTTCCAGGCAGCGGCAACAAACATTCGCACAGGATCGTTTTTCTCGCAATCCCTAAACAGTCAATCAAAGAGAATAACAACATTGATCGGTCATTAGTGACTAATGGCGGCAACGGCTTTGGTGGCATGAAATCAAATGTTAATTATTTATTCATATTCTGTTGAAAGGAGACACAAAAGCAGTGCACCATCCGTTCAAATACGTGTCGGCATTTATATACAGTTTTAAACCACTTCCCTCAAAGCTTCTTTGTTTTTTGGGGGGAATTTGAAGAATTTTGCACATTTTTCAAAACAATTTTACACTTTGTCATTTTAACACACTGTGTGTGGAAAATTAAATTAATTTTGTAAATAATTTTTAAGTGGGGGTAATACTGAGAAATGATTGGATATCGTTTCTGTCCAAATGTTATCAATATGATATTTTTTCACAAATTGATACTATGGGCTAAATTAGTAAGATATATTTGTACCAGTTGTGTTTAACTTTTATATGCAATACGTTTTAATTGAATTATTATTTCACTACAGTTTTTAATTTTCCTGTATTTAAGTGCAGTGTTTATGTTGCATTGGCTGATTTTATTTACATTTTTAAGAATAAAACCTCTGTCTCATTTTACTACAACACTTTGAATGTTGATCATGATGATGGTGCTTGGAGTCAGTTGTACCTCTGTGCAGTCTTCAGTAGAATTTTCTTCCTCTCGGCCAGTTTTTCCTTTAAAGAGAAAAAAAAAATGTATTGCTCGCAAGGCTTCATAAATTCTCACAAATGTGAAAAGTTATTCAGCTAAATGTTTCTGTTGTTTCACATTTGGATCAACAGTGACCTCCAGTGGCCACACAGTGCTATTGCTGTGGATTTTTATTTTATGCCTGAATTGAAATGACATGCATTGTATTTCCTATATTACTAAACGGGCCATTAACTACGTTGCAGTGAGTTGCATTTGTAGTTCAGTCATGACCACTACATTTTAGCATTTAGCTTTAGCATATGCGTGAAAATAAAAGCATTTGGGTTGAATTTGAGATCAACTCGAATACCTGCAGGCTGTTGAAGAGGGAGCAGATGGCGCTCTCCTCCTCCTCCACATTCAGACACACTTCTCCAATCATGGACCTCAGCAGGAAGATGGCCTCTCGGGTGGACGTCTGCAGCTCCTTCACCACCTGCGTTTTGGTGGAGACGCTATATGAGACAATGCTTTTCTGCATATTAGACACAACCTACAAATTCACAGAAAATTATATTTTGTATTTTTTTTTTTTTACAGATGCCTCTTTCCCTCCTTGTAATCTTTGTCAAGATTTTTTTGGGTAACAAAATCATGTAAAAATTGTGTGACTAAAAAATATAATCTGTAAATAAAAATTGATGACGTCCATTGCTGTTAAGATCTTGATTGATAGTATCGGGAGTTGAATCTGTATTTATTATTTTTCCACTGAAGATTGTGTACAGATTGCGAGTACTTTTGCCGTGTCTCTTACCAGCACGGCCTGGTCCAACATCTCGCACCCTTGCATGTAGGCCGTCTCAATGTCAATGCAGTGAGTTCGACTCTCCCTGCAGAGCGAACGCACGCGCGCAAGTGAAGATGATGTCACAATGAGGACGCTGTTGCGTCGTCAAATAGGTTTTGTGTCACTCACACTTGCATATCTCTGAAGCACTTGATGCAAAGCATGGACTTGTTCTCGGTGGAGAAGAGGATGTAGGGCTCCTCGTGCAGAACTGACCACACACAGACACCGTGAAACATGCAAAACTGAATCCAATATACTGGAAAACAACATAGACTCAGCTGTGAAATGTTTTGCAATTTGAAGAAATTGTGTGATACAATGACTTGTTATTTTTATAAATAGCCCATATCTTGTAACATTTAACTTTAAAAAAAAAAAAAAAAAAAAAAGGGGGAACTAAAGAGTAGAGTAACGTTTTTTTAATTTCAGGAAAAAAAAGGACCATTTTTTCCCCATTAAATTTCAGTCTTGTAATGTTCAACTTTTGTGTTGTGGGCAGAGGTGGCAAATCCAAGTCCAGAAAGTAAAAACCCTGCCACAGTTTGGCTTTAGCCCCAAGTGCTAGCTAGCTAGGTGCTTGTTTACCTGCTAGGGAGCTAGCCAGAGCCTATATATAAAAAAAAGAAGTTTGGCCTGTGATTGGTCAACTGCTGGTCACATGACATATGGACGACATCTTGTTATCCTGGTGAAACAGAGTTGGCTAAACTCTCTCTTTATATAAGGCTCTGGAGCCTGCTACCTGCTAGGGCGCTAGTTAGCCTGCCACAGTTTAGTTTTAATTCTTCATAGCCTGCCACAGTTTGGCTTTAGCCCCAGGTGCTAGCTAGCTAGCTAGCTCCCCGGGTGCTTGTTTACCTGCTCGGGAGCTAGCTAGCTAGCTAGCACGAGGGGCTAAAGCCAAACTGTGGCAGGTTTTTTTACTTTCTGGACCTGGATTTGTCATCTCTGGTTGTGGGTGACTAAAAATGCAAATGGCGCCCAGAGCGGACTTTGAAAACCACAACACCGAAATGTATGCAATTATATGGATTAAATATAACAATTTAGGTTGTAAATTGAAGTCAGTGCTATGGATAGTGTTCAGGCCAGCAGAGAAGGCCTCACTGACCCTTAACCTCCCATGACTGCCAGATTGAAAGATCGACTACACTCACTACACTTCCTGTGCTTGGCTTTGCTGCGCTTGGACAACGAGACGATGTCGTGGTGGGCGAACATTCGAGCCTTGTGCGTGAGCTCCCTGCAGACGCAGCACAGCGGCTGGTTACACGTGTTGCAGTAGAACATCACACCGATGTCCTGAAAACAAAAAGAAACGTTTGAAAGAAACAACACATGCCAATAGCTGACTCATCGATATTGAACCTTTTTATTGCTCTCCTGGTCACAGTTGGCGCACTGCACAATTTCCTCAGCATCCGCGTTGTTGTCCACCAGAAACTTTAGCAGACGGTCCTCTGGTGGGAGGCCGTTGTTCCCCTTTATGATGGACGGGTAGCTGCAAGAAGCAAGAAAATATCAACTGTGTACAACTTCAAGTAAGAAAGCCATCCATCCAATTCACGTCAGTTTCATACACATGTATACTACTGAGTATAAAAAGTATACACACCCCTGGTCAAATGTCAGGTTTTGTGAAATAAAAGGGTTTTACCACTATTAATGTGATTGATTTTTAAACATCAAAAGCAATATCCTTAACGTTTTGTGCTAACTTTGCTTGCTATTTGGAACTGTTCATAATTCCATTCCATCTCGACTAAGGCCCAAATTCCAGCTGAAGACAAATAAGCAGCAGCAAAAATAAATAAAAAGATCCAGCGAATTCTACAAACATAATACATAAATTACTAATTAAAATAAACAAAATAAATGGAAGCAATAATACATGCGAAATAAATGACATATTTTTCCCCAAATGAAACAAACAAGAAGAGCGCTTTATTACCATAGTCTGCAAAGTATATATTTGCTCTTGATAATGAAAAACATAGTGAGAGTCGAAATGTGAGGGTAATTGTAAAAATGGCAACAAAAAATACACTTAGGTTGAAGGTTCATAAACTTACCATTAATAATCACTAAAGTAGAGGAAACGCAAAAGTCCGTTGCAGTACCCTAGAAAAATCTGTAGGAGGAAGCAGAGACGTTATCGCCGCCCGACGCCGAAGAAGAAAATGCGGAAAAAGCTGTGTAGACGTCACAGCTAGCATGTGCTGACTGTGTGCTGTCTCGAAACTTCTCCCCGGTGACCGCCGAACGGCATTTAAACCATTTAAGCCAGAAAGAAACATTATTATCGAGAGGACGAGATGTCTGTCATCGCCCAGGAGCACGTTCGAGGGGGGAGCGTCTTTAAAGACCTGAGCGCCGACGACGAAGAATGGCAGCCCACCGAGATCGAGAGCTTGTGCATGAACTGCTACCAGAACGGTATGACACGTTTGCTCATCACCAAAATCCCATTCTTCAAAGAAATCATCGTCAGCTCGTTCAGTTGCGACAATTGCAACTGGTCCAACACGGAGATCCAGTCCGCGGGCCGCATTCAGGAGCAGGGTGTATGCTACACGCTCAAAGTCACAAGTAAACACGATTTGAACCGCGAGGTGGTCAAAATGGACAGCGCGACTACCAGGATACCCGAGCTGGATTTTGAGATCCCTCCGTTTACACAGAAAGGCGCCTTGTCCACTGTGGAGGGTATACTGGACCGAGCCGTGGCCGGACTGGAACAAGACCAAGCAGCCAGGCAGGAGGCAGACCCAGAGGTGGCCGGCAAAATCCACACCTTCCTCCAGAAGCTGAAGAAGTTAAAAGACGTGGAGGAGGCGTTCACTCTGGTGATCGAGGATCCGTCTGGCAACAGTTTTGTGGAGAACCCGTCTGCCCCGCTGAAGGACGAAGCCCTGACGGTGTCGTGGTTCCGGCGAAGTGTGCAGCAGGAGAAGCAACTGGGCTTGCGGGCTGACGACGAGCCGGACGACGAGCCTCCGCCTGGTAACGACCTGGACAGCATGCGGGGCGAGGTGCTGGTCTTCAACACCAACTGCCCCGAGTGCAACGCGCCGGCCTCCACCAACATGAAGCTGGTGCAGATCCCCCACTTCAAGGAAGCCATCATCATGGCCACCAACTGCGACGTCTGCAGCCACCGCACCAACGAGGTCAAGTCGGGCGGCGCCACCGAGGAGAAGGGCACCAAGATCACGCTGCGCATCACCGCCGCGTCCGACATGACGCGGGACCTGCTCAAGTCGGAGACCTGCTCCGTCCTCATCCCCGAGCTGGACTTCGAGCTGGGCATGGCGGCGCTGTGTGGCAAGTTCACCACCGTGGAGGGCCTCCTGACGGACGTCAAGGACTTGGTGGTGGCCAAAAACCCCTTCGTGTGCGGCGACAGCGGCGACTCGACCCGCGCGCAGAAGCTGAAGGAGTTCGGCGACAAGATCGACAGCATCATCGCCGGCCGGATGAAGGCCCACCTGGTCCTGGACGACCCGACCGGCAACAGCTACCTGGAGAACGTGCACGCGCCCGAGTCCGACCCGGAGATGACGGTGGAGGCGTACGAGCGCACGTTTGAGCAGAACGAAGAGCTCGGGTTGAACGACATGAAGACGGAAGGCTACCAGGAGGACGACTGAAGAAAAGAAGCGTATCCAGAAAAAACAAAACAAAAAAATAAGATTGACCTCCATTTTCTCATTCTCGTTTTATCGGATCGCGTGTTTGAGTTGAGCACTTCATTTTAATCATGACAACAGGACAATCTAAGTTATATTGAAGCCTATTTGAGCATTTATTTGATTTCAACTCACAAATAGGATATCAAGTAAAAATTCATCGGAGCTTTCCATAATCAAAATTCATTGGATAGCAAGAAATACTTTTGGTTACGGCACCGCAATATCTCTAGAGGGCGCTCCAGGATTTCGTCTAGTATTAGATTTGCCTGCATGTCAGCATCATTTAACAGAGCAGCAGTCAGAATTAAAAACGACATTTATTCAACAACGCAATTACTGCTCACATTATTGTTCCTTGTTTTATTTGGACAATGCCCCGCTGATGATATTTGGGGACCTTATACATTTGTTGTCGATTTAAAATGAATGTATCTATCATATGTTAAAAAGAAAATGTGTTTGACCTGGAAGTTCAAAAACTATTCAGAAATAAAGGTGTAATGATATCAACAATTGGTTATGGATCATGTCTGTATATCAACCCAAAGTGATTATTGTACAGTCATACATTAACATTTCATTGACAAAATATTCATTATGGTTGTACTTTGCAGGAGTGCACGATTAATACAAATCTACAATAAATATATTTTGATGAATCCTTCTCAACTGTCAGTTGAAACTGGGCATTATTATTTTTGTATGGGCTGAAAGAAAAGCATATTTTCATGCAAAAAGTCCTTAAAAATTAGGTTTAAAAACCATCTATTGTTTGACACACTTAAAGTGACCATTGAGGAGGATTATTTTTTATTTTTGACCAGATTAAACAATATTTCACTATCTGTGTTCCTATAATGGAAATTGCATTAGCATAATTGATAACTTTTTTTCCTAGGGTAAAAAAAAAAAGTTAAATTGCCTCAATTCAAGATTTGCAGATTGCAATGACATGGATGACTGAAAATCTAATGGCATAAAGAAATTTGAGGGGGGGGGGGTAATATCAGATTGTATTGGTACAATATTTTAAATTGATATTTTGGCAGGCTGGCAGTAAATTAAAAATGACGTTGCCAATTCTATTAGGCTAATTTTATAATGCACACATTAAAAATATTTAAAAAAAACTACCATTTAAAATGAATATTTTGGCAATATTAATGTATATTTTCCTTGATTTAAAACAATTATAAGCAGTATTTTGGTATCAAAAACACAACATAAAACATATTTAATGCATGTATCATAATTGGCTATTTCTAATATTTTGACATTCTCAGTACTTGAATAAAAATCAAAAGTGATCGTTATTACTTTGGATCTCAAGTGTACTTAATGAAGTGTCTTGTAATGTTGTGAATAATGCTTTGAATACATCTCGTCACCTGAAACCATTGTCTCTACCGGCAAATTCATCATCATGATCAAGACTCGGCCCCCGCACGGCGTGACCCCGCGACTGCTGGTTAAAATTAGCACCACCAGGCCTGAAGGTCGCTGTAAGGTCGCTGCGTCGCTCCTTGATCGTAACGAAACGGGTTGGGATCATGTGACCGCGTTTGATTTGCTGTAAGCTGCTGACTATGTTGCCAAATGCCACTACGCTTTGTTTGCTGTGTGACCCCGGCAGGGCTAAATCCGAGACTGGGAAGACCCCCCCCCCCGACCGACCGACACCTCGAGCCCGGCAGCTGCTCCGGCCGCTCAGTTACGACCGACCGAGGCAAACGGGCAAAACACGGAGCCGACGCTTGCCAAAAGCAGCAGGATTGTCCACCAATTGTCCAAAAGCACCACAACCCACGCGTGGTGCCGAATAGGGCAGAGGTCGGTTTCGCGCTTGGCTCGGATTGCATCGTTTGTTGTCAAATGTCATCACGGGTACAAACACCGCAAGTCAACAATCAGCTCATGACCTTTTACCTCTGGCTGTTAACACTTGATTTGTGAGACGTAAAGCTGGAATCCTCCATGTTACTGTTTGCTTTTAATGTACACATACTTGAAGTATGTTTTAGTTTTGACCCAGGTCAAGACTATTGTCAGAATAATTGACTATTTAAAAAAAAAATCTGGGTTTGATTTTTATAGTTATATATGCAATTATAAATATAGCGTAGTTCAGTATGACTGTAAAACACAATACAGGTTGTACTGTGATGGCTTGGCTGGAAGTCGCTTCTACCTTGAAAGGTCATTTTTGTTGTGAACGCTTGTGACGGAGACTCTTCACCCTTTGCTTTATCATTTATATATACGCATGAAATTATAAATATCATCAAATATGATTGTAAACTAGAGCTGTCAAAATAATTGCATATTTTAATCAGATTAATCACATCTTAGAATTTTTGATTAATCATGATTAATCACTTAATAAACTCATTTGCTCCCCAAAATACGTTCTATTTTAAATATTACCACGCTCCAAAAGACGTATTTGTAATTTTTTTATGCTCGAGCATACAGAAGGCTTTGATGCACTCAGAACTGAAGAGAATGCTTGAAGCAATGGTAGTTATTACAAAAACTGCCAGCAGATGGCAGCAGAGTATAAGAGATCAACCAGGGCCATGTTGCAAAAAGTAATAAATAATAAGTAATAATGATGAAACTTGGCTATATTCTAATGCTAATTGCTGCAAAATGGAAAAGGGTAGAAAAATATAAAAAAATCCTGATGAAAGAAGAGACTAATCTTTCTTTTGGTAGGTTCCATGTTTTTATAGCAATAGAATACAATATTCTGTGGGCCTTGCAAAATCAGTCAAAATCCAGTAAAACGTCTGGGAGCAAAGGGGGTTGCTTCAGTGAAAATGGCTGCAAGTCAATGAGTTAAAAACGCTTTTTAGCAACATTGTTTTGCCCGCCAAATTGAAAGAGCACCTGTTATGTGTTAATTATTTTTGAAATTTTATATTATGAGGACGTCTTCAACATTTCTTGATCCACTGCACACGCTCATCCTCTTTTTTTCCCTAATCAGTTAATTACTTGCATAATTTAAAATGGGAACAAAAATGGCCCCGGTAGTTTGACATGAACAAATATTCTGAATGTCATACACAAACATTTATTAAATGCTTTCCTCTAATGCGTGTCGGTATGTTTATTGCTCAGACACAACCTGTGCTACCTTCAACGTCACCATCCGCTGTCAAGCTAAAGGCTAATATGATCAAAATGAATAGTGCGATTAATCTGCCCTAATTCATGATTAATACGATCATTTTTTTGTGATTAATTAGTTAACGCTTTAACTTTGACAGCCCTATTACATGGCATTTTTGATTGACAATCTGCAGTGCCGACAGCCCATGGGCAAAATTAATTTTGTGGAATAAAACCTTTATTTAATCCTTTTATTATTATTATTATTAAACGTTGCTTTGAACTCCCGAGTTATTCTTCCATCTCTTACCCGCAGAGGGGGCAGCTGAGGCGGCTGTCGTTGGTCCGGCCCAGCAAGCAGCGAGCGCAGAAGATGTGGTAGCAGTCCAGCAGACACGGCGACTGGTACTGCTCGTGGCACAGGTGGCACACCAGGGGGTGCACGTTGGCGCAGTCCACATTGCACAGGTTGTCCAAATTGCTGAGGATTCCTCCGGCCATCTGCGATGTTTGGACACACAATGAGTGAGGGACGTTTCCCTTCTCCTCATGTGTTTTCAGTGCTTTGATGCATGTTCAAATCAAATCAATTCTAGTTTTTATTTCACTCTTTAAAAAAAAAAGAGAAAATAAATGAAAAAAGAATATAAAATAAATTTTAAAAAATTGTGTTTTTGGAGCCTACCCACACATCAAATGTTGATTGAACCAACAAAGTATATCTTTCGCTATCTGCTAATTTCTGAAAACGAGCCGGTTAATTTACATAATCACAGCCCACACATCAAATGTGCCCGCCCAAGACCTGGAGCTCACCTGGGCGAAAATCCAGCGCTAGTTCTCATCAACATTTTTGAAACACTGTCATGTCAAAGCCAAAAGGTAAGCAGAGCTGCAGTGAGAAAGCATGTCGATTTTAAATAATCTTCAGACCAATGAAGTGAAATTTGATCATTTCCCGATGATCTCTCAAGGCTTTTTACTAGTGTACAAAGTGTCTGTAGTTAACTGGCGACCAATCCAGGGTGTGGTCTGCCCTTTGCCCAAAGTTTGCTTGGATAGGCACTGCCACTTGCCACCTTGAATATGATAAACACTATTGAAAATGAATGAAGCGTACTGTATGAAGTGCTGCCTCCATGAGTGAAAATGCTCTTACTCCGGGCTTTGCTTTCACAAGGAGGAGCTGCTCGCCTCGTCGCAACACCCTAGCTCTGCCACTGGTTGTCACAGTACACAAAAAACAACAACAACAAATACTAGCCATTGATCTGAGTCTCTGCGACACGGTGTGCAGTCACTCAGAACCACAAATATGCGGTGCTTCACTGCACTGTATGTAGGCTATGTGCCCAGCAATTGCCTGGCGACCAGTCCAGGGTGTCCCCTGCCTCTCACCCAAAATCAGCTGGCATTCACCTTACTCGTGACCTAAGTGAGGTAATGCGCTTTAAAAAAAAAAAATCGCACTGGGAGGAAACTGTAACATGTTTCATACGGTCACAGCTAGTTTGTTGCTAGGTTGTAGTGGGAATCAAATAACTCCCACAGAGATTAAAATAAACTACAGGAGCTGTGCACTTACCTTGAAATGTTATCGGCACCCACAGCGCGAGAAGATCCACAGACAACACCAAAAGAGACTCCCTCCGACTAAACAAAGCCAGAGTGTCCAGTGAGAGAGAGAAAAAAAATCAGCCGCTCGCTGTCTTACCTTTCAGCGGCGCTATCAGGCTGCCCCCCAGCAGGAATGACAACAATGCTTCAATAGTAGGCCCCCGGGCCGCCTCTGCCAAGCAGCTGACGGCACACACCTCATGCCACCACCTCTCACTGATCCCCCCCACCACCAAAGTGCAACAGCGACATGCAGTTGTCCAAGTGATGACGACTCACGCCCGAGTGTGCTGATGAAGGCGTGGAAATGATGATACCTCAAGAACAAACCCGATGGAACCTCCAATCGCTTTCTTTTGGTAGAAAAACAAAATAAGCAGAGAGCCCTTGCATATTGAAGAGTCAGTATTTGTGAATTTGCTTGTAGACAGATTTTTGGGGGGGAGCCTATCCTCCGTTATTCACTGAAAAACTCACCTATTTCCTCTTTTTGTACTCAAAGCCATATCTAATAGGAAAAAAAAAGTAATTTGGTGGCGTCTTAGGCCTAGGCGTGTTTGCTATTCGTGGGGCGACAATGTTAATTAAATACAACATGAACTTTGTTAGAGTTGACAATATTTGTATTCTACTCTTTGCGTGTTCAATTAACTGAATGGTGAGATTCTGGTGAAGAAGTCCCTTTGCAAAGGTATCATTAAAACAGAAGCTTCTGGTCACACAAATGAATGACACTCAAACCGTGTTCTGTTCAGATTGTGTGTCCTCTCTACTCCGGCCCATCATTATTTATTGAAAAGTGGGTGAATACGAAAAGTCTCCTCCCTCAGCAAGTTCCCAGGAATGCAAATCAGATTAGAGAAAAACAATACATCAGCCTGTGCCTCCCCTCTTCCGACCGGCTGAGACCGGTACTAGACTAAACTCCCTTTAAGATAGCAAATGGAAAAAACCCGTTGCCCTTCTTCTGAGAGTGAGACAGATAAGAATACAATTCTATTCATTGAGCCATACTGCTATAACTAAATCCAAAACGGCTAAAATATAAATTGAAACTGAAAAACAATGTTAATAACTCATCATTGTACAATAAAATAAAACGGAATAGTGGTTAGCACGTCCGTGTTTTGAGGTTCAGAGTTGGAATATTTGCTCCAGGCTTCCTTTGTGTGTTTTGTTGTTAAGTAGCCAGAGAAAGCCTACGTAAGAACTTGTGTGGATTTTCTCTGAATATTCTGGCTTCCTCCCATATTACCAAAACATGCACGTTAGGCTCAATATAGATCTCTTTAGCGCGTTAGCGTATTAGCTAGTTTGTGCGTGATAGATTCATGACATTTGGGGTTTATTATCCAAGTATAGTTATCAGAGCATACACTATTATTGATTAATTAAGGGTCACAGACTAGTATTGATACGATGCAATCATTTAGCCTAAAACTAACATGAATAATTATGTAAATTAATATTGCTTATACTAGTTTAGCAGTAAAGTGTACATATTGTGTTGTATTAATTTAGCCATTGTTATAAAACTTCACAAGAAATATAGAATTCATTAGATAGCATTATTTTTCAAGTGAGGTGTCTTAACAAAAACAAAACTGTGTTCTGTAAAGTAAGCTGCATAAGATATGAACCAAGATACATCTGCAAATGTCTTATCTTATTATATTTCTACAGTCTTTGGGCGTCATTCAAGGCAAAGTTCAAACCTAGATCATAATTAAATTAAACTAAGTAGGATATTTCAAGGTAACATCAATTAATAATTTTTATATGAAACTTATTTTCATCTATTTACTACAGCTCCCGTGATATTCTAATCATATATTACTTAATCGAGCACCGAGTCATCGATGCAAGATCGATGTCGCGGGCAGGCGCTATACGTCCTGCGCTACGTCTGCTTCTTCCTTTTTGCTGAACGTGTCAGCCATGGCGCCGATTGTAAGTACTTCGGCGACAAAACTAAACTGCCCGCACACAACACGTATGAAGTTTCCTCCCCGGGAGAGTGTGACATTGTAGCCGAGTGTCTCGAATGTCGGCCGGGGGAGTTTTGACACTTCTCGGCGTGTTCGTTTGTTTCGCGGCGTTTATCCAAAATGTTATTGCTAACGTTAGCTTAGCCGCAGCTACACGCATGCAGCCTAGTTAATGTTATTTAGCACGATGCCGTCTTGTTAAGTTGTCAGTTGAATGTTAATGATGGTAGTTGTGTTATGTCTCGTTCAGAAGAAATATGTGGTGGTCAAAAAGCCCGGTGGCAAGAGGAAGAAGCCGGTCCTAAAGTTCACGCTGGACTGCACGCACCCGGTCGAGGATGGCATCATGGACGCTGCCAACTTTGTGAGTTGATCTTTACCAGAAATGTTTGACAGCTGTCAATCGCAGGAAAGGATGACTTTGGCGATTACGAGTACTTACATTTCAGCACTCAGTGGGACAACAAGTGTGTCAGACTGTCAGTATTGGATAATGCCATGACGTCATTCACTTGCGATAAACATGTATTTTACTTTTAATAAAACACTGCACTTAAAGCATGACCTGATTTCATTCATCTGTAAAACTTTTTTGAGTAACAAATTGCCAATACTGTCATTGTCATTCAACTGCTTGTTCTGTTTTTATTATATTCTTGGCACACGTTTGACTTGGCGTATCACATAAGGAAGGCGTTTATGTTATTTTGTGTATATGTATATCTGACACGAACATAGTCAAGACATAGGAAGACAAATGACAATGCTGGACTTGCAGATCATGTTACATACTTCGAATGTGATGTGAAAAAAGGAAAAAGTCCAACTCACATTTTGCATTGAAGTGATTGAGGTTTTGGCTTCTTCCTTGGTTCAGCCCCCCCCCCCCCCCCCCCCCCACTCATTTGTTTGTCAAATTTGGTAGTAGCTAGTTATCGATTAATCATGCCTCATCTCTGCCATCCGACCACCAGACTGTTTGCCACAATGCTGTGTGTGTGTGTCATTCCCTGTCATCCTTACCCCAACAGGAGCAATTCCTGCAGGAGCGCATCAAAGTCAACGGCAAAGCGGGAAGCCTCGGCGGTGGCGTGGTGTCCATTGAGAGAAGCAAGAGTAAAATTGCGGTCAACTCAGAAGTTCCCTTTTCTAAGAGGTACGCTCGAGTTTCTCTACAAATGAGAAATGTCATTAACACTACTTGTTGTCCGCCGTGTCCCGAACGCTCAAATTTGACCTGATTTTACCTTTCAAATCAAAATGACTCTGTACTTAAAAAAATAAATAAAAATAAGTCAATTGACATGATAATGAAGAGTATACTGTATTTACAAACAGTAATTGAAAAGAAAATTGTTGGCCTGATTGTTATAATGCATTTTTGGCTCATCCTAACATTTCACCACCAAGCGGTCCCCAAATCTTTTTTGTGCAATAGACCTGTTTCACGTAAAGTATTATTTTGAAGGACCAGCATAGAAGCAAAATAAAACAAATCAGTATTATGCCGAATGTTTACAAATTTGATTTTGCTAGTCACAAACTGACTAATAAGCGCTACTCTTGTCTCCATTCTTATGACACATTTTTGGGGGATGCCTGAAGTACAGTGTTTTCTTCTGTGTGACCAACAACCGCCACTAGAGGGCGACACACAGTAACATTTGTTTTTAGCCTCTTCACCAAACTGCAACTCAACCAGGCTCTGGAATGTATTAATGCAAGTCAAAATGTGTGTTTTTCTCATCTGTTACTGTTGTGCCACATCATAGCTGTCTGTCTAATGTCGTGTGTACTCCTGCCAGGTACCTCAAATATCTGACCAAGAAGTACCTAAAGAAGAACAACCTGCGGGACTGGTTGCGTGTGGTGGCCAACACCAAGGAGAGCTACGAGCTGCGCTACTTCCAGATCAACCAGGACGAAGAGGAGGAAGATGAAGAAGATTAAAGCCGACGCCATGTTCAATAAAACGCCCCAAAGACGAAAAAGCGTAATCCTGCCTTTTGTTTTCATTTCACTCCAGGAAGACGTGGAAGTTTCCAAATACACCCGCAAAAAGTATTATGACTTCTCAGTCGGAGGTGTTGTACTGTGTTGTTACGTTTAGGTTATGTAATCTACCCCAAGGGGTCCGAATATTTGAGACGGCCATCTGCAGTGGGACAAGCTAGCTATAAGCACAATAATGAACATGATGTTAATGCATCAAAACTGAGCTTCATCTTTTATCGAGGGACTGTTGGAAAACAAATGGGAGGGGAAAAGTATTTACCTGTGTGTGTGTGTGTGTATATATATATATATATATATATATATATATATATATATATATATGCAACTTTTTACCCCCTCTAAAAAATTACAAAATATTGCCTGGTGAATTTAAAAGCAATATTTTTTTTTCTCCCTGATTAAAACGTTATTTCACAAAAAAAATTCCCATGTGCACTTGTGCCATGCTTAAAAATGTTGGCCACAGTTAATACTATATATATATATAGTTTTACAATATTTTAATGTGTATTCTACTAACAAGGACTTATAATGCATTCTTTCAACCATAGTTTTAAAAAATAATCATTGTTGGGTGTTTTACAAAATATTTTTCATTTAAGTTGTAATAAAATATTGAAGGTTAAAAAAAAAAAAAATACCTTTATGGAATAATTGCTTATTTTACCATTATTAAAACTAACCGGTAAGCATATATAAAAATTAAAAAAAACATTTTCCTTGTTAAATGAAAAATCTGTGTGTGCGTGTGTGTGTGTGTGTGACTGTGTTTGGGTGGCTGGGGCATCCCATGTTGATGCTGCGGTAACCATGACAACCCGGCAGCCTGCCTCCCTCCTCGGTCTGCGTCCACTTTGGCTTTAGAAAACCTGCAATTAAAAACAAGGAATTGAAACGTGCATGCGTGAGCCACCGTGTATAGATCAGCACCCATATATGGTTGCAGACTGACTTGGTGAGGGCGGTGGCGGGGGAGGGGTTTCTTTTTGAATCTGCAGCAGGGAACTTTGGCGCTGATTTCTGCGGACGTCTGGCGGGAAAGCTTCCATCTTTGGCACTTTTTTATTAATTTTTTTATTACGCGTGTGCACCTACCACCTTAATGATTGATGTTTTTTTGCACTACTAGTAGAACTCAGCAGGCATGCCTAACTAGTTGTGGCTGAAATTATGGGATGCATCGTCATGGCAACAGACCAGACGTCACAATCTGGGCATGTGTGTGTTCCATTTCCACCCCTTCTCTTTCTTCAGTGTGTGTGTTTCTTTTTTTTTTTCCAGACTGGCAGCCCCCCCTTTTATTTTTTTTTCTTCTTCTTTTTTTTATTTTTTTTGCTTCGAGACACATGAGCGGATCTCGCATCATCACATTTGAATGTTTTTGTTTCATCACAGAGCTGCGGATTTAGCGGCGGCGGCTGACGAGAAGGAGGAAGAGGAGGAGGAGGAGGAGGAGAGGAGGAGGAGGAGGAGGAGAGCGGCGTGCCGAGGGTTAACTTTCACTATTGTCAGCCTAAAAGGGGGCTTTTTGGAGGAGGAGGAGGAGGGGGCGATGAGATCAAGATGCCCGGGTCGCTGAGCAATGAAGACGAGGCGCAGGACGACATGGATTTTGACGACGAGATGCCAGGTGAGGAGGGAGGGAGGGAGGGAAGGAGAGGCGGGAGTGCAGCGGGGGGAGGCGGAGTGTCCTTCAGTTTATTTAGCGACGCTTTGAATGCTGGCCCAAAGAGAAAGGGCTTGTCCGAAGAAGAGGAGGAGGAGGTGGTGGAGGCGGGATGGGCTGCAAAAACACGCACAGTCATGCGGTTATTTTTGCACGATCTGCCATCTTTTCAAAGGGGACAGCGAAGTAGGGGGGGGGGGGGGGGGGGTGCATGATGGAAAAATTAGAATAAAAAAAAAATGCTTGCATGCTTTGAGAGAATGAGGGGGATCGCCACCTCTCAATGCAACATTAGCCCCCCCACCCCCAAGTTTGGTCCAGCCCGCCTGAAAATGCTCCTCGTGTCGCCCTTGATGATGCATGTGGACGTCAATGGCGTGGGGACTGTGTTTTAAAGTTTACTGCAAAGGGGGGTGGGTGGGGGGGTGGTGGGGGTTGCAAATGGAGATAATGAATTCAGCTTGATCAAGGACAGTTCACAGAACAAGTCAACAATTCAATTCTTTGATTGGATTACATTGAACGAGAGCACTGCATGGACGGACGATATGTAAACATATTTCAAAACATTTCTTGCCATAAGATGGACTTTTGGATATTTTTATATATTATTTTTTTCTATTACTGATTATTTGATTTATTTATTTATTTATTTTTTAATTATTTTTCTACTTTATTTCAATTTTCTTTCATTAAGTTTGTAAAATACTCAAATTCTGTATGCTGTATACATATTAGTTTTATATGAATTAAAGGTTATTTTGTAGTCATGATATTACATGCCATTACATATTTCCTCATTTTAATGAGAAATATTAATCATTAATGAGAAATATGTATTTATTTACATATTTTATCCCTTGCATATTTCATTTAATACAAGTTCAAGACTTTTTCTTTTTTCTTTTATGACATTTATTTCTAATATATACATTTTTAAGTATTGTATTTTGATATGTAGATTGCATATTTCTTGTATTTCTATTTTCTATTTGACTTCTATACCATTTCCAGATTTTTATTTATTTATTTCAGTTTCAATTATTTAATTGGATCACGTTTTACATACAGTACATTATTTAGCTTTATTTCCCATTTTACACTTTGGTATTACTTGTTTTCAAAGAATCCATTCCTGTCGTATGCTCATCATAAAACCTTTGCCTGTGCAAACTGCAGAATGTAATGAAAGTGAAGTGACTTGCTGTGGCAACCCCTGACCCCTGACCCCTGACAGTGAAAAAAAACGAAAGTCAGTCAAACAAAATTAGCCACGACACTGCCAACCTGTAGCAGCTAATGTTAGCAGTGCCACTTAAAAAATAAATGGCTTCCGGTGTGAAATGCCACATCACACAATCACAGAGTAAGCAAACAGTTAATCCAGCGCTGCTCGCTGAGCTGAACTCTTGGGACGTCACTCGTGTATTTAATGAGTTTTTTTTTTCCCATCTTGAGATGTGAAAGATTTTCTAGAGACGCTAAAAGCGTCACCAGCACCACCCCCACCCTCCTGATTGGAATCGAGTCTATTTTTGGCTGTTCTCTTTGAAAGTTGACACCGTTTGAATCCGGCTGCTTGTGCCGCATTCGCATTCCGACTCCTCCCTCCGATTAACGCCTTATCAACGTCACCGTTTGATACACTCAGGCCAGCTGCAGCAGATTGCTGCGTCATTGTAAACACATGCTAACGTTAGCATACCCTTTTGCTGAAATATGATACTGCACTCCACAGTCTCCGCTTTCTGTTTTCTCGCTGCCCTTAGTCTCCTCTTAAAGTTTTCTTCCTTGTCAACAGACCTCAGTATCGTGCGTTCGACATGATGCTAAAGCGAGCTTACCCCTTTGCTGCAGTATTATCTTATAGTGTCAGGCGATTAAATTTTTTTAACCGGTATTAATCGCATGACTTCAATAGTTAACTCACGATTAATCGCAAATTTGATATCTGTTCTAAATGTACAGTAAAATGTACAATAGTTATTTTTCAAAGTTTCATACTCTTGTTAACATAAAAGTGGAAAAATGTTAAACTAATAGAAATAGGGCTGCATCATTTAGTCGTTGATCCGGTAATTTCAAAATAATTCATAAAATTGAGTTAAAATACAAAAGAAGTACTGTAAAACACGAGCGTGATATTGATTGCTGTTGAGATAAATTTTCTGCCACTAGATGGCATAATTGCATTTGTTAGACGTTGGTGACAGCTCAGCGCATTTTTCTTTTCATATTAAGAACGATCTCATCTTTAACATGATGTCCTTGAAGTAAAATTGTAAAATACAACTTGACCGCAGTCTCCACAAATATGTGCATTGTTATCAAAGTCCGTCTTTATTTCTAATTGAGTGCGGAACTTCCATGCGGGGGCCGAGTGTCTTCTCTGCGGTGGTCCTCATTAATCTCCCCTGGCTCGTTCCCGCAGCCCGGAAGGTCAAAAGCGACTCTGTGGTGTGTCCTGGCTGTGCAAAGGCTTGTTATCCTGTTGGAGTTGCGCTCCCGTGACTAATACAACCTGCTGCTGACCTTCACCCTTTCCCGCCCCGCCGTCCCGTGCCGTCGCAGCGCCGCGCGCTCAGTCGGCACAGAGAAGATATTGTTCCCCGACGGGACGTCACGGGCCATTTAGCGGCAAAGGGGGGAGGGGGTTCGAGTGGGAGGCAAGGCAGGTGTTGAAGGCGGCGAATTATCGCTGCTGCTGTCACAGTCTGTATGTGAGAGGCTGTGATTTGTGTGAAAGGCCGCCAGGGATGCAATTCAGGTTTAACTCGCACTCACAGTGCTGAAATGCTCTCATTTACACAGCTGAAACACTCACACTCTTCTGTTTTTTTGTTGTTGTTGCTCACACTCACGACTGAAATGCTCTCACACAATATTGAGATGCTCTCAGGCACCTTCTCAACCACCTCGCAAACGTACTACAGAAACACATATTTCAGTATATTATGTCAGATTATTTTCAACATGATGTGATGTTAGAGGGTTGCAGTCATGTGTGTGAGAGGCAAGCTTAAATTGCATCCCCTCACACAAATCACAGCCTCTCACACGTACATTGACAGCAGCATCGGTCATTTGCCGCCTTCAACACAGTTTCAGCAGTAGTTTGTGTAAGAGTAGTGTGTGAGAATGTTTCACAAGTGTATTTCTGAGAGCTTTTCAGTTGTGTGTGAGAAAGCATTTCAGTACTACGCATGAGAGTGTTTCAGTACGCTGTGTGAGAGGCTCTCAATAGCGGCTGAGAGCGTTTGACTAGTATGTGAGTGTTCTATTTGTGTGTTTCAGTAGTATTTGCGATAGCATTTGAATAGAGGGTGTGAGAGTGTTTTAGTCATGTGAGCATTCCAGTAGTCTTCATGAGAGCATTTCCTTTGTGTGTAAGAGGTTTCATCATTGTGTGAGAGAGAGTTTCACTAGTTCCCTGTGAGAGCTTTTGAGTAATGCATAAAATCCAGTTATGTGTGTGTATGTGCATTTCAATAGTGTGTTTGAGAGCTTTTTAGCAGTATATGAGAGCGTTTCCTTTGTGTACGTGAGTGGAACATAAGTCAGTATGTGTGTGAGAAACATTAATACAGTAGTTCTGTATCATGCCTCTGACGCCTCTAATATATTTAAAGCAGTTCCCATGGGTTTGTCCAAGCTAAAAGGTAAGCAGAGCTGCATTGAGGTTTATTGGATGTATACACTCTAAAAACAGTTGGGTCAACTTGTGTTGGGTCTTTTAGTGTAAAACAACTCATAAATATTGGTCAGATTATTTACTTGGGTCAAAAATTTGAAACAAGCCAGAAAGTTGGGTCAAATTGACCCATAAAGTGGACGGGTCCATTTTTGATCCATAATTGGGTTACTTTTGACCCAACTATTTTTAGAGTGTAGGTTATGTTTGGCTAACAGCGTTAGCTCCTGCTAATCAGCGTATACTGTACATACAGGTGCGTTTTCAACTCATAGTCCCGAGAAATAGAAAAAAAAAAAAGTCAAGACAAGCCAGCGGAGTTGACGGCTTAAACATTTCCATCCAGATGGCAGTCGTGACTAACGGAGGGCCTCCCAGGTACGGAAAACAAGCGTCTCCATGGGGCCACTTGAAGAAGTCTGGAATGTGTAGTGTGACTGTGTGAGAGGCGCTGCCTCCTGCTAGCGCCGCTAAAATGTTTGTTTTGGTCTGCTCGGACCAGCAGTCCACCCCCGCCCCCCCCCCCTCCCCTTCCAGGCCAGGTTGATCCCAAGCGCTGCATTAACCATGCCGTGTGTTTGCAGCGTTGTATTCGGCCCGGGACGTGAGCGAAGCGGGCCGCTGGGCCCAGCAAGTGGGCTCGTTTGTACGCAGACGCTTTGACAAGCGGCAGCTGGGAAACGCTCAGCGGGCCTGGGGTCCAACCAAGGGAGTCCCCCGCTCCCCCGCTTAGCGCTCCATTTCTCTCAGCTGCGACGTTTTGTTTTCATGGTTGCTGCTTGGCTTTCGCACACAAGCAATTATTGTCACAATTGGCCGCCTCGTCCTGGCCATAAATTCACAATCATTCCCGTCCCAATCGGAGCTGCAACAACACTCGGCATTCATGTGTCCAGCGTCAAAAAGGAACAAAAAGTGGAACACGATCTCTTCTGGTTGACTTCCAAGTTGTCCTCATTTAGTATTCAGTATTTTCCCCAAATTGCAAATAATCAATCCACCCATGTTCTATTGTGCTTGTCCCCATTAGAGCGGCAGTGAACTCAAGATTTTCTCAGCTGACAAGAGGCGGGGTACACAGGGCACAAATGGACAAACAACTAGTGCTGTCACTATCGAATATTTTTAGAATTGATAACGATTAATCTAGCGATTAGTCAGTTGATTAATCGACTAATCAGATTTTGCATTAAAGTGTATTACAAAAGCATTTTCCCCCCTGATTACTGTTTATTAACTAGTGATTGGTGTTTATTTCGTAAAAAAGGAGGGTTTTGATGCTGTGCTATGTTACCGGTTCGGTTATTGTTTTCCAAAGTAAAAACAGATGTTTATATGTCTCTTTTTGATTAAACACAGAAGATAATCTTAGTCTTCTTTCATGAAGGAGTACAGAAATCATCAGCGAACAATTACTGTTGATATGCGGAAATCAGAGGATTTGGACAATTTTAAATAAAAAAAATGGCTCTAAACGATTACTCTATTTTTAACTGCCATTGACGTCTATAAACGTCAAAAAATCATTTGAACTATTTCTATTAGTTAAATATTTTTTTCCACTTTTGTTAACAAGAATATGAAAACCTAGATTTTTTTATTGTACATTAAGAACAGATTTAAAATGTGTGATTAATCGTGAGTTAACCAGTGAAGTCATGCGATTAATTACGAGTAAAAACTTTAATCGCCTGACGCCCCGAATTTGTTATCTTTTTTTTTTTTAATTCATTCACTGCCATTGACGGCTATAAACGTCAACATTTCATTTGAACTATTGCTATTAGTTCTATTTAATTTGATAATCAATGATTTGTCGATTAATTGATTAATTTTGACAGCTCTATTCACAACTATGATCAGCCATTTTTGTCGGAGGCCACACCGTATCTACGATTTCCCTGAGAGAAATGTTTAATAACCTCATTCATGCTCACTCATGCTACTGTGAAGAAGACATATTTCAACGTTATTTTTTATGACACATGACAATTTGAAATGTTGATACAGATTTTAATCAAGAATCGTGGAAGTTGACACATGATTTGGTTTCACGGGCCACATCAAATGATGCGGGGGGGCCACATCTGGCCCCCGGGCCTTGGGTTTGACAAAATGGTTTGGAGTTTTCAGTGAACCTAACGTGCAAAAGAACAGACGAAGGAACCATTATACAACCATGTGATAAGTAATAAATAAATACCTAAATGCTGAATATAGCTGGCCATTTTTAACACTTTAGATTGGTAAATAATTTGTTTAAAAAAACACCCACTCGTATATAAAATTGTGGAAAAAAAACAAATAAATAATTATGATAATAATAAAAAAACAATACATTATTTGTAGCAAATAAATAATCGTTCATTTTTCAAGAAAATGAAATGAAGCCAGGTGAAAATGGCTATTACGTGCTATATACTGTAGTATGCGTGACGTTCTTTTGTGTGTGCAGACGAGGAGGACGTGCGCACGGCGCTGCCCCTGGCCTCCATCGGCGGCTTCTTCTCCGACGACGACGACTCCCTCAAGCAGCAGCAGCAGCAGCAGCAGCCGAAGAAGAAGAAGAGCAAGAAGATGAAAGAGGGAAAGGTGGCCAAAGTCAAGAAGAGGAAAAAGGAGGTGAGTTCTCACGAGCCAGACCGCAGGATTCACACCGTCAATTATTTACTACTCTAATTCCTAAGCACTGCATATTAGATGGTTCATTAATATACTAGATGATACAGAATGCATACTGTGAAAAAAAAATGCTACATATAAGATACAATGCACTATATAGACAATACGTACTGCAGCCTATTTGTACTGTGCTACCTAACACATATTTACGTATGCTGTATTGTACATAAAAAAAATAAAATTGTACCCTACCTGCTATATTTCATACTAGGCTACATACTGCATACTATAAATATGATGGACTACATGGTATAGAGGACCAAAACTGCCAGAATTAAAAATAAATAAATAAATGACTAAAAGTGAAAATAAAAACTGATATAAAAATACAATTAAAAAATTGAATTACAAAATGTATATAAATGGAAATAAAAATAACAATATATATATACCCATAAATAAATAAATAAAAGTAAAAATTTATATAAAAACAAAAAACGAGATAAAAAAAATACAAATACATTTAAAAATAAATTAATAGAATACAAAAACTAAATATCAATCAATAAATAAAACCGCTCGGCTCTCACATTTATTTATTTCATGCTGCAGACGCTCTGCCAGGACGAAATGGTATTCAAATGAGGGGGCGGTCCTAAGCGTGTCTGGGTTTAGTTGCTGGAGCTCTCCATGCAAGCTGGCGAGACTTCCTTGTTCGCAAACCCGCTCACTCGACCAATGAAAGTCCAACTCACCATTTTTCTGACTTTTCAAAATGTAGAAGTTTTTTTTTTCTTAGACAATATACTTCATTTTTCACAAACCCTAACCCTAACTGGATACTTAAAGAAGTAAATACCATAGCTCAGTTTTTTTTTTATCTTAAAATTTCACATTTATTTGTTTTAATGTTGAACAAAAACAAAAGGTTCAGAAAGTTCCCAGGGTCAACAGCATCTCTTATAAAGTTAACTGGAACTGTAAATAAAAAGTTCCTTTTTATTGGCCGATACCGATATTTGCCAAAATGCCGAATATCGGTGCCGATAATCGGTCGGGCCAATGACCTCTTTTTAAATCTTCCAAGCTAACAACTGACTGTCATCAATCCAACCCACTTCCCAACCAAGCTAGCCACGATGATCCAATGATCCCACATCACTCATTTCCTCATCTCGAGCACATCACCTTCTTTCCTTCCTTCCTTCCTTCAGCCACAAGAATCCCAGTCAGGATTTCCTTCTTTATCCCATTGGCAGTGAAACAAAGACGCTACAGTGTGGAGCCAAGAGAAGCTGTTTTTGAAGCAGGTCTCAGATCAGCCCGCCGTGTTGATTTTACAGTTCAGCTGTGAGGACAAAGAGTTGTTGTTTTTTTGTTTTTTTTGTTTTTTACATCCGCTCTATATTATTCTCCCGCGTGCTGATTGGCTGGCTGGTGTGTAGTTGCGCGCACTGCACTGCAGTCTTCCCCTCCGAGGCAGAAGCAATATGCAGGAGCATCTAATTTGATTAGGCTATCAGCCGTTATCTGATTGTTCTCCTTCCGAGGGGGCCAAGCATCCGCCTCTTTTGTCCTCCTTTGGCCCCCCGTGCAACGTGCGGGCCTCCTCCATCTCGCCCTTGCTCGTTTCTTCAGCCTCCTGCGCTCCCCTCCTCCATTTACGCTCCTCAACTTATTCCCCTCCTCCTCCTCTTTTTCTCCTTATGCATAAATGAGATTTGTCTAGACGGCGGCTGGCGGAGAAGCGCGGGCCTCTGCATAACAAGCTCGTTATGCGGAGCCGTGTGATTGGATGGTGCTGTTCTATTAGCTGCTGTGTGTGTGTGTGTGTGTGTGTGTGTGTGTGTGTGGGTGGGTGGGTGGGTGGGTGTTTGTGTGTGTGTGTGTGTGTGTGTGTGTGTGTGTGTGTGTGTGTGTGTGTGTGTGTGTGTGTGTGTGTGTGTGTGTGTGTGTGTGTGTGTGTGTGTGTGTGTGTGCAGGGTGAACGGAAGGATAGGAAGGAGTGAGAGAGGAAAATTAAATGGGGGTCGAGATGTGCAAGCAGGAGAAGTGAGGGAAATTGAACAGAGGTGGGGTTTTGTATGTGTGCGTGCGTGCATTTTTTTGTGTTGGGGAGGCTGATGAGAATGACAGCAAAACTAGGAAGAGAGAAAGAGAGAGAAAGAGAGACTGCTCAAATGTGGTCGCCATGGCAACACTGCCAGGCTGCTGGTGAAGGGTTGGCGGGCGCTGCGGCATTGCGAGCCTTTCCACTGCGCCACAGAGCGAAAAAACGCCCGCAAGTCTGTGTGCGTGTGTGTTCGTGTGTGGAAGCAACAGGCACACACACGCACACGCACCCCCCCACCCCCACCACACACACACACACACACACACACACACACACACACACACACTAATATGCACAACATGAAAGAAATACAAACAGGAGAGACTGAAAATGCATGCAGATGTGAGAGCAAGGAAAACACGAACGCATGAATATGCTAACATAGACACACACTCACACACAATGGAGGATGGAACACACACATACACACGCACTGTATGTGTTCTCTTGCACGAAAACACCTGGCCCGTGTTTAATCATGCAGCCTTCCAGATGTCTCATCGCTTAAGTGACAGAGATGTTCTCTTTGTTCTTCTACAGTTAAGTACATGTGCAAAAGACCACCACTAGATTTGTTGTTTTACCATTGAGGCATAATAACACCCATATAAAGTAGGGCCCGACCGATATGCATTTTTTAAATATATTTTTTTATATAATATAACGTTGAAGGACAATGACAAAATAAAAACAATAAGAAAGTGAAATGAGAATAGAATAAACTAAAAATAATAGCAACTGAAAAAACAGGAAGAACAAATACTGACTTTTCCTGTGCGTTTTGACCTCTTGGGGGCAGTGTGGTGCTGTGAATCCATGATGTAAACACTTAAAGTGAGTACAGAAGAAATTTAAGATTGAATTCTATTGAAATAACTCGTTTTTCACACATTGAGAAGAATTTGTGCCTTTGAGTAGTGTTATCTCAACTGTGGGTATGGGGTCCTAGAAGATTTGTGTTTGGATATTCATTATTTGAAGGAAAAACACTCCCGAATTCGATGCTAACTTGTTGTTAGCATTTGAATGGGATCCTCCATTCGCTTTTAGCATTAGCGCTAGGCTAGCGGTGTTTTAAAAACGCAGCATGTTTTGTATTTAAATATACAGTGGATGTAATCCTTATCGTCGTGTGTTTAGTTTTACAGTCAACTCAAACTGGGGTGTCATTAAACAGCTTAAAGGACACTTAGGGACAACAGAATAACATACATAACACACTTGTTAGTTGCGCATGCTAAACAAGCAAAATGGTGCATTCAGGGTACTTTCACAGCGTCGGAAACTTCGGTTTTCTTCGATGATAACGTTTTAAGGGGGAAAATAATCGGCCATTTGGCACAATTTCCCGATTGTTTTGGCCAGTGTTAATCGGCGCCCTACATTACAGTGTTGCCTTGAGTTACGTGGACCCGACTTACGTGCTTCGATATACAAGCAACTTTTTCATTCAACCCCCCCCCCCAAATCAAGTTATTCAATATATATATATATATATGTATATATTTATATATATATATATATATATATATATATATATATATATATATATCATGCATATTTTTGCTGCACTTCCTCTGCCTATATACTATATACTTAAAAAAATCTGTAAACAAAAAAAAAGATTGCTTAAAAATCAGCGACCACGATAGTTTGAATTGTGATATGGCGAGGGATTGCTTTAGTGGCTCAAAGCTGAACAATGTGCATTCTCTCGTCGTCAGGGAGGCATCCAAGTGAGCGTGGATAGCGAGCAGGACCGGGCGTCCGAGGCGGACGAGGACGAGGCGGACCGTCGCGAGCGAGGCTCCGGAAGCGAGAGCAGCATGTTTAGGCCCTCCAAGAAGAAGAAGAAGAAGCCCAGGGAGAAAAAAGAGAGGAAGCCCAGGAAGAAGAAGCGGGACGAGGAGGATGACGATGATGACGATGACGATGGGAGCATGAAAGTGAGTCGGGTGCGCACGTACCGATTTTCTGAATGTGAGAGACGCTGCGAATGATGAGAAAACAACAATCAGCAACAGCGCACCACACACACAACGATATCTGTCGTAGTACCAAGACTCACCTATGAGAGGCAGCAAAGTGTTGGAAAACGCAAAGAACAACTTAGTCTAGGAGTAGAAGAAGTATTACTTTCCAACTGGATTAGTGAAGAAAAAGACCCCATACCACAAGATAATGTTTCAGAGACATCCGATTATTGCTTTTTTTGTGTGCTGATTTCGATCGATTTGTATCGAGTAAAAAATATTAAATATATATAATATAAATATAATATATATAAATATTTCAGCCTGATTGTCATGTTCCTAATTTGATTTCATTTCCTGTGCAAACAACCACCATTACAATTACAGAATCCCCGTTGTCGGCCCTGACAGATTGGGGATAAAAACCAAAACAAAAAAACACTCTTAACGCCAGACATATAGATAAGCACTTAGAGACATCCCAATAATAACCCCTTTTCTGAATTTGATTGGGTGGGAAGAAAATAATTATTATATAAAATTATCCAATTCAGCTCGATTATCGGTATTTGTGTGTGCCTCAGGAGCCCAAATCGTCCAGCCAGCTGATGCACGAGTGGGGCCTGGAGGACGTCCAGTACGGCTTCACTGAGGACGACTACAAGACCATCACCAACTACAAAGCTTTCAGCCAATTCCTCAGGCAAGCATCACCCCCCCCCCCCCCCCCCCTGCTGTGTGTCTGTGGAGCAGCACACACTGCTCCTTTTGTGTCAAGTCAGTCCATCCTCACCTGGGGCAGTCTGGAGCAGCTAAAGTACGCGCACAGGCCAATGCGTGCAGTCAGCTGCTCGCTGGAAGACTGTGAAAGCAGGGGACGGCAAGGAGCGACGTGTGGGGTCCCGGGGGCTCGGACCCGACCGGTTTCTCGTAGGGCGGCGTGCCAGGGCTCAAGCTGTTGCCTGACAAATGACAAACATGACTCAGCAAAGCTGTTTTCCAAGCAGGGTTGGGCTTTTGGCCACGTGCCACGTGCATTTGTTTTCACAATTTCAAAGCAACCCATTTTGGGGGTTATTTATTTGACAACATTTTGGGGTTATTCAATTAACCCAAAAAGTTGGGCCCGTCCCTGTTTTGATGCAGTTTGGACTATTCTTGACACAACTGTTTTTAGGGATTGATTGATGATTTTATGTTAATTCTAAGATTTTCTCATTTAAATATCTGTTACAAGCTTTGTAGAAAAAAGTAGAAGCAAATTGTGCGAGTTTACATTTTTTTTTTCGCTTGATAGCACTATTTCAAATATTTAAAACATTTTATGGGTAGTGCTATCTCAGTCAGTGTTATGGCTCAAATTAGGGTTGTGAGCTTCAGCTTTGAATGCAAGCCATTGTTTAACTCCTCATTTCCTCATATAGAGTCATGGGAAAAAAAAATTAGACCAAGTCTTGTTTCCTGCCAGGCCTCTCATTGCCAAGAAGAACCCCAAGATCCCCATGTCCAAGATGATGACGGTCCTGGGGGCCAAGTGGCGCGAGTTCAGCGCCAACAACCCATTCAAGGGCGCGTCTGCCACCGCCGTGGCCGCCGCTGTTGCCGCCGCCGTAGAAATGGTCACCGTGGCGCCGCCCGCCTCTGTCAGCCAGCTCGGCGCTCAGCTCGGGCCCATCAAAAAAGCCAAAACCAAAGAGGGAAAAGGTAAAAATAAAGCATGGTCACATGGCCACTTACAAATGATTATTACAGCTGTGATCACACGGGATTGTGCTGTTGTGTCTAATGAAGTGCCTGGTGAGTATATCAGCCGCTCACTTACGTCGTGTGTGCGTGTCTCAAGGGCCCGGGGCTCGAAAGAAGAGCAAGAGTGCAAAAGATGCGAAGAAGAAAGTGAAGGCGAAGAAGACCAAATCTAAGTCGGGCCAAAGCGGGAAGAAGAAGAAGGCGTCCTCGGTGAGCCTTGCTGGCATGCGGCAACGTTTTGTTTGATTTTTTTGGGGGGTTCATCCAGTCATCGCACAAATCGGCTTCTGTTTCTGTATCAGAGTGACGAAGACTTCCTGGACGAGTCAGACTTTGACGACATCAGCATCCTCAGTGCCTCGGTGCTTTGTGACGCCTCGGGGGCCGTCAACGCCAAGAAGAAGGCCAGACGTGGGCGCAAAAAGAGGAAAAGTAGGTTGGAACCGGCAATGAGGAGGAGCCATTGTGCCGTCCATCCGTCCATCCATCCATCCATCCGTCCATCCATCATTTCGGAAATGCCTCTTGTTCTCCCAGGGGAGGACGGCGACGGCTACGAGACGGACCATCAGGACTACTGCGAGGTTTGCCAGCAGGGCGGCGAAATCATCCTGTGCGACACATGTCCACGGGCGTACCACCTGGTGTGCCTGGAACCCGAGCTGGAGAAGGCCCCCGAGGGCAAATGGAGCTGTCCACACTGTGTGAGTACCAAACGGTGGCAAGTAACAACGATTTTGCACTTCTTTGCTGCACTTTTTTCCCGATATATGTACTTTATATAAGTATTTCTTTTTCTCATGACTTTTTACTTTCGCTTCTTACATTTGGAAACAGATATCTGTACTTTCTACTCGTTATATTAAAATAGTAAGGAGAGATTATTTACCCTTATCTAAATTAATCTCCTCAACTCACTTCAATTCATTTCCTTGGCCCCAAGATACCACCAGATGGCGCCAAAACAATTCTGTTGTTAAAACTGTGTGCCGGCAGGAGAAGGAGGGCATCCAGTGGGAAGCCAAAGACGAGGAGGAAGAGGAGGAGGAAGAGGCGGCGGGAGAGGAAGAGGACGACCACATGGAGTTTTGCCGAGTGTGCAAGGACGGCGGGGAGCTGCTGTGTTGCGATGCCTGTCCGTCCTCCTACCACATCCACTGCCTCAACCCGCCGCTGCCCGAGATACCCAACGGCGAGTGGATTTGTCCGCGCTGCATGGTGAGCCCGACACATGACCTCACGTTTACTATTTAGCGATTTGTTGGCCTTGCTGCTGGCTGATATAAATTCTATTTTTTTTTTTTAAATGTATGTCATTATTAGTGCCCACCCCTGAAAGGCAAAGTGCAAAAGATCATGCACTGGACTTGGGGCGAGGCCCCGCTGCCGGCTGAGCCGCCGGCGGGCCCGGACGGCCAGCCCCCCGCCGACCCCCTGAGCAAGCCGCCCCTCAAGGGCCACCCCGAGAGGGAGTTCCTGGTCAAGTGGGCCGGACTGTCGTACTGGCACTGCTCCTGGGTCAGCGAGCTGCAGGTGACTTCCACTCCACACCTGTTCGCTCTTCTTTCGAACCCCTGACACTAGTTCGAAAACCTAGTTTGAAAACCAACAGCCTTTTTTTGAATCGCTAACATGGAAGCCTAACCTTAGCTTGAAACCCTAAAAGTGAAAAAAGGATTCCTCGATCCAAAATAGTTTGCTTCCATGTTGTGTTCATTGCATCACGTGTGTGCGCGTGTGCAGTTGGAACTGTACCACACGGTGATGTACCGCAACTACCAGCGCAAGAACGACATGGACGAGCCGCCGCCGTACGACTACGGCTCCGGGGAGGAGGAGCTCAACAGCGACAAGCGCAAGAGCAAAGACCCGCAGTACGCCGCCATGGAGGAGCGCTTCTACAGATACGGCATCAAGCCAGAGTGGATGGTCATCCACCGCGTCCTTAACCACAGGTGCGCCCGCCGCACACCTTTCACGTCTCGGTTAAAAAATGTTTACCGAGAAGCTGTGATAAAAAGCAGAAACCTGAATTACTTGAAACCTCGCTTTGAAACACTCAACCTTGTTTGAAAACCCGAAAGCTGTCTTAAAACCCTAATTTGAAACTCTAACCTTGACAACAGATCCTTAATTTGAAACCCTAACCCGAGTTTGAAGTCGCATTTGGCACTATTATCTTATTTGATACCATAACCCTTGTTTGAAACCCAAACACAGGCTTTAAAACCCTACCTGGAATTTCTAACCTCGGGTTTTTTGGGAGACCATGATCCATGTTGGAAACCCTGATAGCGCTTGATAATTCTTGTTTGAAACCCCAACTTTGGCTTGAAATCCTAATTGGAAACCTTCATTTGGAACGCTTACCCTCATTTGTAAACCTGCTTTAAAACCCTACCCTTGGCTCCAAACCCTTATTTGGAACATCATGATTTTCACTTGTTCTTATTTGAATAGCCAAGCCCCGCCTCTTTTTCCTTGCATATTTCGCTTTCATTATTTATCTTTTATATTCTTCATGTAAGGGGCGGGACGCTAGCAAAGTAAGAATTTGTACTTCCTGTATTTGTGTGTGTGTGTGTAGCTTTGATCAAGACGGCGACGTGCACTACCTGATCAAGTGGAGGGACCTCCCTTACGACCAGTGCACGTGGGAGGTGGACGACTTTGACGTCCCGGAATACGACAGTCACAAAGCATCCTACTGGGACCACAGGTACGCCCCAAGTCACAGTAGTCCTTTTTGTAAGGTAGGCCAAGATCCACTCTTTCGTCTAGGGAGCAAATCTTAGGCGAGGACCAGCGGCCTGCGGTGGTGTCGAAAGGAACGAAACTAAAAGAGCAGCCCAAGAGGGAGATCCCACCGGACGCCCCCATCATCGACGTAAGCGCACAAGATCGGCTCGAAGACTTCCCCAGCGGTCGTGAATAATGGTTTGAAACCGCGCCGCCCGCAGCCCACCATCAAGTTCGAGCACCAGCCGTGGTACATCAACGCCACCGGGGGGACGCTGCACCCATACCAGCTGGAGGGTCTCAACTGGTTGCGCTTCTCGTGGGCGCAGGGCACCGACACCATCCTGGCCGACGAGATGGGCCTGGGCAAGACCGTGCAGACCATCGTCTTCCTCTACTCGCTCTACAAAGAGGTGAATGAACGCGTCAAGGCAATTCATATCCACTCTTCAAACTCGAACCTCGCCATGAAACTTTCATTTGAAACTCTTCCCTTCACCTAATTCGAAACCCGAACCTGTGCTTGAAATGCCACTTTGAAATACTAACCTGAGTACACTCATTTCAAAACCTAAACCTTCATTTTAAACCAATTAACTCAAAACAATTACTCTAGTTTAAAATGAGAAATTGAAACCCTGATTTGAAATCCTAACCCTGGCTTGCCCAAACATTTTTTTGAAAGCCCAATATACGAAAACCTAAAACCCGATTCCTAATTTGAAACCCTAACCTTGTCTTTAAAGCCTAATTTGAAACACCGACTTTGTCTTAAAATCCTCTTTTGAAACCAAAGTTTGAAAGCCTACTTAGAAAACCTAACATAATCTTGAAAGTCTAATTTGAAACCCCAACAATGGATTAAAAGTAATTAATCGCATGACTTCAACAGTTAACTCACGATTAATCACAAACTTTATACCTGTTATAAATGTACAATAATTTATTTTTTTCCAAATTTTTCATTTACTCTATCTTCATACTCAAGTGGGAAAAATGTTAAACTAATAGAAATACGGCTGCATCTTTTAGTCATGGATACAGTAATTCCATAATAATTCATAACATTGAGTTAAAATTGAAAATATGTACCGTACTGCAAAAAAACGAGTGTGTTGGTGACAGCTCAGTGCATTTTTCTTTTCATATTAAGAGCTATCTAATCTTTATCATAAAGTAACCTGTGAAATTCTGAATATTTTTAAAATTGTAAAATACAACTTGACCCTCGTTTCCACAAATATATGCATTATTATTCAATTTATTACTGCTAAATGTTGACGTGGACGTGTCTGCTGCGTTGCTACCTGGAATTCCCCCAGTACAGGCTTTCCAAGTAAGTCATTAATCACGCGGAAATGTATTACAGATTTTATTATATATTTATATATATATATATATATGCATATGCTGACCACCTTTGTGCAACGCAGGTGGCGTTAAAGGAACTTAAAATTAACTCAAAATTAATGCACTCATTTTGACACCCCTAAATAAAAGCCTCTTTTGAAACCTCAAAGCTAGTATGATTCCTCCTTCCAAAATCTCTATTAGTTATTTTGAAAGATCAACCCTTATTTTACCCCCGAGTGCTTGCGTCCCACAAAATACAAGCAGTGTGTAAACGAAACGTATGTGTTGCGGTTGTCCAGGGTCACTCCAAGGGTCCCTTCCTGGTGAGCGCACCCCTGTCCACCATCATCAACTGGGAGCGGGAGTTTGAGATGTGGGCCCCCGACTTCTACGTGCTGACGTACACCGGAGACAAAGACAGCCGCGCCATCATCCGAGAGAACGAGTTCACCTTCGAGGACAGCGCCGTCAAGTTGGGACGCAAAGCTTTCCGCATAAAGGTTCCTTCATCTACTTTCTTGTTATTAATATGAGGAGCTTTCGTCTCAAAGTGTTTTGCCATCTCTCAGAAAGATACGCCCATTAAGTTCCACGTGCTGCTGACGTCCTACGAGTTGATCACCATCGATCAAGCCATCCTGGGATCCATCACCTGGGCTTGCCTGGTGGTGGACGAGGCCCACAGGCTGAAGAACAACCAGTCCAAGGTAACCACTAGGGGGCCCCCAAGATAAATTAACAGTAGAGCCTGGAGTACTGAAGAAGAACAAAGTATGGCAATTGCCCGTCTATTTGCTAGTGATGGCAAAATGAAGCTTCATGAAGCACTTGTAATATTTTTTGACTCCCCTAGATGGTGCTCTTGATTTAAATATAAAGGCTAAGTGCAAAGGAAATTTATTACATTTCCACTGCATCTTTCAACCAAGAGTGGCATCTAGAGGAGTCAAAAAATATTACAAGTGCTTCATGAAGCTTCATTTTGCCATCACTACTATTTGCTGCTTTTGTTTTCTGGCCAAAGCGATAAAATGATTACTTTGGCGCCATCTGGCTGAATGTTGGTGTTATTGTTTGGTTTATTTCATTGCTCGTCTTTTTCCATCAACTTCTGAGACGTCCGTTTTTTTGGACTGTCCTTGAATGCACCTTTGTGCACAGTCAAATGCAAAGGTGATGTTAAAGTATGCTTTTGTAGTTGGTGTAGTCTACTTTGCCGTGACATTTTGCCTACATTCCCTTACATTTTTCATTGTGTTGATGCCAAATTTTGAGTTAATGACTTAATATGCCATTTGTGTTAAAATGCTTATAGTGCATATTTATTTGTAAGCGCGTGTGACGTCACGTCACTTTGTGCTAGCTAGCGTGTTATTTGGGCTAGTACGTATTGTTAGCTAATACTTCTGATGAGCCTCATGAGAAAACGGTTCATTTGTTTTTGAAGAATGAAGGCGTGGGCCGCCTCTGTGTCTACTACAATTGTAAGCTTGTCCCATGCAGTTTTTCAGAATCCTCAATGGCTACAAGATCTACTACAAGCTGCTCCTCACTGGAACTCCTCTCCAGAACAACCTGGAGGAGCTTTTCCACTTGCTCAACTTCCTCACGCCGGAGCGCTTCAAGTATGTCGAGCCACTTAAAATGGGTGGAAATATGTCTGCACTGTAGCCTCTTTTCAGTCGCGATTGATTCTGCATCGCATGGATCCATAGCGAGAGACATCTTTTCTTTTCTTTTTTTTTTTGCTGTGCAGTAACTTGGAGGGTTTCCTGGAGGAGTTTGCCGACATCTCCAAGGAGGACCAGATCAAGAAACTCCACGACCTGCTGGGCCCGCACATGCTCAGGAGGCTCAAGGCGGACGTCTTCAAGGACATGCCCGCCAAGACGGAGCTGATCGTGCGGGTGGAGCTCAGCCCCATGCAGAAGTCAGTGGCGGGATTAGCGCAATAAGATGTGATGTGATGTCATGTAAACCAGATGTTTTCTACATGTTTGTGTCGGTGGAGGACCTCCTCACACTCCTAATGCCAATTAAAAATAACTACCATTTGTACGCTCATGATATAGATCAGAGGAATTAAAAGTTGTCTATTTTCAAGACAAAAAGTTGTAACGTTATGATAAAAAAGTAAGTGTTATGAGTTAAATTGATCATTTTTTAAGGATAAAAACACTGTAAATTTCACAATAACAAAGCTAGGTAATAAAGTTTTTTCCAAACTATTTATATTTATTGAAGTCATAGTTTTAACAAGGGAGGAAAGTTATATTTTAACGTGAATTAACAACTTTATTCTTGTAATGTTACACCTTTTATTCTGGAAAATGCGCCTTTATTCTCTCTCTCTCTCTCTCTCTCTCTCTCTCTCTCTCTCTCTCTCTCTCTCTCTCTCTCTCTCTCTCTCTCTCTCTCTCTCTCTCTCTCTAAATAAACAACAACAACAAAAACAGGAATACGCAGTAAACCCGCTCTATTCGGGGAGAGATATTGAGCCCTGTAATTGACTTCTGCCCCAAAATGTTTGTAATTGCCTGTAGATGTCACAAGATGGCGACAAAACACTTTTTTTTTTTGCATCAGACAAGGCTGCCTGACTAAATGAAGTTATTTTCTTCACTTCAACATATTTTTCGTAGATTATGCTTTTTTTAAATTGGCATCCATATGTTGGTATGCACTTGCAAATTGATTCATGGCCGACCTATGACCCAAACTTCAGAATCCTTGATGCAAAAAAGTGGCTGATTTTGCGCTTTCGCCCCGTCAGAAAGTACTACAAGTTCATCTTGACGCGGAACTTCGAGGCCCTCAACTCCAAAAGCGGTGGCAACCAAGTGTCCCTGCTCAACATCATGATGGACCTGAAGAAGTGCTGCAACCACCCTTACCTCTTCCCCGTAGCTGCTGTGGTACGACTTGAGTGTTTTTTGGGGGGGGAAGAGCCGCACGTGGGGGGGTCTTTAACGTAGCTTTTCTCTTTTGTAGGAGGCTCCCGTTTTGCCAAACGGCTCGTACGACGGCAACCAGCTGGTGAAGTCGTCGGGAAAGCTGACGCTGCTGCAGAAAATGCTGAAGAAGCTCAAGGACGAAGGCCACAGAGTTCTCATTTTCTCACAGGTAAGTGCAGGCAAAGTAGGACAACATTCATTTATCGGGACCACTGATCATTTACAGCGCATTATAAATGTGAATGTAATTGATTAATTGCGAGCACAGCCTTATCCCCAGTTATAGGAGGGCGTGCACACCTGTGCAAATTTTTATTTTTTTTCCCGTTTGAGTTGTGCAGATTGCACGCTGAAAAGCAATTCCATTTTTTTACATTAGCTCAATCTCAGAACTGATTGTGTTCCACTACATCAGCTGTGTTTTGTCATTATCGTTATCATTCATGATCATTTTGGAATCTTGTGCAGATGACCAAGATGTTGGATCTGCTGGAGGACTTCCTAGAGTTTGAGGGTTATAAATACGAGCGTATCGACGGCGGCATCACCGGAGGCCTGAGGCAGGAGGCCATCGACCGCTTCAACGGTGAGTTTTCTTCATAGTGGAAATGAAACCAAAACGGAGTGTTTTACTTAAAGTGGATGTCAACCTTAAACATTTATTGACAATAATACGTTATATTTGACCTCACTAGCCTAAACTTGACATTCTGAATAATATTACATTTGTGGAATATGAGTTATGAAGCAAAATCCAGCTGTTTTTATCCATCTCAGGGGCGGCCATTTTGCCACTTGCTGTCGACTGAAGATGACATCAGAGCTCAGGCAATGACCAATCACAGCTCACCTTTTTTTCTGAAGCTGCGCTGTGATTGGTTGGTACCTGAGACTTGAGCAACATTGATGCCATCTTCAGTTGACAGCAAGTGCCAAAATGGCCGCCCCAGAGATGGATAAATACGGCTGGATTTTGCTGCTTAACTCATATTCCACTTCCGAAATAATAACCACAAGACCATATTTAGACTTGTGGGGCTGCTTAGAACATATTACTGTAAATTTTTTAAAATTTTGGCTTGATTTCTTCTTTAAATAAAATAATTGAATCGTATCTGTGCTTGTACTTTTAAGTACAGAGTGTGAGTATCGTTTTTTGCTCATTTGCAGCCAGGCTGATGCGTTCTTTAAGTGGCGATCACGTAACATGTACTTCGCTTGTGTTGTCGGGTTGCAGCACCGGGCGCTCAGCAGTTCTGCTTCTTGCTCTCAACCCGAGCCGGAGGTCTGGGAATCAATCTGGCCAGCGCTGACACCGTCATCATCTACGACTCAGACTGGAACCCTCACAATGACATCCAAGTAAGTCTTCCTTAATGTTTCTTCTTATTTAGTTAGCATTAAGTGAACGTCCACTTTGTCACGATTTGCTATTTGTCTATTTTTCAAGGCTATTTTTCTTCCAATAATGTGTTTTTCAGCTGCATTATCAGAGGTTGTAGGCTGTGATGCCCTAAAATGCCACTAGATGGCAAAACGTTGGCTAATAGGAAAGTACGAACTGTTTCCTCCTCAGGTTATTGAATCGGTGGAGGCTGGTGTCTGCGGATCTCACGCGGCTTCGTCTGTCCTTCCTTCCTTTTCTCAGTCTCTCCTTTGGTCTCTTGAGGTCTCCCTGATTTTATGTTTTTTGGATTTGTTGGGGTCTGGATGTTTCTTGGGCTGGGGAGGAGTTCTGGTGGGGGGTGTCTGGTCGGTGCTGGATTTCACCTTCCTTGGTTTTCTTTGGTCCCCTCGGGTCTCCTGGTGTTCGGTTTAGGTGAACGGTATGAGATTTTTTCTAGTAGGTTTTCTGGTGAGCTAACAAATACACGCACGCACGCACGCACGCACGCACGCACATACACATACTCACCCACACACACACACACAAAAAAAAAAAAAAAATAATATATATATATAAAAAAAAATAAAAAATAATAATAATAATAATAAAAGAGCAATGATGATGACATTTCCGAATGAACAATACTGAGCTCTTAAAAAAAGAAAAGAAAAAAAAAGAAGAAAAAAAAAAAAAGGAAAGTACGAACTTGGGCGTAGGAAGTATTGTTGAAGCGATTGATCTCACCTGAGGGACCAGGAGCCTGATTTACATGAAATGCTCACGTAAAAAAATTTTGGGCTCACCTGAGGGACCAGGAGCCTGATTTACATGAAATACTCACGTAAAATTTTTTCGGGCTATATTATAGTCGTGCTGACGGCGGCTTATTTTCAGGCTTTCAGCAGGGCGCACCGCATCGGCCAGAACAGGAAGGTGATGATCTACCGCTTCGTGACGCGTGGCTCGGTGGAGGAGAGAATCACTCAGGTGGCCAAGAGGAAGATGATGCTGACCCACCTGGTGGTGCGGCCCGGCCTGGGCTCCAAGACGGGATCCATGTCCAAGCAGGAGCTGGACGATATCCTCAAGTTTGGCACGGAGGAGCTGTTCAAGGACGAGATTGAGGCGGCTCGCAATATGGGGGGTACGTCCAATCGCCACACTGCACCAGAAGATCACTGGCTAATTAGATACTATAATCTTTCTTTTTTTTTTTACTTACATAAAGGGGATCAAATGAATACTCTTTTAATATTGATACATTAAAATGTAACCAAAATATTAAAAACTTGTCATTATGATTCAGAAACAAATAAATAAACAAATATATATATATATGTGTATGTATATATGTATATATGTATATATACACACACACACACACAATATTAAACTATTTTGTTGTTTGTCTTATTAGTAATATTATTGCATTAAATCACCTACAAAGGACTCAAGTGAAACATTGTATTATTTTTTTCTACAACCGTTACTATTTAATCAAATAGAAATTTGCTTTGCAGTATTTGTATTAATAATTAAAGTAGTTCCTATATTTTATTGAGTTACATAAAAAGGGACAAAGTATATACTGGTACACACGCAGGAATTTTTGTTAATATTTAGTCAAATAAAATAGAATTTTTTGTATTTGTATTATTTGATTAATATTTTTAAAGAACTATATAAGAACCTATATTTGTGTATATTTAGCTGCATAAAAGGGACATATTACAGTTGCTAGTAATGAAAATGTGTTCAACTTCTCACAGTTTGGTTATTGTAATGAATCTTATACAAACTTATAATTGTTTAGTGTTATATTAATTTGTTATGCTTAAAAATGTTTTTAGAGTTACAACACAAAATTGATTATTTTTGTATGGTTAACTCAGTGAAAACAATAACAAAAACTAGAACCAGTTCTCACTATGATGCAGGCAATACAACCACAGTAATAAATACTATTAGAATTATTTTGCATAACTTTATTGAAATGTTTCTTTCTGGCCCTCCGTTATTGCCAGGCGACATCAAAGACAGCGAGGAGGGCAACGTGATCCACTACGACGACGACGCCATCTCCAAGCTGCTAGACCGCAGCCAGGACGCCACGGAAGACACGGAGATCCAGAACATGAACGAGTACCTCAGCTCCTTCAAGGTGGCCCAGTATGTGGTCAAAGAGGAGGACGGAGAGGTGAGGAAGGACAAATTGTGGGGGGCGCAGAAAAAAAATCGTTTGCAAATATTGATTGTGTGTTTGAGTCCATTTGCTTGATGAGTAAAGCTGAAGACTGCTACGTTAGCTTAGCAAGGTGTTTGACATGATGTGTGTGTGTGTGCGCACAGGAGGAGGTGGAGCGTGAGATCATCAAGCAGGAGGAGAACGTGGACCCGGACTACTGGGAGAAACTCCTGCGCCACCACTACGAGCAGCAGCAGGAGGATCTGGCCCGCAACCTGGGCAAGGGCAAGCGCATCCGCAAACAAGTCAACTACAACGACACCACCCAGGAGGACCAAGGTAGGCGCCGGCAACCAAGGCCAACATTTTTTCTACGTTTTTGATCGCACTCGTGTCAATCTTTTAATAGTGGGATCATGCCTGAGTAATTTGCAGAATGGAGGACATTTTGTGCGTTTACAGTGGAACTTTAAAATTGTAAAGGGCCGAAAATGTGAGGGAAATTTAGTGGTCAATTCATTCAAATAATAACTAATTTGAAAGAAATGATTAAAATATCAATCATATGAAGATAAATGTATTTAAAAATCTATAACAGAACAACAATACTAAGTACCGATAATACATAAATGTTTTAATTTAATTTTAAAACATTTATCAAATTTCTATTCCAAAATGTTTATTTCTGTTATTTCCTAAATGAGACATAGTTTCAGTAAATACAAATATGAAATAATTAAATTACCTAACTAAAATCAAAAAGTAATTTGTTAATGTGTAAATATTAATAAATACTGGATAATTATTTTAATACATTTCCATATTTTCAATATGTGTATTTCTATTATTTCTTTCGAGAGAAATGATTTAAAAATCCGAAATCTGTGGCAATTTCTATGTTAGCTGTTTTCTTCTTTCCACACGTGTGTCAGTTTAAAAGGTAAAACATTTTTTCTTAATCAAGGTTGGATGATGACATTACCAATATAAATACATCTAAAATAATCAAAGTTAGATAGTTAGCTATGATATATTCAGTCAAAATGAAATAGTATATATAAAACAATTGGAGACGCTTTATATGTGTCACGCTGCTCCAACACTATAAGTCATGGCATCCTTGGCAACTTTCTCCAAACTGCTTCTACTTATACCACGTCACGACTCATAGAGCAGGCATCGCTGCAAAGCCAGGTTAAGTCTACGCGGAGGGCTGCGCTGGAAGTCAACATCAGCAAAAGCTCAATTCCGCAAACGCCTTGACGAAGTTGAAAGCTTTACCGCACCCGATTTCAGGTTGTTGAAAGGCTTGAGGCGGAAGATTATGATGCTCAGCGACCTCAAGTCGGAATTGGTAAAGACTTTCCCTGGCTTTGTGTGAATGCCTACTTCAGGATTTCCGTGTTTTCGTGAGTGGCAGGCCTGCTGTTTTTCAAGAACAGATCCTATTTCAAGAAAGTTGGAGAGCGTAAATTGTGCGACTGCCAAACTGGCTCTGAACTGCAGGCAGGAGAGAGAGAAAAAATTCAATTTAGCAAGACTACGTCAACTGGCGAGGGAATGACATGCTGAGAAAAACTTGCAAAGCCTTACTTGTCACGTGCTGGTGGCCTCACTTGTTCGACTTTAAGGTTCCACTGTTTTCGTCTCTCAAAATGAACATGGCATGCTTGTGTTTTGAGTTTGTTTTGTGTTCCTGTTGTTTGATGCCACGTGGAAGCACGTTGTCCGTTTTCTTACACCGGGGCTGGACTGGCCAACTGGCATACAGGGCAGATGCCCAGTGGGCCGGTCTCGTTTGGGGCCGATGCAGTGCTCTTCTATTATTTTCCTCAATTTGACCTCAAGAGATTGACCCACAATGTATCCAATCCAATCCACTTTATTTCTACAGCACATTTTATAAACAAGCGTTTCCAAAGTGCTGCACATTGAAATCCGCACACTATCATCATACACATAAAATCTAGTAAAACCAACTATTATTTTTTAAACATTCAATAAAATACTAAAATACAACAAATAAAAAAAATCAATACATTCAAAATAAATAGATACATAAAAAAAACCCACAATTCACACTGAATTAAAAGCCAAGGAATAAAAGTGGGTCTTAAGACGAGACTTAATGGGATGCTTGACTCATTGAGCCATTTTCAGCCATATAAAGTTAATACTTTGTCTATAATTAATGTTTGTTATTTTTCATGTACAATTAATACCTTTAAAAAACGAATTTTTCCACTTGCTGTCGACTGAAGATGACATCACCTGTGCTGAGGAAGTAGGTAACGACCAATCATGGCTTAGTTTGCTGACCAAACCCAGAAAACAGGTGAGCCATAATTGGTCGTTACCTACTTCCTCAGCACAGGCGAAGTTATCTTGAAAGAAAGTAGAAAAATCAGTTTTTCAAGATTTAAATGGTACATGACAAATAACCGAGTTATCAAATTATTTCTGGACAAAATATGAACTTTTGCTGACCAAACCCAGAAAACAGGTGAGCCATAATTGGTCGTTACCTACTTCCTCAGCACAGGCGATGTTATCTTGAAAGAAAGTAGAAAAATCAGTTTTTCAAGATTTAAATAGTACATGACAAATAACCGAGTTATCAAATTATTTCTGGACAAAATATGAACTTTTGCTGACCAAACCCAGAAAACAGGTGAGCCATAATTGGTCGTTACCTACTTCCTCAGCACAGGCGAAGTTATCTTGAAAGAAAGTAGAAAAATCAGTTTTTCAAGATTTAAATGGTACATGACAAATAACCGAGTTATCAAATTATTTCTGGACAAAATATGAACTTTTCACTGCTGAAAATGGCTCAGCGAGTCAATTATTTAGAAGGGTTAGTCCGTTAATCCATTTGAAACATGGAAAGCAAAGTGAAACATCATCAATAAACATGAGTGGCAGAACTACATGTCAGGCAAGAGTCGGGCTTAGCTTAGCTTTTGCACTCTTGGATTTTCATATTGAAGACATTTTAATTGGCTTCCAAGTCCAGAACGTCAGCACAGCTCCCTCCGTTTTATAAATCAATTACAGCTTTTGACCCCCGTGACCGTGATCTTTAAAGTAGACCAGTTGTGCTAATCGAGCTCTCCCCAAGTGCTCAGCCAGCACGATGAGGGTCAACATTTTTGGAGAGCACTCTCTCCCGCTCTCTCTCTCTCGGAATGGCTAATAAGCCAGGGCGCTCTTGCTGAGCTGGCTGGCGCGACGCCCCCAGGTGGCATCCGACGGAAGCAATGTACTGTGTTGTCTCTGATGTGTGGTGCTCAGAGTGGCAGGATGATGTTTCAGACAACCAGTCGGAGTATTCGGTGGGGTCCGAGGACGAGGACGAAGACTTCGAGGAGAGGCCGGAAGGTATCCTTATCCTTTCATTAGGGACACTTCATTAGGGACGACGACGCACGCATTTTTCTCATTAGAGCAGTTGTAGGTCCGAATGAAGTGTCCGGTGAGTGTATACAACGCAATACAATCATCTCCCGCCAATAGCAAAATGGTTTTATACCAGGATTGTCGTTTCAAAATGAACCGCTATTCAGGGTGGTCATTTCTTATCAATTAAATTCCCAATAAGTGAATTTGTGCATAGATCAAATCACCAGGCGCGGGATTATTGAAATGTGAGTCATAAAATTTATCTTTTTAATTTGACCGACTGTTTTTCTTTGTGGCAGGTGGGCGCCGACATTCTCGCCGCCATCTGAGGAACGACAAAGACAAGCCCTTGCCCCCCCTACTGGCCCGAGTCGGCGGCAGCATCGAGGTATGAACTGACGGGACCGTAGAGCCGTTGTGCCAAAATGATTCTCATTTAGTACGATACAGAATCGATTTTAAATGTCCCAAAATCGATTTTATTGAAATTATTTTATACTGTCTTGCCCTTGTTTGTGTGTGCCTTTATTGGGAGCGCTGTTCATGTTGTACACGATTTGGTCACTTAGGGGCAGTGTGGTGCCGCGAGTTCTGATACACTGTGAAGTTGTAGCCACAATCAAGTTATTCCAATAAAAGCAGTTTTTTGTTACAGGAAGCGCATATGCCGGATACTAATGTTAAGATACCTCTCTGTATACCTTCCTGAAGCGTTTTGTATGAATAGCCGTTCTTTTGAGTGATAAAAGTTCCGCGAGTAGCGCGCTAATTAGCATTAGCGAGTCAGACTGGAATAGATCATGATGATTCTTTGCACATATATAAATTAACACAGAAATCAATGTTAATCAAATCATTTTGAATCAAAAAGCATTCTGAATCGAAAATCAATTCTGAATCGAATCGCAGAACCCAAAAATTGGAATCGAATCGAATCGTGAGAGAGTAAAAGATTCCCACCCCTAGTTAGTATACTTATGCACAAAAGTATTTGCCCCCTTTCTCTTTTTGGATTTTTTACCTTACGTCATCCGATCATCAAGTTATTTTTTTTTTAACACCAAATAATTGAGTTTAATACGAGGGGGAAAACAAACCTGTTCCGTATTTCATTGCTTTTATTTTTGTTTTTTAAGCCCCTTTGACTTTGTAGGTGTTAGATCTAGGGTAAGAATAGTCCATGATTTGAGGAAATACTTTATTTGACTGCATTGTGTGTGTTGCTCCCCAGGTCCTGGGTTTTAATGCCCGGCAGAGGAAGGCCTTCCTGAACGCCATCATGCGCTGGGGCATGCCCCCCCAGGACGCCTTCACTTCCCACTGGATTGTGCGCGACCTGAGAGGGAAGAGCGAGCGCGAGTTCAGGTGACACTCCCATTTTTTCGGATTTATTTAATTGACCAATGCCGCATGCAAATGACTAAGTAGAGTATGAGAACACCAAACTGACACATTAGGAACGTTCGGTCGCTTAATGCTAGCACACAGTGCTAAACGCCATAGAGAGGCTAACAAAACTAGCGTCAATGTCATGGGAGCTATTGCCCTTTGAAAAAGCGACAGATCACTTTATAATAGTTTTTATATATTTTTTTTGTATATGTGTATTTTTTTTTGCATAATTAGTCTTTTTTTTTTTAAAGTATTTTCAATACATCATACATACGGTAGATTGTATTCCATATGATTTTATATATTTATCAAATAAAACCGTTATCTTTCCTGTACAGTTGTATTTGTTTTATGTATGTATTGTCTTATATGTAGTGTATATAATAAATAAGTATATACTGTACTACTGCATAAATAATGAATAAAAATAAATGAAAAATAAATACAGTACAATATTAGTGAAAAAAAGAAAATAAATACCAGTAGCATGGTAATGTTCAACACCCGGGGGGAATGGCAAAATAATTTAAAAATAAAAATAAAATAAACCCAGTTCCCCTTGAGTGTTTTCAATCCTATAAAAGTTCATAGATGATTCATTTAACAAATGTCTTTAATTTGGCTCTTATGACCGCATTGTGCATGTGAGTCCATTTGTTGCAATAGAAGGAACACTGAGTAAAGATGTAGATCGTAACGTTTGCTCAGATAGCGTGGCAGCCCCCCCCCCCCCCCCCTCCCCCGGCTTCATCTGGAAGTGTGTTGTCTCTTTTTTTCTTCAAAAATGACCATCATTGTGATTTCTCCAGGGCCTACGTGTCTCTGTTCATGAGACACCTGTGCGAGCCGGGCGCCGACGGGGCCGAGACGTTTGCGGACGGCGTCCCGCGCGAGGGGCTGTCACGGCAGCACGTGCTCACCAGGATCGGAGTCATGTCGCTAGTCAGGAAAAAGGTCAATGCGGACTCCGCCCATGCTTTTCCTTTTCTCACGCTCACAAATTAGCACAAAAATACAATAATATTACAAAATAAGATTCTCTGGATTAATTGCATTTACAGACCAAAAGTTTAAGGCCATCAACGTATGACATACCATCTTGATCAGGACGTGTACGCTCTGCAACAACAACAAATTTAAACTAGACAAAGTGCAATTTCTGCAGAAATTGTGTGGGAATGCTGAAAAGTTGAATGCATATGCTTAAATCATTTTAGTGAAATTATAATCCATTTCCTGATATGATAGTCATGTATAATAACACTTGGATATATTTGCAATGTATAGTGCAGTCAAAGGTGGGATTCAAACCTGTGACCTCCTGGTTACTGGACATGTAATGATGATAAGTTGTATGTATGGGAGTGGGCGTGGAAAGTGGGACAAATTTCAATGTCTGTCCCATTGAAAATGAATGGGGAAGAGTTGATCTTTAACGTTAAATTGCGCCAATACTGTAAGTAATGGGAAATCAGACGATATGTGGAGGTGCGAATTATTTTTTTTGTGGGAGTTGTTACACGGCAAAAAAGTGTGGAGAATAAAAATCACAATAACAAAAAAAAAAAAAAAAAAAAAAAAAAGAGCAATGATGATGACATTTCCGAATGAACAATACTGAGCTCTTAAAGAAGAAAAAAGAAAAAGGAAAAAAAAAAAATAATCACAATAACATATGGCATTACCACAATTATTATTATTTTTTTTTTTTAAGAATTCACCTTTATCCTATATGTCTATGTATATATTATACTGCCCCCTGGAGGCCAAGTTGTGCACACCAGAAACCCTTTTGAATTTAAGCATGAAATCAGACGTGCAAAACGGATTAATTCTTTACATTCTATTTAATCATGTTCTTACTGTGTGTTCTCACAAGGCACAGTACTGCAGCGTGAGTGTGAATGATTTTTTTGCCTGCATGTGGATGTGCAGGTGCAAGAGTTTGAGCACGTCAACGGAAAGCTGAGCTCACCCGACTTGATCCCCATCGGCATGGAGTTGAAGAAGCTGACGGAGAGTGTCTCGTCAGACCCCAATACCCCGCTGCAGGCCAGCCCAAACGCCACACGGCCCGGGACCCCCAGCCCGCCAGGTCAGTAACATTTTTTTATGTATTTCTTTGCTTTGATTTTTTTGTTGTATATTTAAATGATATATTATACATATGCATATATTTGGGTGTATGGATTTATGTTATTATATCCTCCCTCAAAAACAATTGTAGGCTGTTGTAAGTGACCCAATTTGAAGTTCCGGCTTCACCCCACCCCCCCCCCCCCCCCCCATCACTGATTTACATACGCTGACAAAAGGAATCGAATAGCATTGTTTTTACCGTTGTTTTTGAATCATAAAATGTCAAATGTCAAATAAAACAAGAACTTGAAGACGCAGTTTAATATGCACTGTTAATAAATAATAATGACAAATTCACAGTGATGTAAAGTTGAAATTGCTTGTTTTCGACGAAACACTACAGACAACTAGGGTGAAAAATCTGACACATAAAAGAGATAAAGGGGAATAATATTTTGATTATTACGGATTAAAAGCTGTAAAAAAAAAATCTTCAAGCTAGCCAGATGTAAACAACAAATAGTAAAAGCATCAGTCATATTAAATGGGCCTTACTAGTTTACATATATTTCCAGCTTTTCCATTTTAGGAGCTGATAGTAATTGCTAGTTTATTAACTAAGTATATTTATTGAAGGTGATTTTTTTTGCCGTTTTTATGGCATTTTTTGGCATTTTTTTTTTTATTACCTAATGGGTGAGCTGGCTCTGTTGGGTACCCTAACAGATGACATTTTTTGGTCAGACTGCTGAAAGTGGCTGGATTGTCTCATTTCCCAGCATCCTTGAATGCAGCAGTCCTTTTCACAAGTGTCTTTTTATGCATTTGTAGAGAAGATTGAGGGTCCCGCCGAGGACAAGGACGCAGCCGAGCAAGACGGCAAGAAACAATCGGAGCAAGAGGTAGCGTCCTTTTCTTCTTTACACGAACAACATGTATCAGAATGTTGCGCACTCTTCTGTTTACTTTGTCGTCGCATCTGTGCAGTCGTCTACAGAGCCAGCGCACGCACGTGACGAGGACGAGGAGGCGCACAGGCGCGAGGAGAAGGAAGCGGCCGACGGCGACCGGAGCAAGGTGGCCCCCGAGGACAAAACGGGAGGAGACAACAAGGAGGACAAACAGGCGGAGAGGGCGAGCAGTCAGGACTCGCCGAAAAGTGAGAGTCAGCCCAAAGAGCCGCCCGAGAGAGGAGACGGCGAGGAGAAGGAGAGCAAAGCAGGTAGGGACAAGTGAAAAATAACAGGTGAAGACATTTTGGGGTACACGTGGTGGTTCTGTTGAATCTCCCCTGTAAGGGGTTCCCGGGCCCAAAAAGTACGAGAACCCCAATTGCTGTGCTGTGTTGTATTGTTGGTGCAGATGAGGTGAAAAGCGAGGACGCCGCCGCAGACGCTCGCCTGAATGGCGACAAAGACACGGCGGACGACGCGGAGGACGCCAGGAAGGAGGACAAGAACGGATTCAAAACCAAGTTCATGTTCAATATCGCTGATGGAGGCTTCACAGGTGACGCGGCTGCTCGTTTGTTTAAATACATCAAGGGCCAGCAAGGGTGCGAAATTCGCCACTCAATTTTGCCTTGACAAAAGATAATGCATTGTTGCGCTTATTGCTGCTCGAACCACACCACAGGCTAATCCCAGGCTTGAAACCCTAAATTCAAACCCTCATCCTGTATGGAAACCTATTTTGGGTTTTACGGATTGCAAACTTTATTTGAAACTATATCCCTGATTTCAAACCCTAATGGTGACTTGGCAACTTAATTTAAACCCTAATCTTATCTTGAAACCCTAACCAACGTTTGAAATTACAAATCCTAACCTAGGCTTGTAAACTTAATTTGAAACCCTAACTTTGGCCTTCAATTCTAATTTGAGACCCAAACCAAGGTTTGAAAGTCCAAGTTGAAACATTAAAGGGATAATTGACTCATTGAGTCTTTTTTAGCAGTAAAAAAGTTAATATTTTGTCTATAATTAATTTGATAACTTTATTATTTTCCGTTTACAATTAATAACTTTAAAAACCGAATTTTACCACTTGCTGTCGACTGAGGATGACATCACCTGTGCTGAGGAAGTAGGTAACAACCAATTATGGCTCAGTTTGCTGTCCAAACCCATACAACAGGTGAGCCATGATTGGTCGTTACCTACTTCCTCAGCACAGGTGATGTCATCTTCAGTCCACAAGTGGAAACGTTTTTAAAGGTATTCATTGTACATGAAAAATAATGAAATTATCAAATTAATTATAGACAAAATATTAACTCTTTACCGCTGCAATCGGCTCAACGAGTCAAGTATCCCTTTAATCGAGGCTTGAAACACAATTTTGAAACCTGTAACAGAAGCTTAAAACCCTTAACTGAAACCCTAGCCAGTGTTATTAGCAGATTTTTTCTCTCCAATATTTAAAAAATATTTTTAAATATAAATATATATTTAAGGGTAACCCACCCTAACCCTAAGCCTTTTTTTTTTTTGCCGCACCACCGTTTTTGTTGTTGTGGAAAACGCATATTGAATGTTGATAATTGCATTTTTTTTGTTTTTCTTCCAATACATTTCAATGGCGGTTCGTTATACTGGACTTTTCGCGATTCCTGTCCCCGGTGCATACTGGGAATCTCTTGTACTTGCCCCGGCCTGAACATCAGAACAGCCAATCAAAAGCAGCCACTTTTCGTCACATGACAATGCTGAACCCCTAAATAAATGTTTTCAGAGTTGCACACGCTGTGGCAGACGGAAGAGCGAGCGGCGCTGTCGTCTGGCAAGATGGCCGACATCTGGCACCGTCGCCATGACTACTGGCTGCTGGCTGGCATCGTCACGTATCCTTTACTTAGAATTCAACGTCGGGGGTCTCCTGGGATTTATGTGCGTGCCCCCCCGTGTCCCCCTCCCTTAACCGAAACCGCAGGCACGGCTACGCGCGCTGGCAGGACATCCAGAACGACCCGCGCTACGCCATCCTCAACGAGCCCTTCAAGACGGAGATGCACAAGGGCAACTACCTGGAGATGAAAAACAAATTCCTGGCCAGGAGATTCAAGGCCAGTGATGGGGCGGGTTGGAGGGAGGCGGCGCTTTCAACGTGTCTTATATGTCGTGTGTCCTGCGCAGTTGCTGGAGCAGGCGCTGGTGATCGAGGAGCAGCTTCGGCGCGCCGCCTACCTCAACATGAGCCAGGACCCCGGGCACCCCGCCATGGCTCTCAACACGCGCTTCACCGAGGTCGAGTGTCTGGCCGAGTCCCACCAGCACCTGTCCAAAGAGTCCCTGGGCGGGAATAAGCCGGCCAATGCCGTGTTGCACAAAGGTGGTCAGCAACATCTCTATATTTATATATATATATATATATATAAGATAAAATTTATAATAATAATTTCCGGGCGATTAATGACTCCTTACTGGGAAAGCCTGTACTGCAACGCAGCAGACACGTCCACGTCAACATTAAGCAATAATGAATGTAATAATAATGCACATATTTGTGGAGACGAGGGTCAAGTTGTATTTTACAATTTAAAAAAATATTCAGAATTTCACAAGTTACTTCATGTTAAAGATGAGATAGCTCTTAATATGAAACGGAAAATGCACTGAGCTGTCACCACTGTCTTACAAATGCAATTATGCCATCTAGTGGCAGAAAAATGACCTCAACACAAATCAATATCACACGCGTTTTTTTAAAGTACAGTACATCTTTTGAAAAATTGAACTCAATTTTGCGAATTATTATGAAATGACTATCAATGACTTAAAGATGCAGCCATATTTCTATTAGCTTATAATTTTTTCCATTTTTATGTTAACAGTATAAAAACATTTTATTGTAAGTTTTATTGTACGTTTAGAACAGATATAAAAATTGTGATTAATCGTGAGTTAATTACGATTATAACTTTTAATCGCCTGACACCCCTATTAGGGCTGTCAAAGTTAAAGCGTTAACTTTTTACATTTTAATTTAAAAATTAACTCAATTAATAGTTTTATTTGTCAGACAAAAACTGTTTGAATCGGGAAATCGGAGCGCATCAAATTGAATTATTACCACTTTAAAATATATATCAAGATACATATCAACTCGTTTTTTATTGGAGAGATACACACCCTTTAAAATATGTATTTCAAGTTACTGTAGTAATAATGGAGTACATTAAATCGAGTTCCCCCTAAATTTCAAGCATTTGAATTATGTCATTACTCAGTCAAAGCATATATTCGCACATTTGAATGTAATTTTTTTTTAAATAATCACAGCTTTTAAAATGTTGCGGCAAGCTAAATTATGAACTGACAATGTCTTACATGACATGAAATAACACAATTTTCTTTTCTTTTTTTTGTTGAGGCTGGAACAGATTAATTGCATTTCCATTCATGTTGATGGGAAAAGATGATTTGAAATACAAATGTTTGTGTGTGTGTGTGTGTGTGTGCGCTCACAGTGCTGAACCAGCTGGAGGAGCTCCTTAGCGACATGAAGGCCGACGTGACGCGGCTGCCCAACATGTTGTCGCGCATCCCGCCCGTGTCGGCCCGCCTGCAGATGTCCGAGCGCAGCATCCTGAGCCGCCTCACCAGCCGAGGTGGCGAACCGCCGCCGCAGCAGGTGTGTGGATGGAGATTTTTTTTTGGACTTAATACAGAGTTGCCACTTTAGCGTAAAATAAAGGTTTTCTCTCTTTTTTTCTTCTTTTTAATCAGACTTTCAGCCAGGGAGGGTTCACGTGCTCCCAGCTGTACGGAGGCACGTTTGGGGGTGCCTTCAGGGGCCCCGGGGGCCAGCCCATGGTCAATTACAGTCAGATGCCTCTGGGGCCCTACGTCAGTGGTAAGAACAAGCGACGCCAACCCTAATGATTTGAAATCACAATCAGTTGCCAAACTAACCTTGGCAAAGCAAAAAAAAAAAACGTGTATATAAAAGTCCTATTGATTATGAAGCCAAACGTCCTTTTCATTTCCACTCCTCCAATGCACCGGATTTTTGTTGAAACAGGTTATCATCTGTGTTCACATTTGCGTCACATTTTAAAATGGCCAAAACTGTGCGCGACTGCAAAAAATACCTCAGCAAATTCTAACCTGCCCCTGCGCAGATTTCAACTGTGCTTCGCGCCAGATTTGCACGAAAATAGAGCCCAAGGTGCACAAATGTCCTTGACAGTAATTACTGTCCTGTATGGAAAAGGCCATATCATTTCCAAAGATGAGACAAGGTACCAAACATGACTGACAAAAATTGTAGGAATGGTGGACGATTTCTAGCGATTTTGAGTTTGTGTGCTCCGAGACCAGGGTACAAATCTCAAAACAGCATACAAGGTATGCCGTTGAGTAATGGTCGCTCACAATTAATTGTCATCTTGGAGTTTTTCTTCTCGTCCATTGCGACATGAATCCCCGCAACGTTTTCTTCCAGTGTCCAACGGTCCTCCCAGCAGCCACCTGGACAAGAAGACCTTCGAGTTCCTGCGAGACGCGGCCACGCCCGACCTGAAGTCCGGCAAAGCCAGCGACGTCATCTGCATCGAGGACTGAGACGCTTTCTCTCCCGGGCCGCGTCCTCCTTCCTTTTGTTTCTTTTCATTTGCAGACGTATTGAATCTGAAGAATTGCACTTTTACCTTTGCAAAGGTTTTTTAACTTGATATTTTGAATGAAGAACCTCCGACGAGATGTCAGGACTGAGGTCAAATGTGACTTTTACTCTCTTTTTTTCCCCCAGTGGACAATTTAGTGCAGGTTTCTTTTGTGTTGTTGTCATTCATGTCGTGTTGATTTTTTTTTTGAAAGCCTTTTCCTGGATGCAGTACATGCTTGGAAGTGCGCCACCCGCTGGTCGCGACGGTCTTTACCTCACGCGGATGGCCTCATTAGTGACACCTGCAGGACTTTTGACGCATTGCAGTGTGTTTTGTGAGTACGATGCTTGTGATTGTTTGTGTTTTGAATGTTGGCTGCACTATAAAGATGGGAGGCGGGGCAAGATCCGAGGGCCGGTGGGCCCTCGTTGGAACTGATTGATTTGCCTTCATTTGTGGGACTGTTATTACAAGAATCGAAGGATTTTTCTTCATATTTATATTGATCCCCTCCCCGCACATAAGATGCCTTTTGCGTTTGTTTTGTTTGTTGAAAAACTGCGATGGGACCATCAAAACAATGTTTTGTCCTCAGTCCTCCGTGTACATTTTTGCTTGTGGCTTTGTGTCAAATCAAGAATGCTGTCGGTTTTATAGGCTTGAAACCCCAACTTGAAACCTTTATTTGAAAGTCAGGTGGTTTTGGGACAGAAATGGGACCATCAAAGCTCAGTTTGGCCACCAGAATACTTTGTGGTTTCAAGGCTTGAAATCCTAACCCTGTCTCGAAACCCTCATTTGAATCCTTGTAAGAAACACTGAGCCAGGACTTTTTTTTCAGACATTGATGACCATCCAAGCTCAATTTTGCACTAATCTTGAAACCTTAATATGAAACTTAAAACTCCCTCATTTGAAACTCTAACCCAGATGGTTTTAAGACTACAATGAGACCACTACAGCTCAGTTTTGGCCTTGTTGCTTAATTCATGGTTTTGTGTCAATTTATGAAGTCAAGATGAAATCTTATCGTAAAGACTTGAAACCTTAATATGAAGCTCAGTTTTGGTCTACTGTTTCCAAGCGATTTGGCTTTAGTGTCCAATCAAGAATGTTATTTATTAGAGTATGGACACATAATCTTACATTTTATTTCCACAGTGTGTAAGCTGCGGTATGTAAGAATTGAAATGACGTCCCTGTGAGATGATTGAGGCGAAAGGTCCATTCAGGTGACCTTCTGGTTTTATTGTCCTGATATGGAAGCGTAAGAACCCTATTCATTTTCCTCCCCAAGCATATCATTTTTTTTCATGCGAAAACAGTGTTTGGAAAGCATCTTCTTCTTCTTCTTCTTTTTTTTGCACTACAGTATTTGTTGTTTTTGTTGTTGCAAACGACTCGAGTTGCAGATGAAACCTCAGAAATGTGTAAATAAAGTGTCCAAATTCGAATTGGAAAAAAATGAATGTCCGCCGCGCCGTGACCTCGAGGGGATGTCAGCGGCAGCATAATTCTGATCAAATGCAATCAAACTGGAGTCTGGATGAATGTACTGTCTACTGCAAACAAACAAAGGCTTCAGTCTAATATAAACATTGCGTATGTACCTGTACATGCTTCTAATGAACATGGCTTCAAAAGCTTGAAAAAAAAAAATAAGACCTTGACGAGGCACCTTTTGTTGCAGCGAATGCACAGCTTCTGAAGCTTTTTTTTTCTATGGCGGTTCACTTTGGGGCTCGTGGGGCGTCCCAAAGCGCACACGAACGTTCTTCTTTTGACTTGGGCTGGCAAGTGACTGGACGACAAAGTGAACGGTCATCTTTTGATTTGTACTGTGGGTTTGTTTTATTGTGTTTTAATAAATCTTCCGATGACACCTTTGTGCTCCTTGTTGCCTTCAAGAGCTGAAAGAAATGAGGCATTTCGTTCAGTTAGGTGAGTAAGTATGCAACCACTTAAGTGGAAATTTTGCACATTTTTTTTAAATAATATTATCATTGTAATTATTATCTGAACCACTTACTATTATTATTATTATTATTTGCTTGTATATGTAGTTATAAACCATACAACTATTGCTATTTCATCTGAACTGCAGGGCATAAATACCATTTTACTTTTTTTTTTTTTTTAATGAACTGCATTATTGTTGTTTGGATAATAATAAATAATACGTAATAAAGGGAGGCAAAGGCACATTTTTAAATAAAAAGTAAATTATTGTTACGGCACAGTGACAATGATGTCATGGGGAAAATAATGCACGTAAACATTTATATATAAACGTTTTTTTGGGGGGGGGCGTGTGCTACAACAACATGGTATCAACTCGAGTAATACAATCTTTACTTTGGTTTATCAGTGGTGAAATTTTAACTAGAACTGCATTATTGTTGTTTGGATAATAATAAATAATACGTAATAAAGGGAGGCAAAGGCACATTTTTAAATAAAAAGTAAATTATTGTTACGGCACAGTGACAATGATGTCATGGGGAAAATAATGCACGTAAACATTTATATATAAACGTTTTTTTGGGGGGGGGCGTGTGCTACAACAACATGGTATCAACTCGAGTAATACAATCTTTACTTTGGTTTATCAGTGGTGAAATTTTAACTACCCCAATAAAATAACAAAAATAGATTTAAGTGAAACCCGGAAGTAGCCGCCTGAATTCTTTTGCGCCCGCCTACTTTACCCCCACAACCTCTTACGCGATTGGTCCAAACTCCCACCCGCGACCCCTCCCATTGGACACTCGCTCGCCCTGGGCTTGCCACGCCATTGGCCCGCGTCGCGTGAGAGCTCCCCCTCGGTCGGCCGCTCAGCTTTTGTGCCTGCCGCTGTCTGGGCAACAGCGCGGGGTCGTGGACGGTGGGTGGAGGGAGACGAAGCGAAGAAAGGACAGAAAAGGGATGGAAGCGGGGGGGGAAAGCACTGCTGAAAAGGCGGCGAGGGGTTCGCGGAGAGAGGCGCGACGACGCACAACCGTAGCCGGCTAGGCGAGGCGAAGTGGCGTACGAGCTTGGAGAACTTGCCGACGACGGGACACTAAACAAGGCGCCTCCAATGATGAAAACTGGGATTTTTATGGGAGTTTACCAGAATTAAAGCAAGCCAGAGGACGCAGAGGTGAGGATTTTTTTTTCCTTTTCGTTTGCATTTTGCAGAGGCAGCAGCTTTGTCCCAACAGAATCAATGATGGGGGAGGCAGAAGTGCTGGCTGGTGGGTACTCGGGGTCCAGGGGCCTTAATGAGTTTTTGGGGGGTAACCGTAACCTCCCAGGAAGGATGAGACTCATGTTGCCTGGACCTTTCAGCAAGGCCTGCACGACGAGGAGATGACTTCGTTGTCGATCCATTCAAGTGGGGTACACCGACTGGTCGCCAGCCAATCACAGGGCACAAATAGACACACATGCTTTCATCCTCACGTTCACACCGAAGGCAATTTACAGGCTGTACAGTAAAATGGCGGTCAAATGTCCAAATTCAGCCAATTATACGTCTTATTTGTTTTTAAACACATCGATCCTGATGGTCTGTACCCATGTGGGTCCCAATAAATTAACCAATCCAAAATCCTGAAAATAGGTCGTTTTTTTAAACTAAGGATTGGCGAGTACGGATAACCACGTATCGAGTAGTCGCAAAGTCTGCCGATCCCCGTCACCAATACCTGTCACAGGGCACTCTCTTGTGGCGGCTCTACTATCAGGAAGTAGCTTTTTTTGTTTAGTTATTTGGGTCTGGTACTGTACATTCCAGCCAATACATTTCCAGCCTACCCCACCATTAAGATGCCATTTCTGTAAGTATTGGAATGCTCATTTTTAGCGTGTTGTTTCAAAATTCACAACTCAATTTCTGCACGGTTGACATACATTTTCAGCTGCATCGCCCAGTCCTATTTTCCGACTTCATAGTGTCATGATTTACAACTGCCGGAGCTCTTAGTTTTATTTAACACTTTTGTTAATTGAATACAACTTAAATTATTTAATTTTCGGAGTGACTGTTCAGGCCTTTTTTTTCCAGAAATAAACAAAAGATCTTTCTTTAAAATTATCTGAGGTTTCTTTTTTTCTAGTACTCGTACTAGTGGTATTGGTGAGTACTGACGATGATTCCGCCCAACAATGGCCACATGTGAGACTGTCTCTCCTATGCTGTACACAGTCCAACCTACGACCTCAGAACTGCGAGGCAAATATGCTAACCAGTCGTCCACTGCGCTGCCAGCCCACAACTTGCTTCCGGCGATATAAACATTCTCCCCCTCAAGATGGACGTCACGCTGTGTCTTCTGGAGTCTGATGCTGGGAAGAGACGGGTTAAAGGGGACGAAGCAGAGTCTTAATTAGCATTTCCCTCCATCTTGAATCGGGGTGCGCGGGCTCACTGTATCACATTGTTGCCTTCTTAGTCACAGCGAAATCCATTCACGCACCCCCGGAAGCCCGCAACGCGCACAGGCCTCCATTGATGGGTGAAGGTTCGCTTGACAACGGCACCCAGCATGTGCGCCCTCCACGCAACAAGGCGAGGGAGAATTGAGTGTTGAAAGACTTCCTGAATGACGGCAGGAGAGAGTGTGTGAGAATTTGTTTTCGCAGTTTGTCCCAACTGTGTCGTACGTGCTTGTTGTTCCACGGCAAAGTCATCCAAAACACGCCATTAGAGAGCGTGCACGGGGAATAGATAGTTCCCAAGCTTCAAAAAGTCTTTCTTAGATGACAGCATTTTTGAGTCCAGTCCAACCCAAGATTGGTGACTTCATTGATTGATAACAATTTTGTCTAATGTTGTTGATCTCGATTTTTCCTGAGCCTAAACTCATTTGCTCCGTGATCATGTTTGTCATTTAAAACGATTAATCTGCCAGACGATTGATTTGGCCCTTTTAAAATCAGCCAATAGTTATTTAGACTTCTGCCTTTTACTTTCTTTTCCTTTTTTTCTTTTACACCTTAAAACAGTGCAACATAAGACAAAGAAAATGACATTCAACTAACCCCCCCCCCCCCCCGCCCCAATTATCGTCAATAATTGCCAACTTTTCTCTGTTAAACAAACAATATCAAATATATCTTTATTTTTGTAATTATTGACGGACCATAAAAAGCACCCCCTTAATTAATCAATTGATGAATCGGTTATTGGAATTTTACTCTGCCATACATGCCTCGAAAAAAATCAATTCCAGTCATAATTACTACATCATTGATGCCAATTTTGTTAGCCCGTCGTGCTAGCATTTTAACTTTTGTAAGAAAACAAACTTGAAATCTTTTTGTATTATGTTTAGTTTTACTTCAATAAATATAAATCTACTACAATAATAAACCACAATAGTGCTAATACTGATCATAATAAGCTTTTTTTTATTTTTATTTTTTTATGTATGAAGCATGTAGTTCTTGACCTGCTGAATGTGTAACGTGACTTGAGATAAGGTATGTTTTGAATTGGTGCAATATAAATACAATGGACTTGCTTTCATGAGTGAGGGGGCGGGGCTAAGCCATAAAGTGAAACTCGTGTCGAATCATAAAAGAACCATATCCAACCCTTTAAAACAAACAGAAAGTCTCAATAGAAATTCAAGCTCTTTCATTCTAGTCGCATCCGCTTTCTATTGCCATGTCCGGATTTGACGAGATCAATACAGTCGTTGTGTCGTCTTGCCACAATAGCGACGCGTTATGAAAGCAGTGCGCCGTTGTTCTGAGGGCACAGATGGGCGACCTTGACTTGAACGCGACAGCAACGACGTGGACGCCACTGCTCCTCCAGCACATCCGTCGCATTAGTCAAGTTCTTAGCAAGGTTGCGTTTGCCGGCGCGCAGCAAGGCAGCTGAAAGCCAAACTGATGACGCGAGCACGATTGCTACTACGATTGCTTTTGTCGACCAAAATACAAACTGGTGATAATATGATGGAAGTGTCGGAGCCCTGTGGAAGATAGCGAAAAACAGTACGTCTATGCTAGTGTATTAGTTAGGCTAGTATGCTAGCTAGCTAATCTAAATGGTGAGCCTCATGTTACGGTGGTTTGTATGTGTTGAATAATTACACTATTGATGACAGTCTTTTATGTAACAGATTTATATGATCGTGTGCGTTCAAGAAGCACGGTGGCAAATCCAGGTCCAGAAAGTAAAAACCCTGCCACAGTTTGGCTTTAGCCCCTTGTGCTAGATAGCTAGCTCCCTGGCTAGCTCCCTGGGTGCTTGTTTACCTGTTAGGGAGCTAGCTAGCTAGCTAGCACTTGGGGCTAAAGGGTTGGCAGTAAATACAGACTGTGCCTAATGTTCAAACAATTGAAGCAGGATTCCGGAAAAAAACTTGTCATTTGCCTGCCAGACCAGTAGTTGGCGATGTTTTAATGTAATGTACTGAAATACAAAGCATACAAGTCTATTTGGATGTATAGATTTAAAATACGGTGCATGCAAGGCATGAGATTCAGATTTGTTTTCCAACGGTCCCAAAATGCTACTGTTGACCTCAAGGACCAACACGGCGTCCAATCAGAAGGGGGCATGTTTTCACGCTACCTGGGGATCGCCATTTCCTCTCAATTTCTTTCAATTTCAATCAATTTCTTTCCTTCAGTTTGATTACACTAGCGTCTGTCAGTATTTGTCATCCTTGGACCAAAGGCGGATCCTACTTTGTTAACGCTCTGATATCGAATTCCAAGGAATATAAATGAGCCTGAATTAAATGTACACTAGTGACTCATGGTTTGTTATGCAACAGGCGCAGTGTGCAAATGTTGTCCAGTTTTTGCCAGCTCGTCCGCGAGCTCCAACAGCCTCCCACTCACAAGGTTGTCGAGTCTTGGACTGTGACAGCCTACCAAAGACGTACTGGGTCTGTCCTCAAGGACTTGGCGCTGGGTTCAAGCTTGCTAGTAAATCTTTAGTGAGGGCGGAAGGAAACGTCGCAGATCATCAGCTGCTGGCACTGTTTCGGGGGGCCTCGTCTGCTGAGTCTTGTGCAATTGTTTGGCCTGAGGAAAGTACAAAAAGTTGCATTTCCTCATCTGTGATTCTTGCTTACATTTTGCTAACGTTTTGTTCAGTGCCGTCATTTGTTCCCGTACGGGACTTTTACGGCCACTTGCCTGCAGTCTTGCTTTTTAAAAAATAATCATTTTGTGGCAGATTTACTTTCTGGTGACATGAACCTAAACGGCCATGGGCTTGCGATGTGTTCAAGTAGAACCCTTTGGTATGGAAACGTATCGCATTCACTTGGACAAAAAAACAACTCCTTTTTTTCTGACAAATTTTTCGGGAGATTTGTAATTAAAAAAATCTAAAAATAATAATTCTGAATATTTTTTTGTTCTGTCATAAAACATTCAGAAAAACAGAAAGAAAAAAAATACAAAAAAACAGAAAAAATATTCAGGGGAAAATAATTAGTGAAAAAAGCAGAAAAAATAATTACTCCACAGAACAGAAGCTGGTGCTCTGTTTTTCGGAGTATTTAAAAAAAACTTTTTTAAATCGAAAAATACTCAAAAAAAACGAAAAAAATATTTAGGGGAAAATAATTAGTGAAAAAAGCAGAAAAAATAATTACCCCACAAAACAGAAGCTGGTGCTCTGTTTTTCGGAGTATTTAAAAAAACTTTTTTAAATCGAAAAATACTCAAAAAAACCCAAAAAATATTCAGGGGAAAATAATTTGTGAAAAAAGCAGAAAAAATAATTACTCCACAAAACAAGCTGGTGCTCTGTTTTTCGGAGTATTTAAAAAAAACGTTTTTATTTTTATTTTTTACCTCTGAACTCCAAGTGACTTGTTGCAGACTTGGCGGACATTTTCCCGCATACCTCCAACGTACCTTCAACTATATCACCTACTGGCCCAGTTAAGGTACATACAAACGATCGGCATGATTTTAGCAAGCTAATTGTTACGTTTCTACGGAAGCGTATTGCATGCAGGAAGTGTTTGCCGTTAGCGAGTCTGCAACAAGTCACTGGAGTAAAAACAGAAGCTGGTGCTGTTTTTCAGAATCATTTTTGGGGGACTATTTTCCCCCTGTTTTTCTGAATGTTTTTTTTTCTGTTTTTCTGAGTATTTTTTTGTATGACAGAAAAAAATATTCTGAAAAACAGAAAATTAAAAAACACACCAAAAAATAAAGCTCCCCTAAAAATTAGTTAGAAAAACAGGAGTTTTTTTTTTCTTCAAGTGAATGCAATGCACTTCTGTACTTTGGTCCATTTGGTAATCAAATACAAAATGGTGCAGTTCATTGGTTTTGTCGTCAACACAGTAGTCTGTCGCGTGTGCACCAAGCCAGCCATCGATTTACCAAACATGTCTTGGATGCCGTCGAAGCAAGACAACTGACTCGAGACCTCCCATCCACCAACGGGAAAACAAAACACATTAAGGTTTTCCACCCATCAACTGAATTCAACCAGAATAATCCAACCCTGAGTGCGAAAGCATTTGCATTTCAAAAGCCTCTTTAAATGTGCAAAAGGGGATTTGGAAGTATACAGTTTAGCTTTGATTGACAAATCATATCACAGCAGGACACTTTATATAATAACAGCATGTCCCCGGATCATTTCACTTGTGTCATCTTTGGTCGATCTTTCCGGATGTCTATCCCTTGAGAGTGGCTCTGGATCTTCAGCCAGCCTAGATGATCAGGTCATAGTGGAGAAACTTGCGCTAGGATGGTTATCGTGCAAATTAGACACAGAAGTCAGTCGAGGACAAAAGATTGACACGACAGAGACCCAACAATTTTTATTTTATTGCCAAATTTCGCGAGGTTGTTTTCCATAACAAGTCCCCGTTAAAGTTAAGGTTGTTAAACGAATACCTTCCTTCAAAAAAAAGCAGACTTTTCCGTAGCGCTTTTGATATTGAGAACACAAGTTTTTCAGTACGGAAATGTCAGCAGTCAGTCACAACGTTTTGTTCAGCGATGCGACCTGTTGGACCACTTTGCAGCGTCACTCCACTTATTACCACGTTTGCTCAACAGTGGGGGGGGGATTTTTTTTTTCTCCCTCAGAGTTGTATGTAGGTCAGTAGATGGGCGTGTAAGAGTCGGTTTCATCTCCATTCTGTCATTTTATTCCCTCCTCCACCCTCAAAAAAAAGAAAGAATAGCTTTTGCTTTGTTCACTCTTTGTTTTGTCCAAGCTGGAGTCTTTTTCATGACTCATCCAAAAGTCTTTCATCCCCAAAAATCTGCATGGACTACCTGTCAGCTTGACTCTTCAAGCTCTCCAAAGATTATGCCTGCGTGGACCTGGTTCGAGGTTAATCCAGGTCCAGAAAGTAAAAACCCTGCTACAGTTTGGCTTTAGCCCCTTGTGCTAGATAGCTAGCTCCCTAGCTAGCTCCCTGGGTGCTTGTTTACCTGTTAGGAAGCTAGCTAGCTAGCTAGCTAGCACTTGGGGCTAAAGGGTTGGCAGTAAATACAGACTGTGCCTAATGTTCAAACAATTGAAGCAGGATTGCGCAAAAAAACTTGTCATTTGCCTGCCAGACCAGTAGATGCTTTGTTCACTCTTTGTTTTGTCCAAGCTGGAGTCTTTTTCATGACTCATCCAAAAGTCTTTCATCCCCAAAAATCTGCATGGACTACCTGTCAGCTTGACTCTTCAAGCTCTCCAAAAGATTATGCCTGCGTGGACCTGGTTCGAGGTTAACGCATATTTTTTTGCACGTCAAGTGCACTTACAAACATTTCTGTCTGCCCCAAAACACATTGGCAGGCTGTCAAGCCCATGCCAAAGTAATGGGACCCTAAATTTGGATACTGACCAGGCCCAGACATAACTCGGGTGCCGTGTCCCCTGACCGACAAACCTTTTTCATACAGTTTCTGAAAAAAAATGATGCATCCGTCCTCAGACATTGAAAGATTCTGTACTGACCAACCACAACTGACACCCCCTAAATAATTTTTTTTTACCTGCCCATATTAATAGATTAAACCATAAATAAACCACAAACTATGAACACAAAACGCATATATAACACAAAAAAAATTTGTCATGCTCATTTTACGTTCTACTTAAAAAAACAAAAAAAACACGAATGTACAAAACATTTGTGTGTAAACTGGATCCCCGCTATTTGATAGGGACTTGGACCAGCCTCCCAAAATCATAAAAAAAAAAATAATAATTTTGGGGAAAAATACGCAGATAACCCTCCAATAAGTGTTTTCCATTAAAAACTGGCGTTGGCTCCAGAAAAAACAAAAACAACATCTCTCTGTATCTTTGGGTCTCAAACGGCAAGTATGTGAAGATCCACATATTCTCGATTCGCTGATATTTTGGGGGGAACCAACCTATCCTAGCATCCTCTTTTTATTTAACTAAAAAACTAATTTGTTGGCTCAGCTGTTTTTGTGCACAGTCTATATAGCCCCGTATAAAATAAAAGTATTTCTTCGCACCATCTCAATACGCCAAAGAACAATTTCGAAGTGACTTGAGAAGCTTCATGCCGTGCTTTGCGTTTCCCTGCAGTTGTCATTTTTTTCTATGATCTAAAAAAAAACAACCCCCAGTTTTTCATGTGGACAAAAAGGGCCATAGAAAAATACACGTTTGTAAAAATAAGCCTGTTTGCGGACTGAACCGAACTGGAAGGCACCAGCTGTTCTGTTGCTATATAATGTGAACATATCCATTATAGTGGTCACACCTCACGCACATTCCACTGCAGGCTAAGGCGGTTGGCTTCGGCAGAAGCATCCACAAATTAGTCAGCGAGGCTCGGGCGCGAGGACGTGTCGCAGCTCGCCGTCAAATGTCAAAACAATTGGATGTGTACATCCGAGGTGGAAGCTGTCACGTGCTGGCGGGAATCTTGGAAGGGGGAGCGTTGTTCACGTAAATCAAATGGGATGAGACAAACAATGTGGTTTTCACCTTGAAAAGTGATAGCTAGTTAGCTAGCAAGCTATTATTTTTTGTGTGGCTGGATCCACACAAATAATCGGAAAATAAATGATTGTGTTGTATCCTTTAAAAAAAAAAAAGAAGGTGCATACTTACATGGCGAAGCACCAATAAAACAAAAGTTACTACTCCCTACTTTAGGTTTGGGCCAATTTAAAGCTTTAATACGATTGTGACTTCTCATCACATAAGCCTGACAGCAACATGAATAGTGATGTAACTTTATTAATTGATTATTTATTTATTCATTTAGCGAACAAAGGAGTATTTTCCCTCACAAGTCAAATTACAACAATCCAAAGTCAAAATTCCTTTCACTGGGCTGACCGCCATTTTGACTTGCCATAACCTCAGAATTGTCAATTGAAAAGATTTCAACTCTTTATCCAGCCAAAATGTGTCTTTGCGCTTGTCACTGATTATTAATTTCATTTTTGTTTTGTTTTTAAAAATTCCGTTTTATTCTTATAATATTACAACACTGTTGTCTCTCAAGAATATGAATTGGCTAAATTGACTTTTTTGGGTGTGAAAATTATAAGGTGTTCCTCAAAATTCTGACGCATGAATTGACCAAAAGGTTTGAGAACCCTTGAGTTAGCTAGCTAGGTCGCGAGATATATACGACCGAAGGGTATGTGCACATAGGACGGCAGTTTATTTAATATTTACCGACTATTTGCTATTTAGCTCCACGTTCTGGTCAGACCTCTGCTTGTTTTTCATTCCCGGTCGCTATGGCAACCAAGCCACAATGTTCCTGTGACAATATAGCCCCTGGGCGATATTTGTTTTTGTCCCAAGTATGACCAGGAAGTGCTCAACTAAAGTGTTTCAGTCCGTCCGTCCGTCCGTGGCGTCCGTCCATCCATCTTCTATTCCGCTTATCCCATTCAGGTTCAGTGGAAATGGAGCCCATCACAGCGATCAGACCAATAGCGGAATACACCCGAGACTGTTTGACAGTCGATCGCAGGGCATAAATTTGTAATGAATTCTGTAAAATATGTGCTCATAAAGTCAGCAGATGTGCAGAGCATGAGTTATGGAGTCCCTGAACCAGAATTCTCTTCAACAAGACAGTTTGTGAATCAGAGACTTGACAACAAAGCTGGCATTTCATTTATCCGTCTTTTTTTCACATCCAACCCAATAAAGTGGGTTGAACTTCTTATTACTGTTGAAACTACCCCTTTCACACCGCTGCCTTCCCACTTCTCGATATGCCTCGAATACGACCCCAGAAGCAGAAAAATTACCTGGTTAACTTCCACGTCCTGAATTATATGTGGCTAACCTTCACACAAAACAGGGACATTGGAATATGTGTTTATCTTTTCTGCTTATTTATAGCCACGGATAAACTAAGGTAGAAGTCTTTAGAGTGCTTGTGGTCTTTCCTTATGCCTGACTCGCTTATTAGCAACCAGTGACCATAGATATAAACTAGACTCCTTGGCATCAGGTTCCAGACCTAGAAGCCTCTTTCACACAGAATTTTCCCAAACTGGTGCATTAGAGGTGGCTTTAGCTTTGAAATCTTTCTTGGCGTTGAAAAAACTGCTTTCAGTGGTTCTCCAACGATTGGTCAAGCAGATCAAGATTCTTAACGCTGCACCTGACTGTGGAGCTCACAGACCCAATGTGGTGATTGGTCTGTTTTTTTGACACTATTTAATGCCAGCTACAGAGTTGAGAAGATTTGATACAGGGGAACATACAGTGTACAAGAAAAGTAGTAAGAGTCTCAGCACTGAACCTTGTGGAACACCGCATGACGTCGCGCTAAGCTCAGACGTTGTGTGCTACCACATTAAAATGTCGGTCAGTAAAATAAGAAGGTCAACCAATCCTGTACTAATGGAGACTATTTTAATCTCAGAGAGAAAAAATATTGCTCAAGGGCTTCTGGGCACTGTTCAGCTAGCATGGTCTCCCCGCTGCGGCAACCAAAGCCAAACGTTGGTCCTGCTTTTATTTTGAACTTCTCCTTCAGCCGTTCTCTCTCTAAGAGCAAGTGTCCTTCCACTTTCACACGAGCGGCGTCAAAGCACAGAGCTGACAGCCGTGGCCCAAATGACCCGTGAGCTAATGAGTAGCGCGGTGACGAATGAAGAAACAATGCTTTTCTGCAGGCCCACCAGAGGTTTTCTCCCACAGAAGGGTCATTGTTGCCGGCTGGGGGGGGGGGGGAGCAAGTGGGCCGGCTGCAGAAACCCGGAGGATGAGACCAGCCGCGGAATCTCCTCTGCTTGTAAACGGAAACTATTTCCGAAGCCAATTGAAACTCTTGGCTTCGCCGGGTTTCGCGTGATTGAAAAGGATGGCGGCCACACACGCGGCTGGCGATTGTGACTTCAAAGGCTGGCCCGCTAAACTCTAAAATTGCGCCGTCGAAAAAGCAGTAGCGAGACGCTACGAGCGCCGTAATGAAATCGTGACGGACATTGAGATAAAGTAATAAGTGCTGGCGACCACTTTTTCTTTCTTTTTTTTTCGACACGCGTCGTTCTTGCCTGTAGGAGCCAAAGAATGGCTGCGCATGGGAGGCGGCTCGGTGCTGATTAAAATGCAAAGCGGATGCGACGGTCTCGCGGGGCGGTACGCTAACATGAGCAGAGAAGGTTGTCGCGTAAAAATCAACATTTTGTACAACGGAGAAACAATTAGCGCGCGTTAAAGATGCAAACCGAAGTCTCAAGATAGCAAGTCCGATTGAACCACAAGCCTTCATTTCATAGTCAGGAATTGTTCTACTTTATTGAAGGAGCAACACGATGACATCATAAACCAGGGCTATTTAGTTAACCCTTCTGTTATGTGGTGAGCTCAATTGGAGCATCGTGATGTTTGAAAAAGTAAGAGAAATAGATAATAAAAACAGCCGTGTGTGTATTTCCTTTAAATATTTCTTAATAACTCCACAAAATTCCAACAACACAATATTAAGACACCTGGCAACTCGGGGTGGGAATCTTTGACTGTCTCACTATCCGATTTTTGGGCCAACGATTTTTGATTCAAAATGAGTCGATTGACAATGATTTCTGCTTCAATTGATAGATGTTCAAAGAATCGTCATGATCTACTCCAGTCGGACTCGCTAATGCTAACTAGCGCGCTACTCGCAATTCATACAAAACACTTCAGGAACGTTTACAGAGAAGCGTGTTAACATTACTCACCGGCATATGCTCTTCCTACGCTGCAAAAAAAACTACTTTTATTGGCATAACTTGATCGTGACTTTTTCCTTCTACTCTCTAACGTGGCTACAACTTAACAGTGTATCAGAACACGTGGAACCACACTGCCCCCCAGTGGCCAAATCATCACACGAACAGCGCTCCCAACAAAGGCACACACAAACAAGGGCAAGACAGTATAAAACGATTTAAATAAAATCGATTCTGAATCGTACTAAATGAGAATCACGATTCTTATGAGAATCGATTTTTTTTTTTGGCACACCCCGACTGGCAACCGTTTGAAATTTATAACAAAATGCGTAATATCCCTCCTTTAAAAGGTAGTTTTTACACATCTGGTTAAAATGTGAATTCTTTTGAGAGAGAACTCGCTGCAAAATGATTTGTTTGGGACACCATGCCAATTTTTTTTATGACTAAACGTGGGTCACATTGACCCATGAACATTTTTAGTGTATCAAAAGCAAACATAACTGGGGGGGGGGTTATAGATGCAATCATATCATAATTGAGCAGTTTTACTGTCTAAAGAAGTAATGATTCCCTTTGACCAATGTTGTTTGTGTCTGTGGGGACGTCTTAATTAATCCGCCTCTAAGCTGCCTCAGACCTTTTGATTCAGCTAACGGGCTTGCTAACCACCATATGTCACAGCGGTTCCGTTTGCTCATTTTGCAGTCTTGCGTTCAACTGCTTCTACAATGCGTTTCGAAGATTTACTCGCCCCCCCCCAACTTCCGTGTCAACAACCTGCTGGCTGCTGCGCTGCTTTTAATAGGGCTTTTTTTTTTTTTTTTTTTTTTATCTCAGCTGCGTTTTATATGGTTTTGTTAAGAAGCTTAGGACATTCCGGCCCCTGCAATCTGTCTGCCTGGTTTCCGTCTATCCAGTTAATTCTTATCACGAATGATGGAAATAATTGTTTTCTTCCTGTCGGGGCGCAAGATTTCACTTTTTTTCGGAATGATGTGCATGCGTGTGCTGAGCAGGCTCATCGGCGAACGTTTCTCTCTGCTATGAGCTCACTGAAAAACCGCTTTTAAATGGTGGGTTAGGGCTTAGCGAGGTTAGTAAATATTTGCATAACGGTTAATTTCTGGAATTTTGATGAGGCTTGCAGTGTTTTGCTACAGTAGGTCAGAGTCATATTTAAATGCTAGCCCTTCTTCAACCGGTTTTCTCCTGATTATCCTGTTCAAAGTCGCAGGAAAACCATTCAATTGATTGTCAAGTCAAAGTGCTAGTTTATTTAGTTAGTTAGTTGTACTGTACTAGTAATCACCAGATGGGACAAAATAATCTCAAGAACACATCTTAAAATGCAAAAAAAATTGCATAAAAACATGCACACATAATGTACCAAGAAATTGGGTTTCTCAAAATAATCTTGATCATTTGAATCAAGTGTGTTGGAGCAGGGATACATCTAAAAGATGTAGGATAGTGGTTGGTTTGATTTGTGGGGATTATTTTGATTCCAAAGCTACGCCATTTGTTTTCACCGCGTAAAAGAAGCATTTGCATTGCGGAAATGTAAGAAATGTCAACTGGTAAACCAGCCGCCGAAATAAATGACTAAATCTAAGACTTTGCACTGAGCAACAAGACAGGCCTCAGTGAGAATCAAACTCGCGACCCCTGGTTTACTAGACCAGTGCTCTAATCTGCGAGCCACAAGGTCTTTGCGAGCACTTGAATTGTCGCGTGTCAGCACGAAGCAACGCGATTGCGCAATATGTAAACTGCGCTTCGCAAACAATGGCTTCTAACGTTTGATCTTTTTTTCACGTGTTTGTCGTCTTTAGGAATCATGTCCACCGCCTTGTCTCAGCAACTGCCAAAGCAGGACAAGGAGGTGGAGGAGGAGGAGGAGGAAGAGGACGAGGAGCAAGGCGAGGAGTTCGTCTTTGACGACAGCGAGGGCGAGGAGAAACCTCCGGGGGACGGCCAAGAGGTTGCCGGCGACTCGCTTCAATTGTCAAAGCCGGAAGTCCCAAAGACGATCCGGGACGCCCCGCGGGCTGGCAAAGACGTCACGGCGCAGGAAGGAAGCGCCAGCAAGGATGGTGAGACATTCCTCACCAGCATATTGGAACCTCTTCAGAGGGGTCTGCTGTTGTTCTTGAACAGATTAGTGTCGATGATGAGAACACACGCAGAACAAAGTTGGATGATTTCAAAGATGACTGATGAAAAAAAAAAAATCCTATATGCAGAATTGTGTTGGGACTCGGTTTAGAATGTTTTCCCGGTATCACCTGAAGTTTGTTTTTTAATGTTTGAAATATTTCCTTAACTGGGTGGCATTATTATTGCAACAAAAAGATATTAACGGCCACTCAGGGTCAAAATCGAGCATTTTCCGGTATTTCTTGAGGAAAATGCAATTTCTTACCGATTGACTGATGGCTCATGCTTCAACAAACAGCCATCTTGTTTTCAATTTTCCTGTTTTTCACGTTGTAATCCACGAAGCTGAATTCTGATGGGAGTGTAGTGGGGGGGGGGGGGGGGGCTGTTATGTAAGAATGACTAAGTACACGTTTACACATCGGGCTCGTGACACGGGTTCCACCCGTCGCCGCGTTTGTCAGACGCAGGAAAGTCATGGAAACGAGCGCACAGCTGCGCACACATCCTTCGTCCTGCTTTACTACCCTGCGCTAAATCAGCTAGCCCGGTCTTCTGTAATCACTTAGCAAAACCAAAAAAACTCTCAACATCGATGTTATTCCATCGCCAATGTTGCCTGTGTTTTGACCAAGAGAGTAAAAACCCAAAGCAGATGGATGACATCATAGCAGAGAGTCATACATTTCTGCCAAATAGGGCGAGAGGAAGGCCCCAGTGAGAATTGAACTCACGACCCCTGGTTTACAAGACCAGTGCTCTAACCACTGAGCTATGAGGCCTTTCAAAGGCCACGGTAAGAACCGTAAACGGAATTATGTATTTAACTAACTGCAAATTGTAAAAAACTTTTTATGGTGCTTTATTTCCAAAAGGACAAAAGAGGCAATGATGCCAAACTTTTGCCAGACATGCTGAACGTATTAAGCCCGTATCCCACTGAGGGTCGGATGGTAGCGAATGCGTTACTTCCATCATCAGGTCTCATTCCAGATTCACAAATGCTTCCTAAATGTTGGTGAAATATTTGCCAAGTGCGGCAAGAAAACAAAAACAAACATAGAAGCCCGAGGCCAGGTCTTCACCAATCCTGTTCCTCGAGGGCCTGAGTCCTGCAGGTTCGAGATGTTTCCGAACTCCAACACACCCGATGCTTATAATCAGCTCATCAGAAGTTCATGATCCTGATCTCTAGAATCAGGTTGGTTGGAGGATGGGAACATCTAAAACCCGCTGGACTCCAGCCCTCAAAGAACCAGGATTGGGGAAACCCGCTCTTGGCAAATGTTGCAAACTTGAACGAACCCGGATGAGAAATCAACATTCGCCATCTCAAAACATTGGCCCAATCAGTGGGATACAGGATTTAGTGCCATTATTACAGTAAATCATCACATCCCTTGTAAGGGGAGGGGCCTCAGAGCACTGGTTGTGGAGACATTCCCTTCAAAACAGCAAATTTACCTGGTTCTGGTTTTAAAGTATTTTCTCCTAGAGACCCCAAATACAGATGTAAGAATGTACAATGAGCAAACATTTGCAGTTTATTAGGTTAGTCAATGAATCCCTCAAAGGCCTCGGTGAGAATTGAACTCACGACCCCTGGTTTACGAGACCAGTGCTCTAACCACTGAGCTGCGAGTTCTCGTGGTTGCGGTTTCGTCACCTTGGAAACCGCAAGTTCTGCCCGATCACCAAAATCAGTAATGAGTATTAGTTAGCAAGTCAGTCATTTTTTAAATATAATTTTTCCTCTATTATGTTTAATAATAATAATAATAATGTCTCTCTGTTCCTCTTTCTGACAGACGTTCCAGCCACTCATTCGGCCAGTGGGTAAGTCGCTATCGCAGCACAGATGATGACTGGTGCTTAGCACACAAAAGGCAACATGCATCGCACCGCAACGTGTACGATAGCGACGCGCGTGTTTGCGCGGCACGTCCGCGCCAGATGGCCGCAAAACTTGAGTGTCAAGTGCCGGCGAGGACACGCAGAGGATGGAAATCAATGCATGACTTCATCTTTCAATTTGAGTCACGTAGTTGTGGGTGTGCTATTTAGTTTATTATATTTTCCCACCCCGCACCCCCCACCGTTGCCCCCAAAAGGTGGGTTCGAGGAAGTGTGCTCAAAAACCTTTACTCTAGTAGACTGGATTCCTGTGGACTTTCCTGTGCTAGGAAAAAATGGCCCAGGTTTGAATGTAGTCCTGTTTTCCTTTATTGGTGGGATCTACGTTTTGGTCGGAGTTTTGTAACACTTTTGTTCGTCTTATATTTGTGGAATCCAAGTGAGTTCAAATGTGTATATTTTGTATTTTGTAAATTTGCGGTTGTCTTGTTTGTAATTATCCTTAATACTGTATGTAGCATACCCAGGAAGAAATACCTCTGGAGCTTGCGCCACACAAGAAATTCCATTTCTTTATTTGGCGGGTCAACATTAGCGATAGCATCGCAAGCTAACAGGAAGATAAAACTACAAATAGCGTAAAATACACAGCCACTTTTAGAAAGCCAGTGTCTTATTCTCACTTGCCAAACAAGGATAAGGTGTTGTTTATGTGCTTTCACATTGCAAGCGGGTGTTCGCCAGCGTGTTGCTGTGGACTGCGAGATTGTTGCTAACGCTTTTGCCTCATTTTGTGTTTATTTCTGATGCTTCATTTGCTTATCACTTCCTGGTCTGTACAGAAAATCTACTTCCTGTTTACATTCTTTTGACTAATAAGGGAGAGAGAGAGGTCACAGGGTTTGTTGTGACACATTTCTCGGTGCTTTGGAATTTTAGTGAACAGCAAGTGAACCAGGCGGCAAATGGACATTTTCTTTGCTGCAGTTACAATTTCCTAAGAGTAAAAATGACATAGCGAGTTGCTGATTTCGTATTTTTTATAGTCAAGGTAGTTCTTTCTGTGCAAGACCTTTTAAAGAGGCGTGGCCATGTATTTATGTGGAAACCCAAATTCGGGACCCTGTGAGATTAAATCAACTTTGTCGTATCATTAGGGTTAACTAAATTCAATATATTGGGTTGAATGTAAATGTTTGTGCTACACAATTAAATGAAGACAAGCCCTGTGCAAGTGCTGACATGAGGATTCCCAAAAAGGTCCTGACTATTTTTCATGCAGGAATCATTTGTGCTGAGTCCACAATTTCCACTTTGCCTCAGTCAATAAATTGGGCGAGCTATCAATAGCAACTTCCCACCGTTGAGGTGTCAAGGATGTCAGCACATTTCGGAAATATATCTCAGAGATTACTTTGCTATTGTTTTTTTTTTTTTTTTTTTTACAGCCGTTTATTAAACATAAGGCAGCACTTCTCCCTTTCCTTAAAGCCAACATTTACTTTTATCTCCTCTTTTTACCCCGGTGACAGATAGTCTTCATTAAGCACACAAAAAAGGCAACCATGACAACGGAGCGTGTATGCAGAGCGCGACTTTACTTTTCAGCACTTTATCTCCTCCTCCGCTTTTTTTTCTGGTTGGCGCCGCTTCCGAAAAGCCCGTTTCAAGTGCGTTTATCTTTCACACGAAGCCCTCCCGTTTACCTCGGCTGGATGTGCTGCACAAGCGCAAAACGATCAGTGGGTGCGGGAAAAAGAAGCAAATATGTAGGATGGTTTTATGTTTATACTTATAGTAAGTTCATTTCAGAGTCTGTATTATTTACTTCCCTTAAGTAAAGGAGTCGAATCAGATCTAGACTTCTACGTAGTTAAAGGGCGAGATTTGAATCACTTCACTAATTAAGTCGTCATCATTAACATACACAAAATGTGATTTTCAAATATGGCCATAATTGCACAAAAGTAGTTGTGATAAATTGCTTGCTAGCGATACTAAGCTAGCATTAGCACTGTAAACAAGCTGCGCTAGACACTCTCTGTCTTTTATGCAAATCAAATCAGAGTCACAAGACAGGTTCCAGAGGTGGTTGATTTTTCATAGATCATATTTATCATGTGCTTCTTTCTGTCTTAGCAAATGTGACAAAAAGTGTTGAAAAAAATGCAGACTTGCCCCTTGCCACCTGTGTCCGCATTGCATCATGGGAGTGCTTGGAAGGGAGGAGATGTCAGTCAATGTCAAGCCTGAAAAAAAGCGCAGCTCGACCTGCCTGGAGGCCAGCGAGCAGCACCGGAGGAAGGGCGGCGGCTTTAATAAAAACGGATGGAAGCCTGATAGATTTCGCTTCTACTTTGGGCCCGCGCTGTGACCCGAGTCGGTGTATTTGCATTGCATCCCACGCCCCCCCTCCTCTTTGAGCTTGCCGGTCGGCAGACAGGCAGTGTTTGAGTTTGAATTGAATAGATATGAAAATTTCATTTGTGGTATATTTATAGTACACTGTATAGCGATTTCTGATATGTGGAAGAATAAATTTCCGATAACAGATTAATTGGCCTAGTAACTCTAAATATATGTAATAACTTTACCATTAATGCTTATATTGAATTGCAGATAGAACATTTGACTGTTTTTATCTTGACATTTCGTGTTTGTTTACAACAGAAAGAAAAATAGGCAAAATTTGGTTGATTTTTGTGATTTTTTTGTCATTATAGTTGTCTTAAGATGTAATGTCTTAATGTGTAAAAAAAAAAAACGGCAAAAATCAGCAACATTTCGATAATATCGGGCAATTAAATTGGCCGTATTGATGGGAAAATGAAGCTTCAATATTTTTTGACTCGTCTAAATAGTGCTCTTGGTTTAAAGTAGCACTAAGGAACTTTTCAACCTTAATAAAATAATTTCATAACTCTTCTGATGAAACATGGACAAGTTGAATGGTACCTTTATCATGGCCTAATGTGTTGACTGCTTTATGGCATACATCACTTCTTCCGTTCCCCATTCGTTACAAAGACGGAAGTAAACTTGAATATCGACGCACGGTTACTGCTTTCCTGACAGAAGCTGCAAAACACCTGAAATGTTTAATCTGATGACAAAAAAGGAAAAGGGAAGCTACCCGGATAAAAGGACAGACATTGGCCCGGATTTCACTATGCGCTTGCCCTTATGGGAAATGTGGTCTTCCTTCAGACATAACAATAACATTTTTGTCCATATGGCGCCGCCATAATCAATGTAAACTGAAAGATCCTTAGTGTTGCTTTAAAGATAAAGGCTAGTGCAACGGAAATTGATTACATTTCCATTGCATTTTAAAACCAAGAGTGCCATCTAGAGGAATCAAAAAATATCACAGGTGCTTCATGAAGCTTCGTTTTCCCATCACTTCAAAATATTTTTGGGGGGATTCAATTAATTAACAGTAATTTCTAGACTACAAGGCGCACCTGACTATAAGCGGTGCTAGCTAAATTTGAGGAATACTTGGGTTTGTTACACATATAAGCCGCACCCGACTATAAGCCGCAGATGTTTTAATGTTCCCGCTACATTCTTTTCCATAATGAGGGCGCAAATTGTCTCTCTCTCGTTCGGTCTCTCCTACCATATTTGGGCTCACTTGGTTTGTTTTGCTCTGCCTGACGCTCTTGCGCTTCCTTTATCGTGCGCCCCCTTGTGATCTGACGGCTAAGCCGCACCTTTGTATTAGCCGCAGGGTCGAATGCAAGTGAAAAAAGTAGCGGCTTATAGTCCAGAAATGACTGTACTCTTAGTTTGTCACTGATTACAGCATGCAGCTAACTAAGGCACCTGTTAACTGTGCCGATGTTGTGCTAACCCACAGAGACCCTGCAGCAACCCAGCTAATAACGTTGGAGGGCGATTCAGGAGGCGGCGATGCGGAAACAGCGAAGGAAAGCTCTGGGGACGTCCCCGAAGGTACGCAACGGAACGACTCTGACAACGGGAAGTATTGCCGACAAAAAAAGCCGCCGTAGATTAAAGCCAAGCTCGCCTCGGGATTCGGGCTCATTCCGACATTTGGATTGGATTGTTAAACTCGGCAAGACTGCGGGCGACGACACAATGACACGGGCAGCGCGGGTGAGCTTGATCCAAAGTGGCAGCAAGCACCTTGGGTTCATCTCACGCGTTATTGATTTCTACAGAGAGTAATCGGCGGCAGGTTCTATAAAGCTCCGTGATCCACTGCCACCGCTTGATGCCCACACGGGCATGAGCCCAACTGATTAATACAGGGCGAGGATCAATACCGAAACATTTCTATGGAAGAAAACTGCAACAAAAGTTGGCTTGGAGACGCGAGACCAGCACCCAAAGGAGAATTTCAATACAAATTGATATTTTTATGACCATATCATTCATTTGAGCTGACTTTTATTCCTGTCTGGGGTCTGCACTCACAGACTACGACATTAGCTACATCACCACAATGCATTTCATTTTATTATTTATTAGAACGTTTTTGACTTGACTTCCCCTGTCACATGTAGAACAGGACTACTGTTAGTAACTGACATTTCCCCCAAAGGCTTTACAGAGACCCAGATAGCTCCAGATGTTTTCAACAACTGAACATTTGTGTTGATAATCCTTTGGTTTTTTTTTGTTTAAAAAAAAACAACAGTGCCTTTTTTTGGGCCTCCTTTGAAGTCGGTTTACTAATCCGTGAAGGAATTGACTTTTTTAATCAGATGAATTGAAAACAGTGAGTGCATGCGTTGGGCAGCTTAGTGGCAAAGCGATGGGGACAAACAACAGTTTAGAGGCCAATCGATAAAAGCTTAGCGAGCTAAATTGGGCTCGTGGTGACGAGACTAAGACGCCATGCGATGTGCGACAGAGTGGATACAAAATCAATTGATTGGGTTTTTTTTCTAGATAGCGGTGATTCCTCTAATGTGGTGCCACACTAGTATAGTAAACATTTATACCCCCCATATTTAAATCAAATTGTGCATAATGTTACAATGAATTAAAAATAATAATACTTTTTAGTAGTTATAGGAAACGTGATTTTTTTTTTTTTTAATTGATGAAATTTCCACTGCAACTTTAACGCAAGAGTGCCATCGAGAGCAGTCAAAAAAGTGCTTCATGAAGCTTCATTTTCCCTTCACTAATGACCATTTAACAATTACAATCAACTAAATTACAAATTAATAATTAGTACTGTATTATAGTTAATGATTAACATACAGTGACATTTTATTATTAATCAATTGTTTAGTTTTATTTATTTTATTTGTAATTTTGTTTAAAATTGCATTGAACACATTATGTTGTAATGTTAAGATAAAATATCTTGTTTTTAATGTTCAAATATTTTTAGATATATAAACAAATAATAAATCTGCATTTAATTATTTACTTTTTAAACTCAAAAATATTTATATAAATAAAATATAATTTACTGAGCAACGATCAAGGTTTTAATTTAAAAAAAAAGAAGTTTTTTATTGATATTACCTTTCAAAAATGAAAAATAAGGGAATTTGTAGGATCCATTATTTTTTATGTTTTAATATGTTATCTTACAATAATTTTTTTAGATATTATTTGTGCGGAATTAATCGACAAATTAATTATTTTTGCTAGCCACAGGAAGAAAGACAGGTAAAAAAAAAAAAAGATAAAGTGTATCAATCTGTCAATTAAAATAAAGTATTACCTTTGTAACATGTCCTTTGTTGTCTTTTTTGTTGTATTGTACAAGTTGTTGTGACCAGTGTATTTACAGTATATTTCTCCACCAGCATTACATGAAGTTGAAGCTGACGTCATCTATGACGACGTGCCACGCGAGGAGCCCCTCTCCCCTGATGAAGGTGCGTGGAAGACCAGCCTTTGTGGGATGTTCGATTTCACGAGTTGTGTGTGTGTGTGTGTGTGTTCTGTAGATACGCTCTACGAGGACGTCCAGCGGGACTCGTGCGGTCCGTCTCTTGCAGGCAACGGGTGGAGCTCCAGCGAGTTTGAGAGCTATGACGAGCAGTCGGACGGCGAGAGCAAAATGCCCGCACGCAGTAAGGTAATGACGCTCTGTTACCTCTGCCAAGGAGCTCCCGTTAATTGTTTGCGTGGCTTTTTGGTACGTCCAGTTGTGATAGAAAATCAAATCTCCACACAATTTCTGCGATGGCGACTGATTTCGTTTCTATTCCCGGGTAGGAATAGCTCTCAAAAAATGCAAATCCTTATTAAATTAGGCTCAAAATGGCTGCTTCACAGCAAAATGGCCGACTTTCTGCTCAATTTTGGATCACAGGTTTTTGATACTTTTTCCTGCATCTTGTTATGATAGCTAGGCATTACCACTGAATCTTGTGATGATTAGTGAAATTAGTGTTGGGAACTTATTTAAATTTATGTTTGTCAAACACTGGAATTTGGTCCAAAATTGCTGGTCCAATTCCAAGGGGCTGTTTTTTTGTTAAATTTTGGCCATGGGTCAAAATTTACCATTTCATGACAATTGGTGAAACTGGTGCCAGGGCCTTTTTTTTCTCCTTCTAAATTTCTAATGTGTGCAAGTGAGTGTTTTTTGTTTGTTTGTGTGTGTGTGTTGAGTTTGGGCCCCCTAAAAACACTTACATTGGGTAAAATGTCTGTCTCAACTAGATCTATTCACCATTACCTCTTCCATCCACTGGATGGCGCTGTGGGTACATCTCAGCATTGGGCCTTTGCTTTGTGGAATCCATACAAATATGAGCAGCAAGGTTATGCTCAGCCTAATAGCCATTTTTTACCCATCTGCGCGCATGTGTTTGTTATTCAAGGGAAGCTCAATCGATGGCAGAGCAAAGAGGGGGAAACAAAAGCGTGATGTATGTGGACACAGAATGACTTGCTCAGGTAATTAAAGTGCGGCGGCCTTTGGCAAAGTCTTTGCACTTTTCAGTCTGCTGAGCAAAGAAGAGAAGACTTTAAGAAGGCATGCCGGAGTAATTACTGAGGAAACATTAACTATTAGGTTTTCTAGCTCCAAAACGCATTGCTTTTAATTAGTTTCACCCGATTAACTTTTTTTTTTTTTTTTGCCTTCTCATTGGGGAAGTTGGCTTGATTTTTTTGCACTTGACCTTTTTTGACTGCCAGCGGCTCTCATAAATCAAACTCCCTGGAACACAATAACTGCTCCATGCTTTCACTTCTTGTCATTATTCTGACTCCCATTTTGTGTAGCTTTTAATGATTTGTTTCGCTGCCTCCCCCCCTCGCCCTCCTTTTCCCGTTGCCTCCCCGTTGTTTTTCCTTAACGCTGGTAACGCTGGCCCCCCCCCCACCCCTTTCCCTCACCTGTAGCTGTCCCCCGAAGTGCGGCGCCTGAGGGAACGCTGCGCCAGGACCAAACGTGAGCTGGCTATGAAGCTGTCTGGCAAGCACAACTATGACATCAAGGTATCTCAGAAGCGTGTTTTTGTTTGCCAACAAGCTTAGCTGACTCTCGGCCGTCTTAACCTTTTCCTGGATGCCTTTGTGACCTTGTCTTTGTTTTTTCCTGGTGCTGGAATGATCATATTCTGCATATTTTGAAGGTACAATTTGTCTTCTGAAGGCCTAGGGGGGCAGCGTACTCCAAGATTAGGCTAATTAGTGTTAGCCTAGTGTTCAATTTGGGGCATGTTCCAAGATTTTTTTAATTTTTATTTTTTTTATATCTTCTTATGTTGGACATGTTGTACACCCAATTTTGTCGGCCGCGGAAGCTACTGTCTGGAAGTAATTTAAAAAAAAAAATAACTGTCAAACATTGATTGCATTCTCCTTCTAAATGACAGTTGACTATTTCCGATAAAAAAAAAAAAGAGTAGCCTACAAGCCCTGCTATTCGTATATTATTACATTCGTATCAGCTCTTGTGACTAATGACATACTTGTCTATGAAGTAGATTGTTCTTTTGAACCCATGAGGGCTGTGCGGTATACTCCAGGATGAGGCTAGCTTGTTTATACCAGAGTATCTACCTGTCATAAGCTAGCATATTGAAAATGTCAGCAAAGTAGCTACAGTTTTGCTGAAGAGCGAGATGCTAACTCTTTAACTCTGCATCTGGATTATCTAAAAGGTTGTATTGTGTGTAACTCGACAGTTGAAGTGCTAACAGCTAGCCAGTTCAAAAAGCTTGGACTGCTACTATTCCAAGCGTTAGCAATGTTTTTTTTAATTTTTTTTTATTAACTGAAATTTGAAAAATTGGCTTAAAGGTTTTCCACAATCCTCATAGCTGGGTGTACTATTGTGTTAAAATGTTTGGCACTGCCCTTGCTAACTTCCTTAGCATGACTTGCTCTATTTGGTAATTACTGTCACACTTCCCTGAGCGAGCCTCCAAACCAATAGTGGGCAGTCTAGTACGAGTAAGACACTAAGAACAAAGGCAATGCTACCCTTTCAACATGAAGTCCTGCCAAAAATGAGTTGAAGATGAAAAAAAATAAGACCAGATCACCTAGTCGAGAAGAAAGCGGTACTGCAAGATGACACATGCTGTAGTTAGCTAGTAAAAGTTTGGAAAGTAGCTGGTTTGACTAAGTAGCTGGTGACGCTTTAACTTGATAAGGTCAGTCTTTTTCCCCAGAAGGTTTTGCATTGTAGGAAGAGAAAAATAACTTTGAGAGTGTGGAACTGCACTAGTGCTTATAGCTACTTAGTTTAGAAAGCTTAAAAACTAGCTTGTTTGACTTAGCTGCTACCTCTTTAACTTAATAAGGCCAGACTATTAGCAGAAAGTTTTTTATTGTGGGAAGGGAAAAAAAACCTTGAGTGTGGAACTATACTAGTGCAGCATATTACCAGGAAAGGGAAGAAGTAAAAATCTTCCTTGAGTTTCTAACTAGGCTTGCATTCTGAATGTTAGCAATACTTTGAAGTGTCATTTTATGCAAGATAGTTCAAGGCGGAATATGGTGAAAAAAAAGTTGATGTCCAGCCTTGCTAACTTCCTTAGCATGGCACGCTCTATTTAATGGCACATGCCAACATCTCTATTTCTGTTGTCAGATGAGTGATTGTACCTTTTTAAATATGAAAGTTGCACCATTGCATGCTATTTTTCCTGCATGTTTAATTCTCTAACCGCTAACATCCTTTCAATAAATGACCTACATATCCCGGCATATCATCTAAAAATATGACAATGATGTGACGCGCCAGTGTATTCTGGGCCCCATGCGGCGTCTGGTTGCCGGGCTCATGGGTGGACTTTGAGGACACACTCAGCCACAAACACGGCGCTCTCCCCCGCGCCGCCATCATCTCGTTGACCGTTCTGATTAGGACTGGCGGGGGAGCCGCAGATGGCGAGATTCCCACCGCGATCACGTCCTGTCAGTGAGCTGTGGAGCCAATGACGGAGCTCTGATGTTCCCCCCCTCCCTTTGCTCCCCCAATCAGGTGCAGCAGCTCATGAAGGCGGCCAGAAGCAACACCAAGGATGGACTTGAAAAGACCAGAATGGCCGTCATGCGCAAAGTCTCCTTCCTCCACCGGAAAGACACCATCGGTAACCTACTGGAATGTCTTTATGCGATCTTCAACCTTAGCTATTAGCATTTGGCGTACCTCTAACCTGCCTGCGGCCCTGGACGTCAGCCTGTGCGTTATTTTGACAACACTTTTTTTTTTTTGCTCCCAGGATTCTGTTAATAACTGTATAGGTGATGTCTTAAGACAAATTGTATTATTCTTGACAGTCATACAAGTTTAAAGAAGAAGTTAAACACTGTGTAAAACTACTCACTCTTTGATGACTTTGAATTTTGAACCCTCCTGTTGCTGCATTTTGCGGGTCGTATTGAACTGCTTTAAAGGTGGAAACACAAGAAATACATGTAAAATACAATTTTTATGTAAATACTGTATACTGTCCTAGCAGACCCAACTGGCTAAAAAACCTCCTGTAGACCACAATGTATTCGGTATCTAATAAAATAGGAGCGAAAAGGAACTTTTAACAATAATTAATTCCTAGATTTCAAACAAGAATGTATTTGTTTTTTCAGTACAAATAATATTCACAAAGAAAATAAATATGTGAAAAGGTAATATTTGAATAAGTAGTAGCTATTTATAAAACTAATTTGAACTATTGACTCTTTAACTTTGAATGAACCTTTCTTGTGTTGTTGTTCATAATGTTTTTGCTTCTTTTAAAGTGAAAAACTTTAAAATGTTTGACAAATGTAAAAAATGTATTTATTCTTTTATTTACTGTATCTAGTACACTGCATATTTGCTGTTCGGACCCGCGCATCCACCTTTGACAGATTTTTGGGGTCATTATTTAATTATGTTTTTTTTTTATAAATGAAAGGGATTTTTTTTTTTTTTTAATGGCCGTTAATTATTTGTCGATTTTTGTTTTTCGCCTGCTGGCCCAGTCCCTATTCCCTGTGAATAGTGGGGGTCCACTGTATAATTTTTTTTCAATGAAATTGTTTGAAAAACAGATTGACCTGCAAAGGGCTAAAGAAAAAATAAGCAAAATTAACTCCCCAATACATATTTAAAAATGAATTTTTTTTAGAGGAAAGTGATTAGATATTCACTGAATAGTTTTAAATAGTTATAAATACTAAATAGTAGTTTTGATTTTTTTAATGACTAAACATGCAGCAGCTCACATTAAACCCAAGAACAATTTTTGGTGTACTGAACAAACAAATCAATTCTTGTTTGAAATCTAGGAATGAATTATTGTTAAAAATTTCTGGTTTGATGGTACTCAAAACGCTCCTATTTTATTAGATACCGAATACATTGTGGTCTACAGGAGGTTTTCCGTTAGGTCTGATGGTTATCTTTTTACTTTTTACTTTTAATTTTTTTTTACTCGTGTCTCTTTGGGAACAGAGGAGGACGACGACGCGGGCTACCTGGACGTGGCGATATCGGACTTGACGCATCCGCCGCCGCAGCTGAGCGCCATGCCGGAGGGCCTGACTAGCCACCAGGTTGGGATTTGTAAACTTCGGTGCTCTCACACTGATATATGCCCGCATCCGTCAGACGCGGCGCCATTTCATCCTCTTAGAACGTCACCTGGGCCTGCTGTCTTTGCAGGTTGTCAGGCGCCACATCCTCAGTTCCATCATCCAGAGCGAGCGCAGCTACCTGGAGTCCCTGCGGAGGATCCTGCAGGTGAGCAGAGGCCCTCTCCGCCGCAGCCGCATGCAACGCAAACGTGTCATTTGATTAATGGGATCGCTCCTCTCGCCGAGCGATTCAACATTACTGCCACCTTGAACAGTAGAAATTAACAGCACTATCGCTGGATGTAATTCATGTATGAAACAAAGAAAAGGCATCAGCGCACGCACCTGGTATTATTATTGGAATTTCTCCCCTCGCTTGTTATTAATTATAACCACCGCCTTTCATATTAGAAATGAGCAGGACGGCTAGAAAATAATACACAGTCCAAATCAAAGAAAAAGTCCATGGCACACTCGATCACCCACGGGCTTATGTGTTCTTGTCCTACAACTAATGCAATCGCTCCTGCTGACAGTTATTCATGATAACCGCCGCCTTGCACAATAGAAATCAAACGCCAAGACAATCCCGTGACAGCTTTATGAGCGATTGTTCACGCGGGACAAACAAACAACGCAGCCAGATGGGACACTTTGCGATGTGCAGCTCGGTGGAAAAATGTCTATCTTGTCACAGCGTCCAGTCGAGTGCTGAAAGGCGGCGAGTCCACAAGCCCAATTAGACACTGAAGGTTGTAACGCTCTTCATCGCTGGATGGATTTTTCGGGAAAGGGGGGGGGGGGGAGAAAATTACCGAAGAAAACAAAGAAAGGGACCACTTTTGCTCCAGTAGCCCGCTACACTTTATGTGCACTTGAAGACATGTGCCAGCCTCCTTCCTCAAGGCTTTAGCAACATCTCACTGATTCTGCCCAGAGGCTTTTACCTTTTACGCCTCACTCGCCTTTACTTCTAAACAAGTTGAAATCGCTTTGGTCCACTTTTATTTTGTGGAGTGATTGTCGATTTGATTGAACAACAACAACAACAACAAAAAACGCGAGGTCCAAGAATTTCTGGAAACCTTCCAGGCACATATCAGAATCCCCGGCCAGACCCTAAAATAAATAAATAAATAAAGATATCTTATACAAGAGATCATTTGAAAATGTAAACACTTGCAGACATTGGTTGTTGTGTCTATTGTTCTCCCATCCATTTTGACTCGAGTTTTAAGTGCTGCATATTGATATTTATGTTTCCCCCCTTTTGTTAAATTGTTAATTATTGTTTGTGAGACATCATTAACATGATCAGTGTCTTCATATAGATCAGGGGTGGGCACACTCGGTCCTCGAGGGCCAGAGTCCTGCAGGTTTTGGATGTTTTCCTTCTCCAACACAGCTGATATATGATCAGCAAGCTCTGCATAAACTTGGTAACGATCCTGTTGATTGAAATCAGCTGCGTTTCAGCAAGGAAAACCTCCAAAACCTGCAGGACGCCGGCGGCCCTTGAGGACCGAGTTTGCCCACCACTGATATAGATGAATATCATGAATTATCAATAACATATAACATAATAAGTCAAGGCAATTTGTAGCAGCTGCTAAGTTGCTAACGCTGTTGCAGTCCATTAACGCTGCGCAGCGACTTTCCTGCTGCATAAACGTGTTTAGAGGAATAGTCACGTGACGTGCGGATCTCTACCAAGACGTATTTTTTGTCCATATAATGTTGACTTACTGATTGATATCACAACCTATGTCCTCCCGTAGGAATACCACAAGCCTCTGCTGGAGGCCGACCCGCGCATCCTGAGTCCTCGCAAGATCCGACCCATATTCTACAGAGCGCGCGAGATCACGCATTGCCATTCCATGTTCCAGATTGCGCTGGCGTCGCGCGTGGCCGAATGGGACAGCTGCGAGAAAATCGGAGACCTCTTCGTCGCCTCGGTCAGTGTGAAAAGCAACCCTTCTTGTGCGTTTATTTTGGGGACATTAATGATTACATGACGTACATAAGGTCTCAGAACTAAGTATTGCCTCGACCAAGGAGGATTGTTTATTTTGTTTATTTTGCAGGAGTTCTATTTCCGCCTGCCACAGGGCGTGATGTCAACTATTTCTTGACTTCTCAGTGAATAATGCATGACTCGCGCTCCAGTTGCCCTCCACCCTGATGAGCACAAACAGTGTAAATGGATAACGTTTGAGCCGAGTCACTATCTGGCTGTCATATACCACCGCTGTTGCTAACCAAAACAGAGGCACCGACCCTGTCAATTAGGGGCCCAGTAGGCTCTGTGCTCACCGCGCAATGTTGTGGGCTCCATGTTTATGTTCCGTGGACCTGCGGTAATTAAGAACCACCTCCGATAACCTCTCAAAAGTGAGCATTGCCTGCACCGAGGAAGCTTGTGTATTTGTTTACACTTGCCATTGTTTTTTAAAGAACTTTCGACAATCCTCTGCCACAGTTCAAGTGAGCTGCATCTGTGAGATTGAGAAAATTGGCAAAGGTGTGTGGGTAGGGGACAACAAAGTGAACGCGTTCAGCAAGACTTCTTTATTGTGGAGCTGTGCACCAATTAGGTCCACTTATTATTTGTCCATCAGCGCCAAGGGTTCGACCCTCTAATTCTCTGCTGGGCATCACGCAGTGCTGCTTCATAGCTGTCCTCAGACCGAGCGAGCAAATGAGCCCTCGGTGGAAAAGAAAAGAAAGCAAAAGCGCTGGATGGAATTGACCTTTCTTTTTACATCCAGGAAGAAAGTGCAAAGAAAGCATTGGTGGGGAGGAATAAAGTACAAATACTTAGTTACATTATGTAAGTAGATGTTTCTGGTATGAGTAGTTTATCAAGAGTATTAATTTTTCTGTCAACATTTTTCTTTTACTTCCTTCAATACAACAGTGCTTATTATGTCTTACTTTGTCAAAATAGGCTCGTTAGTTTGATTAAACTCAGTAGATGATAACACGATATAAAAAAAGATGTAATTAGAAATAAGAAAAACAAATCACTGCTGAGAATATTCCCCATCCATTACCTTGTTATTTTTTATGTTTACAAGAAAAAAAAATTGGTGAATGCCAAAAACACAACAACTTCTGGCATAATTTTTTTTTAACGGTTTAATCATTAGCTCATTTAGAATTTTATTTTTTATTTTTTGTTAGTTCACAGAGCTAGCAACGCTATTCGAACAGTGGTTCTGAACCCCACCAGTTTCCTATGCCCATTCACCAAACACTTCTAAAAAAAAAATCTGATGTTTTTTTTTTTCAAATTCAATACATACAGTAGGTATATGGTTTACTAATGAACAAAACAAACAGGCGGAGGAGCCTTTTCCTTGAATCTGGTTCTCATCACCTTGAAATCAGAAAGCGTTGTGCTAAGGAAGTGTTACTTTAGTTTTGCTAGCTAGCTAGTTGTGCACAATTGCAAATCATGCAGTTAGGACATGGACACCCATCACGCAACTCAACTCTATATTTAGCAGATACAACCAGTAGAGGCCCCAGAATTGAACCCTGTGGAACACCATGCATTGATTCCGTTATACTTGTGAATTCATATTGCACATATTCTTCCAACCACTTTCTTTTTCTTTTTTTTTCTCGACATAATTAGCATGAAGGGCTTACAATAATAAAGAAATCACATGATGTGCTATCACAACAATTACAAATTGGCCTAACCAAATTCCCCGCACCACAGATTGGCCAATTAATGTAGCGCGATCACCTGCAGCCAATGATGGCCAAGCGGTCGTATCATCGCGAATCATGTGAGTCGGGTGTGTGGCTTGACTCGGCTGAACTCCTGAGACCGGCTCAGCAAACCCCAGGGTTACGAACTGCCGTATTAAAATAGGATATAAAATATACAGCAGCATGCGACATGTAAAGTATCTTCATTTTTTTTCTTATTCCCCTCAGTATGTGCACAGAACAAATTAAACACATAAATCAAGACACCACTGCATCTGTACTTGTACTTAAGTACAGAGTGTGAGTACCTTTGGCACCAGTAAAAGATAGTTTGTGTCTCAAACGGACTCTGAAAGCGCCCGCGGTGAACTGTTGGCCAAACAATTCAACACGGCTCTTGTCATTGCAATCATCTCCGGCTGTGTGTTTTCACGGCAAGTAAACACTCCTAAAGATGCTTGCTCCTTGGTGTCCTCAGTTCTCCAAGTCCATGGTGCTGGACGTGTACAGCGACTACGTCAACAACTTCACCAACGCCATGGCGCTCATTAAAAAGGCCTGCCTGTCCAAACCGGCCTTTCTGGAATTCCTCAAGGTGAGCTTCAGTTTTATAAGACCATTTTTTTCCTCAAATAAAGATGTGTTGTTTGTTTTCCTCTGTTGCGTGATTGGGACTCGTCTCCCCCGCCTACCAGGCAGATGGCCGTTTAATAATGTATACATTTTGGCTTTCTGAGGAGACAATCTAATACTTTCCACAACTTACCTTTTTATGTGTTTTATAAATGTCCTGCTCTTGTGAAAATAGGTCCTATTAGATGTAGGCACATTTTATGGTTTGGGAATATATCCCCCATTTTTTTTCAAATAGCGGCCAGGGGCAATTTATTTACAAGACTGCAGCAGCGGGTGTTTATTTGACACAGGTCGACGGAGAATGGTTACCTCCGTGTTACAATGGGAAATGTATTACTGCCTCACATAATTCCCTTTTCGGGTCCCTTTATTGCTAATTACAGTCAATAAAAGTAGTTTAGTTGGAATCCAAGCTAACAAGATGAAGCTGAGCAACCCTCGTGTGTTACTTTTTGAGAAAACGACATCTCTTTGAACGCATCCGCCGTGATCGGAGACATGCGAAGAAACAACAGCAGCGGCGGCGGAGGTCCATTTCAAGCAGTCGAAGCCAAGCAGAGGCTGTGGAGTATAAGCATTAGCTGAGCTAATGCTGCATTAGAGGATGGTCGGAAGTCGGACTTTTCCGAGTTCAAATCAGGAAGTGTGTACGGGAACGACCCTTTGAACTCTGAAATTCCACTTGCAAAGTTGAAAAAAAAAAAGGTACGTGGACTACGGAACTGTATGGAATGCTTATGAAATAAGCTAAAAACAATGAATGAAGCAAAATTGCGAGAAGGTAAGTTTGCTGGAGGTCAAAATAAAAAACAATTTATCACTATCCGCCATTTTGGTTATTTACGTTTGCCTCGATCGCTTTCAGGTCGGAACTGGGAAAAAACAACTCGGATATATCCGGCTTCGAATGCAGCATAATATTAGAGAAACTGAGAAAACCAAGAAGCCTTGAACTCATCAGCCGGAACCTTGCGTCCAAGGGGATACTATGGAATATAAGCAGTAGAGGAAAACGCTTTAAATCTCCTGAGTGGATGACACTTGTGTGAAATATTATTTTCCTCACAGTAGATCTGATGGGCACAAAAAAAAAAAAAGAAGAACTTTGAAGGGCCCTCGACAACATTATAGATTCAGACCTGGCTGAAACATGTTGAATGAGTAACAATATGCCGGGTGTGTAAAATGTTTATAAGCGTCCTTGCTGAAGGCAACCTTCAAATCGTACAGATGAAAGGAGCTGGTGAGGCTTTCCTTTTTTTTTCTTTTTTTTTTCTTTTTATAAAGAGCTCAGTATTGTTCATTCGGAAATGTCATCATCATTGCTCTTTATTTATTTTTATTTATTTATTTATTTTTTTTTATATATATATATATATATATATATATATAATTTTTTTTTTTGTGTGTGTGCGTGCGTGTGTGTATTTGTTAGCTCACCAAAAAACCTATTAGAAAAAATCTCATACCGTTCACCTAAACCGAACACCGCCGTCAGGAGACCCGAGGGGACCAAAGAAAACCAAGGAAGGTGAAATCCAGCACCGACCAGACACCACCCACCAATTTTACATCTTGACTAAAACACGACTTAGACTTTGACTTAAAAGACATGATTTGACAAGTCTTTCTGTCTATAGTTGAAATTCATGCGACATTTTTTTGAAAGAAATATATCTTGTCAGTTGCGTAAACATAACAACCCAGTGTACATATGTACTGTATAAAGGAGCTTTTCAAAAAATGCATTATGATTCAACCATTTCTTCCAAATTCGATGTAAGATGCTCGAAGCTGCTTAGTATGGCCTCCGCTGATATTGCTCTTAAGGATGACTTAATCTGACAAACATTTTAAATGCAGAGTTGTTCTCGCCGTTTCAGTAACATAAGTTCTCTCTGGTCCTTGACACCAAGTACTACTTTTCTATTTGCTACGGCTCATGTCCTCTTGCTGTGTTCCCAAAAAGTGCAAAAATTCGCCGAGAACTGAATTTGTGAAAAGCAAACCGCGAGTAGGCGGGGGCTTACGATAGACCTGCTGGTTTTTAATGCCCCCAAACCACCCCACCACCCCCCCCCCCCTTCCCATTCCCTTTCTGCAGCTCCACCACTATTAAGATCCCCCGAGGAGAGGCGCACTCAAGCTAATGGTGGTCGAGGAACATTAGCACCTTGTAATTTCCATGGCATCAAGTCGCATCTTGTGCTCGCGTCCGCCGCTTGCGTCCTCCTGTCGCCCCGGCCACCTGGAAGTGACGGCGCCACGAATAACAAATCATAAACGACCCCCCGCCGGGCGTCCAGACTCCCATTTGCCGGCTGGAGACTGTGACTCTGCTTGATGCCTCCCATAAATGATTACTGGAGGCAGGATTACTGCAGGCGCGGCTTTTTGTATCAGCAGAGAAATTCAGGTCCTGTCCTCAGTGTTCAGTCAGGTGAAGTATATTATTGTGTGAGGCAGTCCCGGGGCTTTATCTGCCATCTTTGTTAAGCCGCTGAGCTTGAGCATTACTGACCTGATTAAGAAATAGCAATGTCCTCAATCACTGCCGCTTATGTATTTTCTATTATTCATAGCATTTTGAATTATTGAGAACCGTCTCCAGTGCTGGAATTGGATGGACTCTGCGGCTTCTATCTTAGCTCTTTTTTGGGGGGTTAGTTAGATGCCAAGAATCAGTTCGCTATTCATCTACTCATGTTTTTTTTCTCTCTCTCTCTCTGGCACTTTTCAGCTATTAACAGACAAATGCAACTCTTAGCAGAATCTCAACGTTTTGTGTTTTTTCTGCAATGCCCGAAACGCTGCAAGATGGTGACAATTTCCTGGCAAATTGTAGTTTAAAGAAGTCTATTGAAGTGATAGATCTTTGTATTTGAGATCTTTGTATGTTGGGACGGAGTTAACTGTGAATTGCAGCATCTTCAATGCATGAGAATCTTTTTTGGGGTTAACACTTATTTGACAATTAATGGTACCTATATTTGTGGTTTAAACTAATAATACAGTATAGACAAACAATTATTGGGGGTTATTGTATTGATTTTATACACATGGATGACATTTACATGTTGCAGAAAATTACATGATTTCCTTAACTTTTTTCCCATCGGTCAGTTATCCAGACCAGGACCCGGTTGTTCAAAACTCGCTTATATCTTTAAACCACTGGTTAAGTAGATTTAACCAACCGTTAACTTTAACGGCACTGTTATCTTGTTGTTCTAAACTCTGTTAATTTTAACTAGCTGTTAACTTGCTGTTAAAGTTAACACACCCAAAGACCGCCGCATATTTAACGGTCGGTTAGTTAACGGCGGGTTAGGAATTTAACCGGAGGTTAGGGGCTAAAGAGCGGTTAAAATAACCGTGAATTGAACAACCGGGCCCTGAGTGGTTTTTTTTCTGTTTTTAATCATTAAATAAACTGTTGAACACTCAAAGAAGAACAAGCAGAGGCATCAATAACCGTAATGGTCCATTATGATGTCTTTTGCTGGCAGGAAAATGACCAAATAAGCGCCGTACTCCAATTACCGCTTCCTCACATTTTACCTAATTAGAGGTTATGGCCTTCAGAAGTTATCCATGCATCTTCTCACAGAAAGACGCCCAGTTAGTTTTTTTTCCTCTGCAGATTTTGTATTTTAGCTCATTGGATTGTGAAATTGATTTTATACTTCGGTCTAATTTATGTGCAGTGATAATGTAACAATGATCCAGGGTCTAGTAACAGCACGAATTGGGCTGAGCAAAAATTAAGTTATGTTGGTTTGCTTTGGATTTCATAAAAGCTTAAAGCTCCATTAATGGTAGTTAAAAAGATGCTATGACAATAACATGAAATGCTCTCAGCGAGCGCATGACATTGCATTGAAGCAGACTGAAGCAGACTAAAATGCTCATTTCAGCTATGGGACTTGCAGACGTTGTTTTGAAACGCTTAACGGTGTTTTTGGGAACACAGGGACTACTTGGAGTAGCCCGACGACCGACGTGCAATACAAAAGGCCAGATAGAAAAGTCCTTGTTGGTTGGAATTTTTTTTTTTTAAATACTTCGAGGATCTAACCTTTAGAAATGAATACCAGCTTTTAAATTTTCCATTTAATTATGGGTTTTTATAAGCACATGGAGTCCTACTGTGTTTACATGACTCCCATGACTTAGTCATCAAAGATGAAGGTGATTTTTAGCCATGATCCACTTAAGTGCAGGAGCCAGCAAGGCAGGTCATATACAATATTTTCTGTCTGTGACCCCGCAGAAGAAGCAGGCATCCAGCTTGGACCGCATTACTCTCTACGGCCTGATGGTGAAGCCCATTCAGCGATTCCCGCAGTTCATATTGCTGCTGCAGGTAGGCCAGCGTTGACCAAACCACAACGCTCGGAACTGAACCACCTTTGCCTGCGCCACAGACACACATCAATGCTA